>NC_090265.1:1506883561-1507216061 GCF_040414725.1 Anabrus simplex | reverse complement strand
TATCGTAGAATTTGAAGGGAGATTTCCAGAGCACACTAGCTGAGCCAATAAGGTAACTTCATACCCTAACTGTTTCTTCAGACCGAAATTTGCGCATAAGTTGTATAACTTATTTAGAATGATGCTCTACACCCTATCACTAGCCCTGTAACCGTGGTACTGTTAAGGTCATAGAACACAAATGCCTTCGAGTTCTGGAAGAATTGACTATAATTGGGATTATAGCGTAATTCATTATTAAAAAACATATTTTATATGTGAACACTACATACTGGGAAATTTTGATAAGTATGGCTGTCTTCGTAGTTCACAGTAATTTTACAGTAATTTCATGGTACAGTAATACAGTGTATCTGAAACTAATGGGTTCGCCTGCAATCATTAAAGTAGGCATCCCATTCAGCAGTAATGAGCATTGGTTGCTAGCACTCCAGGGTCTGCTCCCACGTAGGCTACGTCTCCTTACGGTTGTTTAGTAGCTACATTCCGTACAGTTCTGCATATAATAATGTTAGTGAATCAGAAAATTTTATTGCGTACCGATCACATACTTCTCAACTTTTCTTTTATTCCTTTTGAACATACAATATGAACTGGTAATAAATATTGTACCGGGCGGTACACCTCCACTCCGTTTATTTAAAAGTTGCGCCAGTTGAAACTCCTCTTCTGGAGGAAGGTTGAACTTTATCTACTCTATTAATTCTCTACTTTCTCAGAAGATGTCACCACGTGGAAAATTTTGAGTTTTTGAACTGTGTCACTTTTGATGTGTTTTTGTTTAGCTTGAAGTAAGAAGTGTGAACTTTCTCTTCTAGAGGACACTACTGAAGATCAACAATAGTGCAACCTAGTGCGGAGTCAAAGAACTATTTTGTTGAAGAAATTTTTATTTCAAATGTTTGTTCTTTGCTAAATTTCTTTCTGTTATTGTTTAAGTTGGCTGTATACCCCTCTCTTTCCCCTTGTTTTGCATGTAGCCAATCCCGAATTTCTTAAATTAATTCCTATCCAATCAGATGTATCTTCCCCCAACTTGTATCGATTGCGGGGTCCTATCCAATAAAAACGTTGTGGGCGGGTGTTTTCATTCCCCTAACGCCTAGAACCTTCCACGAGAGGTTATAAACTGCTGATTTTTGGGTCTCCGGGCCACTTCTGTTCCATCTTTCAGTGTATTAAGTACATCGCAGGAGGCGGGTAGCGCCTCTTTCTTCTGCAGCGGTCAACAATAAGGTAATGGCCGATTAATAAATTCTTTCTTTTCTTGCTCAGCAGTTTAACTCTCGGGGCGGGTGCGAAGCGTTCTACCATGTAACCTCTTTCTAAAATGTAACTACTCTTTTCTTCGATTCTCTTGTAAAGCTACATTCTGGGATAGAGAGTGCTAACCCTCTCGAGCTCCCACTCATATTGTTTTGAGGTGAACTTATTTTTCTCAACCTATTCTTCGATAATGTAAAACCAATTGTTCTTTTCTAAGTCACCTCTGTAGTATGGGATTAGCCCTTGCATCAGTGGCCTAAGAGCCAAAGTAGGTCTTAAAATCAAAGTGTATTAGGAGTGCAAGTTCGCCTCCTCTCAAATTGTTTTAGAGGTCATTTAATTAACCTGCTTTTCATTTAATAGACCTCAGTAGATTGGGTATTTTACCCCTGTGTTTATGTCCGTTGACGGACAACTTGAAGGTGGAGTTTGGTGTGGCCTGGGAAAGGCTTAAATGAAAGAGCGAGTGGCTCTTTTGGAAACG
Organism: Anabrus simplex; assembly: GCF_040414725.1. NCBI lineage: Eukaryota > Metazoa > Arthropoda > Insecta > Orthoptera > Tettigoniidae > Anabrus > Anabrus simplex. Next base: position 1,507,214,311 of record NC_090265.1, on the reverse strand, counting down.
GAGTGTTGTGTGCCTCGAGGAGGCTTTACTGTGTAATTTGGAGCAAGTGCTCCAGGGTTTGATTGGGGTCTTCTGCCCCTTTGTTAAAATTTGTATATCGGAAAGTTGGGCTAGTTGCTCAAAAATTGTGAACTCAGGGCTCGAAGCCCAAACTCTGTAACCCCTGCAATTGTACATTTCAAATTGTGTTTCGGCTACTAAGTACCTGTTCTTTGTTATTACTTAATATTGAAAAGAAAATATAACCTTGTTAAATTTTACGTTAACTTTGATTCCGTAGTTTGAGACCCATTCACGCCCGCACCTTCTTACCCCTCTACCTACCACCAAAACACGGTAACAAATATAATACTGAATATGCATAGGCGTTATTCACAATAGCTCATTCAAGTGTGGCGTGTGTACTATCCTGTTTTTTCATTTAAACTGGTGTTACAACAAATATACATAGTGCCGATGCCCGATGTCTTCTTAGAAAAAAAGTGGTGTTCGGGACAGTTGCTTTCCATTAATGTGTATACTCGACAAAACATTCTAAAACAAGCTAGTACCGAATACTGGACTATTCATTGTTACCAGAGTCCATTCATTTACTGCTATTGGAACTGTGGTGACCTGGATGCAATAGAACTTTTGCAAATGGAAAAAACAAGTAAAGCTACACATAACGTACGTAATTCCATCTGCTGCTAGATTATTTTCAATTTACCTAACTATACCAACTTCGAGAGCGTAACGAAGAACACTTACACAGTGATGACAAGATAAGTAACGGAAACTTCGGAACATCGTGATCAACAGCCTCATGAACTTAGTTGGTGTGAAATATGTCTGATTAACTGCATGGATGTGATGCTTAACATAGTGTGCTCAGAATGGCTATTGGATGATATGGGGCTATCATCTAAGTGCAGGGGACTACTGCTGCATTCACCTGAATTTGAAGTTTAAAATCCGCAGGAAACCAAGTACAGTATACAACGGTTTATAGTGGGAATTTAATCCACTTCTTTTCTCACTTGTACCTCAGACTGTGAAACCTTATCCCATACATTCAGAACGATAAATTGTAAACTCGTGTCTTCGTATTCCTCGAGGTAGTGCATATCTTTCGAGGCAACACTCTCCTCCCCCCCCCCAACCGCCTTATCTCATTGGCGCTGAAATGCATGTACCTTTTAACCACATGCCAGCCCTCTTACAAATCTTAAACTTATGGCAGTGTCAGGAATCGAACTCGTACCTCGAAGAGCGGTACCTATAAGCGCTAACATTTACGTTATGGTGGACTTGAAATTTATGATGGCCTCGAAATCGAACCAGTAATACACATAATTTATGGAAAACAAGTTTCATCTATGTTCGTAACGAAGGCCACTCAGGCGCGTTGCATTACTACATTCATAACAGAAATGTACAGTTACGGGCAACTTCAGGTTTGAGTGATGACTAATAATAATAATAATAATACTAATAATAATAATAACAATAATAGTAATAATAATAATAATAATAATAATAATGGTAACGTCTTATTAAGTACTTCTACGGTATTCGGAAACGCCAAGGTGCCGGAATTTTGTTCCGCTCGAGTTCATTTATCCCTTTCACTCCCGACATATATGCTATGAGAATACGGGTACGAAATTTCTGTTTCCTAAGTGATTATGGTCTACATAATACTGAAAATGAAAATTTTCGAATTTATAAACGGAACTACGGGTATTTTTGACCCCTCACAATTGTGAGGGTCAGTAGTAAACCATAACCACAATTGTGAGTATCAGGTTCCTTAAGGCGATGAGGGTAGTTGAGATCTGGCATTTGTCATTCTAAAAAGTGTTTCACCACTGAAAAACCAATTCTTGCCATCATATCCATAATTGAAGTAAATGTTTATTAGCTTGTAACCAGAAATAAAACAAATTATAACAACATAAATACTGATTACAGCAGGCTAAATATCACTTTACGATATATCTTCATGACGGAATTTCTACAGTGCATTAGTGTCTCTTTTTTACTGTGAGGAACAAATAGATACAATTAATTAATTAATTTAAACAGGGGTAAACGTTGCATTTCATGCATCGTGTACCAGATATCCGTTAACAGCCGTGAAGTCTGCAACATAGTGGCATTTTCAAATTATCTACAACTGGATAATGTTCTAAACCATCAAGTCGTTTGTCTTGTCTGGGCATACCTGCTGGTCTTTCTTGTGGAGGAGATATGTTCCCATTCTCCTCATTAAAATCGTCATTCCTTTTTCTCTTAGGTCCACCTAGAAAGTGCTCTCCAATGGTCGACCGGAAAGCTAGTAGGTCCATCATCTCTCTTGGTCCCTTCCCATTCAACTTGCAATCCGTAAATTTGACTCACCGAAACTGGATTTTCTTCTTCTAAAGAAATAACTTCAGGACCAGGTTTACATTTAAATGCTTTCTTAGACCATGAGAAACTTGTCGAAAAAAGTGGGTTCACTGGCACTTCTATTCCAGGTTCTGAAATAGAACCATCTGCACAAGGTTCCGGTTCCCATGCTGACTGATCATTACCGTCATCAAAGTATTTGATGTGTCTAATAAATCCTGAATTGCCTCTGGAGCATCTAGGAGGTTTTCTATTGCCTGTAGTTTATCCGAAAAGTTATAGAGACGTAGGACTACAATTTTCTCAAAATTTGGCACAGATAATACAGAGTGTAATGCACATTAAAAAATTACAACTATGTGAAAATATAGTGCCAGTAAGTAAATATACGATTCGACACTGTATTGTAATTAGTAATAGGAACAATAGATAGGTAACTAAAGCTACTTTAATAGCAATAAATTCATGCCTGACGAACTTAACCTCAAACCCGAGAGGTATACGTACACTCCCAACACTCACAAATAGTGAATTGAATACCCCAAATACTTTTAGATTGGAAATAAACATATATATAAGTTAATTTAAATTTAAATGTAGAGGATATTATGTTAATAATTTATTGCTAAAAGTACAAATTGACTAAAATAGAAATATAATTACCTCTTCGTGCCATCTTCTCACAGGGCATGCAATGAGACTCTTTGTTTTCAACTTTGATACTGAGGTATACCGCCAGACTTCACTGGTTTCGCATATGCCAGAGCGGAGTGAACGAAGCCAACAATAATAATTCGTATCTAGGCAATGTTAAATCTACACTCCCGATTGTGAGTGCAGGGAGCGAAAGGGTTATGTGGCGGTAAATCTATATACACGAGGGTAGTTAGCTTGAGCTCTTTCAAATTTCACTGGACTGAGCCGGGATCGAACACGCACACTCGGGCTCAGAAGACCATCGCCTCTACCATCGGAGTCACTCGGTCTGTCGTCTGAGTAAATGTTCCCATATGATGGGACAAATTCTCAGGCTCCCATTTTCAATCAAAAACAGTATTCTAGAGATAACAATATTTATAACTACACACTGTACACCAGACATGTTGTACAAAGCATTACGAGATTGATCGAAAGCAAGGAGAAGGGAACACCCTGTATTTGCATATTTTAATTGTCGGTCGCCTTACTCACTCACTGAATTATGTTTCGTGCTAATGGACCATGTCCCCATTTCGACTCCTCAAATGATAAGTTTTCCATTAAAACTGGCAGAGAATATGATTATCCTAAGAATACTCGATAAGCACAAACATGTTAAGTGGTTCCTCCTTCATAAGAACTTGTCCTTTCTAGCTAACACTCGTCCAGTAATTATTAACGTGATAAAAGTGAAAATTGCAGCCGAATTTATCTGAGTAACGTCTTAAAATATACTACAGAGGAGGGCACAGCTAGGATGAAACTTCATATCACAAACGTAAATAATTTATATCTTTTCTACTTTTAAGACTCTTAATGCCCATAATATATACTGAATTCCTTAAAATTAACCAATATAACACCCCTAGGAGTTTTAATTTACATTTTTAGGAATTTCTAATGACTATAACGTTATGTGCTTCAAACATCCTAAAACATAAGACGTACTGTTGCTTCACCGTGTTAAATTTTTACTGCTATTATTTCCAGGGAAAGGCGCTTTCACTATACTTCGTTTTCCATATCCTTCGTAACAGGTAGCCGCGGACATCCATAATTTCTCAAGATAACATGATTTCTAAATTGCGATATAACGATAGAAAAACATTGCCATTGTGTCGTTGGACATATGAGGACGGGTGTTTGTGTTCGTAATTATACGTGAAATCCTGGATTTTAATACGTCATGACATTTCTAAACAATAACTTCACACTGTACTGGCAGAAAAACATATTTCGCTTTGATCTTGCATCCGGGAGATAGTCGGTTCGAATCCCACTGTCGGCAGCCCTGAAGATAGTTTTCCGTGGTTTCCCATTTTAGCACCAGGCAAATGCTGGGGTTGTACCTTCCCATTCCTAGGCCTTTCCTATCCCATCGTCGCCATAAGATCTATCTGTGTTGGTGCGACGTAAAGCAAAATAGCAAAAAAGAACATATTGTATCTTAAACATAATTCGTTCCTGAGAGGGCTAATATTGTGAAAGTGATGCGTATATCATCAAATCTTGCCATTTGAGGAGGGCCGTAGAGGTAAATTTTATTATCACAATTATTATTGAAATATATGGAGGTTTTTAAGTTGTGAGTTGGCGTTCCTAATAGTCTTAGCTGTTCAAAATGCAAAATGGGACCCGAATCCGCAACCTCCCACTGGTGTCCGGTTGGCCATTTTTGTTCTGTACCTAACATCTCTTCAACACGTACTAAATGTACGTAACACGACCTAATAGGTTGAAAGTCGGTTTCGATTGAGATGGTTATAATTCTCTAATTGTGCATTATTGTATTATCCTGACTTTTATTAAAGTATACATACAGAAGCATATGTTTAATGTTTGATCAAACTCAATTAATAAAAGTAAATGAACATTACATCAAGTACATATGATAAAATGACACCATTTTACACAGATGTTCATAGTGTTAGTGAAAAAGCGTAACTCTTCAGCAGTTACCACTTCAACTGATAACGTTTCTGAGGTTCAGTAGGTTGATAGTGGAGATGTCAATATGGCTTCAACATTTGCTGGAATAGAACCTGTTGACAAAGCAAAGCGGTGGAGTGCCAAGGAAAAATCAGTCATTCGAGTTGATATGCTCTGCGTTATCAGACTGCACAATCAGTACATGGGCGGAGTAAAACTTTTGTTCAATGCCTTGTATGAAAACATTGAAAGCACTCTCGACACAAAGGTTCATAACGTGTTTTGCTCTTGCAGTTGGCACAGTGTCCGGCTCCATGGCTAAATGGTTAGCATGCTGGCCTTTGGTCACAAGGGTCCCGGGGTCGGGAATTTTAACCAACATTGGTTAATTTCGCTGGCACGGGTACTGGGTGTATGTGCCGTCTTCATCATCATTTCATCCTCATCACGACGCGCAGGTCGCCTGCCGCCGTCAAATCAAAAGACCTGCATCTAGCGAGCCGAACTTGTCCTCGGACACTCCCGGAACTAAAAGCCATACGCCATTTCATTTCAGTTGGCATAGTGGCATCTTGATGCATTTCGTTTGACTTCTTTCAGTAGTTGGCCAGACCATCGAATCTACCGTGGCCTTTGCAACACAGCGTTTCCGTATTGGAGGTCTTTTTTTCAAACGGGATTTCTCTCCATCTCTGACAGCCCCAAATATATCAGAGACATTGTAACTGCACTTCTGAACTCCAGTAGATCCATTTGTGATTTTTCACTTAGTTTCCATATAATTCAAGCACTTACTACCGCTATGTTCATCATGTGTTAGAATACTCTCAGGTACCACCGCTTGTTTCGTGATTTAATCGGTAGATCGTTCTAAAGCAACCCATCAAGTCTACTCGTAAAAGTTACTAAGAATGTAATCGTTACAATATATACCACCCAAGAGAGAGCGACGTATTTTACAAGTAGACAAATGCTATTCCCCGGAACGACAGGAATATCACTGGGAAGTTCTGTGTGTAATGTTCATTTTCATGACAAGCACATGATTCAGGCTGATAAATTTGTCATTAACGGCAGAAAGACGGAATTTACGCGATTGAGACGGCTGTCATGGACCATAGGGATGAGGAACACGATAAAATGTCAACAACTAGCCGCTTCTGTTGAGGGTGAGTATCTAGAATAAATCCACAGTAATACAGTGCGTATACAACCATCTTAACTACGCAGTTGGAATAGAAGTAGAACTGGATCTAAAGTTCGTGCAGTGAAGTGAATACCTTGGAAATTTCCCGCATTAAAACTCTAGGTCGTCGTTTGGGAAAAGAAAGTTGTTTTCCATGGTATGAAAACTTAATTGCGCTTGTTGGCCCGCCCATGAACGTTTCGAGATAATAGTATGTACGCTGCATTTTTATTTTCTCTATGTCCAGAGCTGAATTTAACTTATTCGAATGTGTATATCGTCGCTGCCGGGACAAAACAACCTATGTGAAATATTTTACTTTAGAACTTTGGCCGGTAAGGTTCTGTCATCTAAGATGCAATATTGTGTGAATATGGTCAAGGCATTCTCGCTCTTCATAATGTATGTGCTGCGGGTTAATATATCTCCAAAAATATTATCACATTGGAGGTTTTGTCCCGACAACGACGATATATTGTATTATAATGGTAAGAAAATTACCTAGGGTGTTGCATAAGAAAGGTGGCATGTTTGTACAAAAATTGCTCGCAATTATAACTTCTATTTTGTAGCATCTTACATTGCAGAGCGTAGTACTGTGATCGTGTAGTGCAGCTAGTGCCGTTCTGCGGCAGAACCACTGGAACAGGTGAAGTAATTGCACTTTTTCTTCTATACACTATTCCTGTGTTCGGTAACAGCCATACGGTCGCCCTGCTTTACCTTCACTCTACTCACTACTCTATTACATTTTGCTGCGTCTTCTACCATGAACTTTAACGCCTACACGGCATTTGAGCTTGCCAGAACTACAGCAGAGGGTGGCAGTCAGACCCTGTGACAATAAAGGTCATTGGTTCATAACCTCGTAGGGTAAAGTATATCATTAACCCATGAATCAAACAACCAGTATTGTTAAATCATCAATGAGTTATTCGTTAACTGATACTCGAAGGATTCTCAGATGGATTTTACGTCCTGACTACGTGTACTTTTACTTAACTCTCTAGGTTTTACGGGATCCTGGCCGAGGCGGTAAAGGCATGCTCGGTTCTCCCGGAAGGACGTGGGTTCGAATCCCCGTCAGGAAGTCGTAAAATTTAAGAAACGAGTTTTCCACTTCCGGAGGAGCATATGGCCCTGAGGTTCACTCAGCCTATACCAAAAATGAGTACCAGGTTAATTCCTGGGGGCAAAGGCGGCCGGGTGTAGAGCTAACCACTCTACCCCATCACGTGCCGCGGTTAACAATGGCGGAAGCCTTTACCTTCCACTCCTCCATGGGCCTTCATGGCCTGTACGGAGGTGTCTTTGTCTTTTTGTCAGTACTTATTATGTGCATAGCAATTATATTCATATTCATTATTATATATACACAGATAGTTCATATGGCGACAGTGGGTCAGGAAATGGCTAGGAGGGGGAGGAAGCAACCGTGGCCTTGATTAAGGTACAGCCCCAGCATTTTAGTGGTGTGAAAATGGGCTGCCGACAGGGGTTTCGAACCAACTATCCCCTGAATGCAAGTCGAAAGCTACGTGACCCAAACCGAGCAACCATTTGCTCGGTAGGGAAGAAGTGTCACCGTTGCCACAGTGAGAATAGAAAATTTTGCAGACGTCTTGAGCGCCTATAAACACGGTGAAAATATTGGAAATGGCCACCATACCCGAACGATGATCGTAGGTGCCTTGAGGGTATGTCAGCACATTGGATAGATATAATAGACATTCCAACAGGCTTTGCCCATAAATTTATAATTTGTACTACCATGAAAACTAAGGCTCTTGAAGCCTTACCAGTAGTTATTCATAAAGAAAAGTGTAACGCATATGAACCCACAATCTCATATTGTATGAGTTAACATCTTTAGAAGTTGTAGGTCTTTGGTTTGAGCAAGAGGCACAATAACAGTCCGAGTTTCACAGTTCTGTTTAGCTGATCAGTTTGGATAAATTTATGAACAGTGACCTGTGTAGCTCTAAGGGGTTCAGTTGCACTCTTAAGAAATCATTTGTATAACAATTATGAGCGATAGGTGGAAAACTAAACTTTCTATGCTTATAAAGACATGTATGTTTGGAATGATTTGTCTACTGGGGGCTCTCTGGCTACAGGAAGTTGAATGGCATTTGCTGTTAAATAAATAAAGATCTCATCTCAACGTTCAGTTTTCCATTAGTATTGAAAAAAAATATCGTCCTTCACTGAACCGTAAGGAAGTTGAATTTCTCAGTAGCAGCTACGATTTAGAATTGTGGTAAATTCAGTCAAGCTTAAGGCAAGAAGAAGAAACAATTCTATGAACTTTTATCCTCCACGGCGTGTTCTACGCGAGTGTTATAGATTACCTTGCATAGCTGTAACACTTACAGCAGCCAGAGTGTAAATCAAAGACGAAGAGAGAGTCGCACTATTCTTAATGCAGTAAAGTGGAATAGTACAGGCATTAGGTATATGAAATATACTTGCGTGAAAATCAGATTTAATGAACAGGTTGCGATAGCGGCATTCCTATGAAGAGGAATACCAGACAGCTTTAATAGCGCAGTAGTCAGTTTATCACATAAACGCCCAGGATGAAAATTTCGTGATACACTGATTACCTTTTAATGAATCCTCACAGTAAATATTGGTTGGCTGATAATTTTAGCTTCCTTTTATTTGTGAAAATAATTGTGAATTACAACGAATGATTGATTTTCTGTCCGGCTCCATGGCTAAATGCTTAGCGTGCTGGCCTTTGGTCACAGGGGTCCCAGGTTTGATTCCTGGCAGGTCCTCGGACACACCCCGACACTAAAAGTCACACGCCATTTCATTTCATTTCATTGACTGACTGATTGATTTTTTAATGTTGTTGTTTTGTTGTTGCTCGTAAGGGCATGAGTTATCGTGGTCTTGTAAAATGTGCAGATATGGCGAATACACTGGTATTTATATCTGTAACTAACTGATGGTAGAAATGGTAAGGAGTGAGCCTACACGATCCCGTTATTCACCTGGAGTTAAACTGAAAGACCAAGAAAAATCAATTCTACGAACCCACTATCTCCCGAATGCAAGCTCAAAGCTGCGTACCCCTAACCGCACGGCCAAATCAATGTGTGATATAGTCTGTTATGGATCTGGTGCCACTACCCTCCCATGTGTTGCGGTGAATAGCCTTATGCTTGAAGAATGTATTCGTAACTGCTAATCCCATACTAGCACAGAAGTCTGTAAATGCCTCACATTCCTACTAGCGTCCATGTCTTCCCCACATTTACCTATTACCTTATCATATCCCTCACTTATATTGAAATCTCTCATTAGCACTATCCCATCCTCGATGTTGATCCTGACTAAGTCACTCTCATGTGGTGAATACACTGACACAGTTCTCGTCCTAATTCCTCCAGCAGCCAAATTTACCCACATCATTCGCTCATTTACATGTCTAGTATTCCTGATGAACAGTCCTACGCCACAATCTGTCCTTCCCTTTTTAACACCTGTCAAGAACGTTTGTAATTTCCTATCTCGTCCTCGTTATCCCCCCTTACCCGAATATCATTAACTCCTAACACATCCAGCCACATCCTGTTTGATGACTCAGCAAATTCTACTTTCTTTCTTCCATAAGCCATATTAATATTGATAGCTCCCTATCGAATTCTATTTCGTTCGCCAAGTTGTCAAGTGGAAGCGGGACTCTGTAACTCCCATAGGTCCGAGGCTTGCTAAAAATGTTTTGAGCGTGCTTGGTGAATGAGTAGCTCTTAAGGAGCAAAAATTAGAAAAATTGCATATCAGTGAAAGTAAGCTTGAAACAAAATGTTTTTGATAGTGACAGCAATTCAAGCTCAAGAATTTTTGCCAACGTCTCTCCTCGATAGAGTCATTATCACAGAATTCTTGAGTCCGTAGCTCAGAATAATCTTCTAAGCGAGAACACTCAGCTCAACGAGGTCAAGCAGATCACATCAACTTCTTGATTCAAGAATCAACATTCAGCTCCTCTCAAGTATATTGGTAAACCCCAGCCGCAGAGACAATACCCTCTCGAGCTCCCCATCTTGGTGCTGGAAATGACGTTGTCTATAGACTGCTTTCTTCCTTTGATATTATCTACTATGGGATTACTTTTATATTTCACTGCATCTAGTGGTACTTCGAGTGGAAAGTGAAACCCCTTCTAATATAGTCTTTAGAATATGTCCTGGGAGTGAATTTCAGTCACAAGTCAGGATATGTAAAGAACCCATTCCTTTGAAAACAAAGCAATGCTTCTGAAATAAGAACAACGATAGCGTTACGAACTATAATAATTTTTATCTTCACTTGCTGTTTTTTTTTTCATTACGTTAATACAGAAAAAGCCAGTCTCGTCGATTTCGCTTGGAATGAAATGAAAGAAAACTGCATATCAGTGTCCGAGGACATGTTCGGCTCACCAGGTGCAGGTCTTTATATTTGATGTCCGTAGGCGATCTGCGCATCGTGATGATGAAGACGACACCCCTCAGCCCTCGTGCCAGCTAAATTAACCAATGATGGTTAAAATTCCCGGCACTGGCCGGAATCGAACCCGGGGCCCCTGTGACCAAAGGCCAGCACGCTAACCATTTAGTCATGGAGCCGTACTTCGCCCTTAGTGTTAGCAGTTTAAATTCACCGACCAAAGTCGCAAGTAAGAAATACTTTATTACTGAATGTGATTTGAAAAATATTAAACCCTCTCTACTTTAAGCCTGTATTGAGTTATTGTTGACCTGCCCCGCGGTGTAGGATAGCGTCCGTGCCCTTTATCCAGGGACCCTGAATTCGATTCCCAGCCAGGTCAGGGATTTTTACCGTGATCTGAGCGCTGGTTCGAGGTCCACTCAGCCTACGTGATTGCAATTGAGGAGGTATCTGACAATGAGATAGCGGTCCAGGTCAAGAAAGCCAAGAATAAGGGCCGAGAGGATTCGTCATACCGACCACATGACACCTCCTACAGCGGTTGCTTGGTAGGCCATGGCCCTTCGGGGCTCTTTAGCCCGGGGGTGGGGGTTGACTTAATTTTGATTGATCGATTATAGGTGTGTAAATTATTATAAACACTATCTGCCGAAATCAGAATACACAACAGATCAGGGCTTTGCATGTGTAATAATTCTCTGAACTAAGTCGCTACCAGCTGGTCTAACATTCTGGAATATTCGACTTTCACGACCAACATAAATTCACAGTAGGGTTTTTAGTTGCTAATGTTTATATTGTTAATTGAGTACACTCCACACCGTAGTTCAGTCGTCAGATTAATGTGTAGGGCAAAAGAGAAGTCTCACGTACCATGTCATTTTACCTCTATACTGAATATCTCAATGGCAAGTTCAAGTAAAATGAAGTCTTGCTCATTCAAAATTTCAGTGGCGATACCAGATGTGTTTACAGTTCTGCTTGAACTTCAGAATTCCATAAAATGGCAATGTGAGTACATTCGTTGCCACAACCTTGGCTCAAACATAGTACCGGTACCATGGAACTGTTAAGATCGTTCAATGAGGCGTTTAAACTATTAGAGTCTGTAATGGAAATACGTGTGATGTGCTAGTTTATGGGTATGTGCGGACGTATAGTTAATAGTACATTTTTCTAAGATAATTGTACGCTATATGTACCATTCCTTTGAGGACTGGTTACAAACAGACAAACAAACAAACAAACAAAAAGAGAGTGAATGTGTTTTAAGTCAGACCTTTCGTCTCGCCTGTGTTGACAGGTCATTCACCTGGGCCCAGCCCTTGTATGGAGACAGCAGGCCTCACATGAAGAGACAAAAACACGCTTGAGTTTCCAATCCAGTGTGAAGCAAGGGAGTGTAAACCAACAAAATAACAATGTAACCACTACTGTTGGACTGTCACTGACTCTGTTGATTTGTGTGCGAGGATCTGGCTAATTGTCACTGTTCATCGTGTGTGTCTATTTTTCTACAATGAAACTAGACTTGCTTTACATCGTGCAGATCTAACCAAAATTCTGTGTACATTGTGACAAGATCTTATAACACCAACCAGCAGAGCCTATGGCTTTGCTCCATTAACATATTATATAGCGCCGTCTCTTTGGACTTCTTGAAACTTCTTGTGCCCCTCCTTTTATATTTGTATATTACAATTTGCTTTCCGTCGCACCGAAACAGATTTTATGGAGACGATGGGATAGGAAAGGCCTAGGAGTGGGAAGGGTAGCGTCCATGGTCTTAATTAAGGAACAGCCCCAGCATTTGACTAGTGTGAAAATGGGAAACGACGGAAAACCATATTCAGGGCTGCCGACAGTGGAGTTCGAACCCACTATCTCCCGGATGCAAGCTCACAGCTGCGCGACCCTAACCGCACGACCAAACTCGCCCGGTTTGTGCCCATCCCTATTACTTCATTTTCTGTTGCACTAATCATAATTTGTACAAACTTTCAGGTTTGGCATATTCTGTATAACGTATAGGCCTATATCAAATATAATTCTTTACTGAAATCTTTTCTAAATGTATTACATTAACAACTAACAGTTTCTCGCTGGCTCCGCCCGCAATGTACAATGTATGGTGTTGTTCGTTACTATCCTCACGGATGTATTTGCAAAGTTCCGACTTAATGAAATAAAGCACATGATCTGCTGCGGTGACAGAATGTAATATTGTGTCAAGAAAACACATGAAAATACATTACACGAAGAAATTGAATTAAACGTTCCTTGGATCAACACTACGCGCCGAACTATTAAAAAGTCCTTCAAAGATCTTCGTCATGGAGACAAATGTACTCATAACTATTCTAATAATCTACCAATGTAAGTAGTTATTACCTCAAAAGAAAGCGCTGGATCCACTGAGCGTTTTTAGACCAAAACGAACTGCGTACCTCAATTAGAACGAAAGATATGATTGGTTCAATGAGAAAAAATGTTGAAGAAATGAGACGTCAAATTTAATGTGCATTCATAACTTTGCTGAAAATGAACCAATTTGAATAGTTAAGAGCTGAAATGAAATAACCTGATCCACTGAGTGTTCTTAGGCTAAAACGAACTCCGTACCTCAATTAGAACCAAAGATATGATTGCTTCAAAGATACAAAAAATTGAAAAAATGAAATAATTTGAGGAAGGTGGAAGTTAAGTGATTTATGGTACCTGATGACAAATTTGTGCATGAATACCTTTAAGTTAAAACAAAAATGAAGGAAATCGACCGGATAGAATGGCCGGACTGACTGACTTTAGTTTTCATAATTTTTTTTAATATATAGATTAGCAGTTTCCCGCTGGCTCCGCCCGCAATGTGCAAAGTATGGTGTTATTCGTTACCCTCCTCGCGGATGTATTTGCAAAGTTCCGACTTAATGAAATAAAGCACATGATCTGCTGCGGTGAAATGAAATGTCGTATGGCTTTTAGTGCCGGGATATCCCAGGACGGGTTCGGCTCGCCAGGTGCAGGTCTTTCTAGTTGACTCCCGTAGGCGACCTGCGCATCGCGATGAGGATGAAATGATGATGAAGACAACACATACACCCACCCCCCGAGCCATTGGAATTAACCAATTAAGGTTAAAATTCCCGACCCGGCCGGGAATCGAACCCGGGACCCTCTGAACCGAAGGCCAGTACGCTGACCGTTCAGCCAACGAGTCGGACAATCTGCTGCGGTAATAGAATGTAATATTATGTCAACAAAACACTTGAAAATACATCACACAAAGAAATTGAAATAAACGTTCCCTGGAACAACACTACGCACTGAATTGTTGAAAAGTCCTTGAAAGATCTTCGTCATGGAGACTAATGTACTCATAACTTTGCTCAGAATTTAGCAATTTAAGAAAGCGCATGATCCACTGAGTGTTTTTAGACCAAAACGAACTGCGTACCTCAATTAGAACGAAAGATTTAATTGCTTCAATGAGAAAAACAAAATGTTGAAGAAATGGGACGTCAAATTGAATGTGCACTCATAACGTTCCTCAGAATCAACCAATTTGAATAATTAAGAGCTGAAATGAAAGATCTTGATCCACTGAGTGTTCTTAGGTCAAAACGAACTCCGTACCTCAATTAGAGCCAAAGATATGATAGCTTCAAAGAGACAAAAAATTGAAAATATCAAATAATTTGAGGAAGGCGAAAGTTAAGTGATTTATAGTGCCTGATGACAAATCTGTGCATGAATACCTTTCAGTTAAAAATAATGAAGGAAATCGACCGGATAGAATGGCTGTATTGACTGACTTTAGTTTTCATCATTTTTTTAATATATAGATAATAATTAAAGTAATTTAATGATTATTTTGACTGATCCGGATACAATGTACCCTCCACGAGAAGAGAAAATTATTTACTTGTACCTTACTTGCCTTTTCAAGCACAACAAATGTCAACAATTTTGTACAAAAGAATGCTACATAGGTATTACTTAAAATGAATAAACTTGTAATATTACGGATAACTTGGAAATAATAGCAGGTGCATAGAACCTAGGATGGAATGGAGTTAGTTTGCTTCAAAACCTTTTATAAGTTCATCAGATCGTGTCCGTAAATTTTTATTTTATATGCATTATTATTTGAACACTCGTAGCTTACAAACGAAAATACTAGGCTATTCTACGCATTTCAAGACAGAGATCCTAACCGAACTATAGCGAAAGAAGCTAAATCGCTTGTATATTCCTTTGCTTTCTCACATCCTCATTCGTATCCCTCTCGTTAAGTAAATGCAGCAGGAAAAAGAGAGAAAGAACATTCCGAGAAAAATGTTATCTTGTTTGTTTAATCTCCTGTTCGTCATGTCCAAATGAAATTTCAGTGGTACAAAGACTAAGTACAAGCACGATGTAACAATAACTTGTTTGTCTCGTTACAGTTTAATCCCATTGTGTGAGCCCAGCGGGGTTTCGAACCCTCAATCTGTGACGAAGCTTGATTAAGATCACAAAGTGCTCTATAAAGCGGCAGCTCTCTTCATTATGTCTTGAGGGCGCTGAGTCACGTGCCATAATGAATCCGGCGCTGTCCACACACCAGCTGCTGCCTGACGAGTATCGCTTAGTAACTCCTTTCAGTAACACATGCCAAAGTTAATTAAACAAGGACATTTACGGTATTTCATTCATAACATGCATTCATTGCTCCAATAAAACTCTTTTTTAATTTTGATTTCAAAAGTCGTGTGCAGTACTTCTCCATACCCGGCTATAAAAGAACATTTCAAAATCGTTTTCATAGCAACACCATAAGTAATTTTACGGTGCGACTCGTTGGCTCGGTTCAGAGGGTCCCGGGTTCGATTCCCGGCCAGGTCAGTGATTTCAATCATTTCTGATTAATTATTCTGGCTCGTTGACTGGATGTTTGTGGTGTCTGCCCCAACACACTCCTCTTCATATTCAGACAACACACCACACTAACAACCACCACAGAAACACGCATTAGTGAATACAATCCTCCATACAGGGTTGTCGTCGGGAAGGGCATCCTGCCGTAAAATAGGGCCAAATACACATGTGTGACGCAGTTCGCACCCACGGCCCTACAGGTGTGGGAAAAGCGGTAGAATAATAATAAAAAGAATAAAGACAAGAAGACCATAAGTATTTTTGCGGCAATGAAAAGACGCAGATACATAATAAAATGTATAACAAGATATTGAACGACCGGGCGAGTTGGCCGTGCGGTTAGGAGCTCGTAGCTGTGAGCTCGCATCCGGGAGATAGTGGGTTCGAACCCCACTGTCAGCAGCCCTGAAGGTGGTTTTCCGTGGTTTCCCATTTTAAACACCAGGCAAATGCTGGGGCTGTACCTTAATTAAGGCCACGGCCGCTTCCTTCCCATTCCTAGGCGTTTCCTGTCCCATCGTCGCCATAAGACCTAACTGTGTCGGTGCGACGTAAAGCAAAATAGCAAAAAAAAAAAAAAAGATATTGAACGTATCGTTCACGGGTTAGATTTTATACAAATCGCAGCGGTAATAACATCTAGAACAGGATTTCTCAATCACCGGGCCCTGTAATTAGTTATATCGGGTCACGAAAATGTTTACTGGAATTTGTAATTTTCTTTTCTGAGCATTTTTCACGAATTCTTATTTTAAGGTGAAAATATTCTGAGGAGGAGAATTTTCGTGATCTGTAGAAAAGCGTAGTCCCACGTCGTTTCTCAGCTTTCAAATTTGAAATCAAACATCTGTGTAGCAAATGTGAGTGACCGTGCCACTTGTTAGTGAACGATCGGCAATGTCCCGGCATTCAACATTTCAACATTCGGGAAAGGGAATACCCTGTCTTTGGCCGATTATAAAAATTGTCTAGAAGCCGATTACAAAAATTGGCTGTGAATCATCTTTTCACAAAACCAAACAAAACTAATTCTTCGTTGGAAAAGTATTTACGAGTAAATGTGTTGGTGATTGGTGCTTCGGATGGAGACGTTAAACTTTGAGCTGACCGCTTGGTGTTAGGAATAGGCTATGTGCCACCACCGGTTTTTTGCCCTCTCGCTACCTCATTATCATCGTGACACACACACAGACGCGCATGTCGCCCATGGGTGTCAAATATAAAGACCTGCACCAGACTAGCCAAATAAGTCCTCCGATACCCCCGCCACTAAAAGCCATGCGATAAATAAAGTTTCAAGAAATTATGTTCAGCCATTTTCTCATGATATTCAAAGCGCTGGAAATAAAAACTATTTTTTAAAAAAAGATTGCGAATTGACCACTTGGGATCACGCTCCAATTTCATTTTTTCTTTGTCTGAAGTTTCCTCTTCCTTCAGTACTCCTTCATATGGGCGCTTCGCTATTTCTTCTGGTCATCCATCCAGGCTCTTCCCTTCTTTGCAGTTCTTTCGACTTCAAACCCTTCCAAATGTTGAGCCATGGTCTGTAATGTTTTCCTGTCTAACATCTGAACTTCCTGGATGTTATATTTCTCTAGAACTTTACGAACTCCCTTAATCCATGCCTTCATTGTCTTCTTGTTCCACAGATAGACGAATAACTTATTGGTTATCCATTCTGTACAAATGTCCGAGAAATGATAACCTCCGGTTTTTCATGGTCTCTGAAGTTTTCTCCACATTTTTGTAGACTTCATTCTTCTCCCGAAGTTTACAGCCAGTTTCAGTGTGGATTGGGCCCAAGATTTTCCGTAGTTTTCTTCTTTCTAGGATCTCCAGCTTCTCCAACTTGTAATTCACGAGAGGCATTCGCTGGTATACAGGCATTTTGTTTTTATTACAGTGTTTTTATGCCTTAGTTTGGTATTTCATGATATGCATTTCTTGTTGTAGATGTTTTTAGTTATTTTTAATTTTTATTGATAATAAATTCCAGTAGGAAATGCTTGCAAAATTGAACTTTTTTCTTTTCTGGGCGTTAGAAATTTCTTTTCTTTTCAGGTAATTTCTAGTGTTTTCTCAAATCTCACATTAGTTTCGACAGATTACAAATTTAAAGGTTATATGTTAACTAAGTCGAAAGATAAAATAAGGCCTTCCATTTCACCGTAGTTATCATTATTATTATTATTATTATTATTATTATTATTATTATTATTATTATTATTATTATTATTATTCGTAAGGTAAAAGTGCATTAAACATAAAAATCGGAACTCCTATTTTATACACCTTTTACATCATGTAGGCCCTAACATTTTTTATAGAGAGCTGATATTTAAGGAGGAATTTGACGTTTCATGTTTTGGCCTCCTAATGGAGCTACACCATTATAATATAATAATCAATGGCTGAATGGTCAGCGTACTACCATTTGGTTCAAAGGGTCCCGGGTTCGATTCCCGACCGGGTCATGGATTTTAATCGCTTCTGATTATTCTGGCTCGGGGACTGGGCGTTTGTGTCTATCCCAACACTCTCCTCTTCATACACACACACAACACACCACAGTACCAACCACCATAGAAACGCTTATATTATTATATTGATGCTTGTTGTTTTAAGGGGCCCAACATCGAAGGTCATCGGCTCTTATATTATATTATATTATATTATATCATATTATATTATATTATATTATATTATATTATATTATATTATATTATATTATATTATATTATATTATATTACTTGGCCAGAGTTGTACAGGACTTGAAAGTGAAGTCTCCTCCATGAACAACGCCCGCCCACAAATTGCAATCCTTGTGCGCAACATTTTGGCAAAGCGGCGCTAAACTGTTCTTAGAGAAAGTATTTAAAGGCGAAAAGTACGGCCAGAAATGGGGTTGGGGGGGGGGGGGGTTCTGAAAATACATATAAAAAGGTGCAAAAAAGGTGATGAAATCACATTCTTATAATTTAAACCAGTTACATGAGCTTCCCTTATCCCATTTACTGCTTTTTAAAATTAATGAACATGTTATATTGGATTACACACAACATTTCAATGTTTATGACAGTAAGTCGCTGGTGCTTTGAGATCAATAGATCCTTATATAGAGAGAAACTCCGCTCGACATGTACAGAAATCAATCGAGCATATCTTGTCAGCACTCGCAAAGGGAGTTCAGTCAAAGTTGCAAAAGTTTCCACATCTGGACTCTTCTTCAAATTTAATTCAAATTTTTCTTTAACAAATCCATCAAGGTGCTCCCTAATACTCATCAACTTCTTCCAAACTCTGAATCACAACTTCGACTTCTTCGTATCCTTCGGCATGATTTTGTGTATACTCAGTTTTGGACAGGTAAAACGTTAACACGGCCAACAAAAGAATATCGTACTCAGTCGATGGATGGAACAGTTAAATTCATGCCAGTACTAACTGAACATAGTTTAAACTGTTGCAGCATCATTTTATAAATTTTAATTTGATTTCATAGCTACAGGTTGGCCATTTTTGCAGGTATATTAATTACTGGTGGTTGCCATAAATTATATTTTAATATCTACTTATGGACAGTTGTTGACTTCTGATTAAAAGAAATTTTAAATTTCTGTTCAAGAAGAGAAAAAATATTCTGTATAATCTTTCAAAAACGCAGATGAAGGTGGGGAGAAAAGCTGCTGCAGCGAGAAATATAAGGGAGAATGTGGAAAATGTAGTATTCTCACAACAAAGGTGCAAAAAGGGCAACTAATAGTGTTTATTACGCTCCATTTCATGTCCCCAAATACATATATTGACTTGTCTGTACGAAAATAGCTATACTATTGGAAAGGTGGTACACTTCAAAATCCTTTCACTAGTTCTCGAACATTCACCGTATTCTCCGGAACCGGCGGCTGATTCCCCGCCTCATGGTAATCACAAAAGGCACACATTGTGCTGTCATACCGGACATCGAAAGAAGTGTGATATCAGTCACTCCATGGATTCCAAAGGATGCCTTCGCTACCAGTTTCCAGCAGCTGTTGTCAAAATTGTATCGTGGCCATTGGAGAGTTGGCTACTTTGAAGGTGACTAAATGTATTTTGTTCGTAACTTCTGTTTTCTTTGTCTAATGGTGTCAGTCACCGTACGCTTTAGGCACTCCTCGTACATTCATCAGTACAAATTGATTTAACCTCCTGTTGATTCTCCCGATAAATGTCTTAAACAAGGATAATGTCCAGGTAGAGGAAGTGACTAATGCTAAAGAAGTATTAAAATGTACATATAATAATAAGATACACAGTTGAAAAACTAGGAGAGCGGCTGGAAGATTTCTGGGGATATACTAAAGACAGTGGGTTGGGATATAGTACCACATCTGAAATATTTACTTGATTCTTGTTTGCTTGAAGGAGTTATGCCGAATGAATGGAGAGTTGCTATAGTAGCCCCTGTGTACAAAGGAAAGGGTGATATACATAAAGCCGAAAATTACAGGCCAGTCAGTTTGACATGCATTGCATGTATGCTTTGGGAAGGCAATCTTTCTGATTATATTAGACATGTTTGCAAAATTAATAACTGGTTCGATAGAAAGCAGTTTGGGTTTAGGAAAGGTTATCCCACTGAAGCTCAACTTGTAGGATTCCAGGAAGATATAGCAGATATCTAGGAGTCAGGAGATCAAATGGACTGTATCGCGATTGACCTGCCTAAAGCATTTGACAGGGTGGATCATGGGAGACTAATGGGAAAAAATGAGTGCAATTGGACTAGACAAAAAGAGTGACTGAATGGGTTGCTATATTTATAGAAAATAATTATCACATAACTACAGTACCGTTAGGCGAAGCTTTACCTGACCCTGTAATAATTAAGAGGGGAATTTCTCAAGGCAGTATTATTGGACCTTTATGTTTTCTTATATGTATAAACTAGCAAGATACCCGTGCTTCGCTACGGTATTATACTGAAATTTATAATTAAATGCTTAACATTTTATATATAATCCTCCGAAATGACTCGTTTTCTGAGAGAATCCACCAAAATTCACGATCTGACTCGTTTTCTGAGAGATTACGGCAAAGTTCCTCACATTTTTCAATCTTTCTTTCCAGCAATCGATTTCGTACTTCCCGAGGTAGGTCCAGGTATTCCACGCGGTCAGTTCGGCCCCTAAATCTTTGCCATCTTTTCCTATAAGCATTTTTAGTATGGATCAAATCCTGAAGGAGATCCGGCGTGGTGTCGTCTTGGGTGCCTTGGCGGTACTGAACCCGCGGCTTGACTGTATTCGTAGTCATTACCAGGCCAGGACCCGTTTCCAGCGCGTCCGCACAATTTGACGACGGTTCAGAACATTATTATTATTATTATTATTATTATTATTATTATTATTATTACTATTATTATTATTATTATTATTATTATTATTATTATTATTATTATTATTATTATTATTATTATTATTATTATTATTATTAGATGTTCTGGACCCCACAGCAAGATGCAAGACCGCTACTTGGCGGTAAATTACATCTGCTACCATTGTCATTGTTGACATAGTGACCAGCACCATTGTCGCGCGTAGGCAAGTTTGCGGGATTTCTGGCGATACGAATGACATACTTCCGTGCATTATTGACCTTATTATAGAGGTGAATAATTTGACGGTCAATCTTATTCCTATCGTTTATTTCAAATGTGTTTAAATTTTTATTTAAACCCCAGGAGAGTCTACTGTAATGTAAGAATGTTCTCCGAAGGAAAAGATGGCTGTTGAAATCGAACCCAGGAAAGATTAAAAATGATCGGTTTATGATCAGAATAAGTACATCGAAAAACTACAGCATGTTTCCAGTCATTCGACAGGGTCAGGAATGGAATGAATATAGCCCCATCTAACGGCGACAATAGGAATTGTGCCGGCTGCCGAAGCACTCTTCTGGGGCAATAAGCGATGAATGACAAATGAAATTAAATATTGGACAGTGTTGCTGGAATGAATGATGACAAGGAAAACCGGAGTATCCGGAGAAAACCTGTCCTGCCTCCGATTTGTCCAGCACGAATATCACATGGAGTGATCGGGATTTGAACTACGGAACCCAGCTGTGAGAAGCCGGCGCGCTGCCGAGTGAGCAACGGAGGCTCCTTATAAGTACATTATGAACAGTAAAATCAATTGGTCTCACCTCCTTTTACACCCCACCGCCGTTAAGTTTATTAACCCCCCCACCAAAGAAAAATTGAAGAAGGCGTGTTTCTTTATGTTTAAAGGAGATTCCAAACACCAATGTTCACGTATATTATCTTCAGTTTTGAGATAAAAGTATCCCCGTAAAAATAATTCACCTTTTTGCAATTCCTTTCACCCCCCCCCCGTGCGGGTGAATTTTCGGCAAAAATACTTGTTTCTTTAATAGTAAATGATCTTCTAAATACCAATTATCACGACTCTTAACTTCTTCAGTTTTTGATTTGTGTGTCCTCATGAAAGGAATTCAACTCCTTTTCACTCCCGCCGCCCAAGATGGTTTCCCCTTCAAAACGCGTTTTTCTTTGTTTATAGAGAGCCAAAAACCAATTTTCACGTCTGTAACAACTTTAGTTTTTATTAGATGGATGTATTCTCATACAATTAAGTCAATTCATTTATCAATTCTTTCACCCCCCCCCCCCCCCGCCCTTCATTGCATTTTCCGAAAATACGTGTTTCTTTACTTTTAAAGCAGATTCCAAATATCAAATTTCACGTCTGTAACATCTTCATTTTTGAGATATCAGTAGCCTAATTAAAAGAAATCGACACCATTTTCAGTCACTTTTACACACACACCCCCTTTCACCCAAGTGGTATTTCCGAAAACCCCTCCTATTGGGATTTACAGAAAACAAAAACATACGTGTTTCTTTATTTTTAAAGGAGATTCTAAATACCAATTTTTACATCTGTAAACTTTAAAAGTTTTGAGATATAGATACCCTCATTTTTAAAATTCATCCCTTTTTCACCCCACCCCCACCATTAATTGGATTTGTCTAAAACAAAAAAATAATCTTTCATTATTTTTAAAGGAGATCCCAAACACCAATTTTCAGGTTCTGAAATATAAGTAGCCTCATTAAAGTCATTCAACCCATTTTCACCCTTTTCCACCCTTCCTATTAGAATTTTCAGAAAACAAAAAATAAGTGTTTCTTTATTTTTTTTTAAGGAGATTCTAAATACCAATTTTTACACCTATAAACTTTAAAAGTTTTGAGATATAGATATACTGTACTCATTTTAAAAATTCACCCTCTTTTCACCCCCCCCCCCCATTAATTGGATTTTCCAAAAAAAAATACGTGTTTCTTTATTTTTAAAGTAGATTCCAAACACCAGTTTTCAGGTCTGTAATATCGTCAGTTTCTGAGATATAAGTATCCTCATTAAAGGCATTCAACCCATTTTTCACCCCTTTTCACCCCTCCTATTGGGATTTTCCGAAAACAAAAAATACGTGTTTCTTTATTTTTAATGAAGATTCTAAATACCTATTTTTACATCTGTAAACTTTAAAAGTTTTGAGATATAGATGCACTGTTTTTAAAAATTCACCGCCCTTTTCACCGTCCCATTAATTGGATTTTTCAAAAACAAAAAATACATGTTTCTTTATTTTTAAAAGAGATCAAAAGTACCAATTTTCAGGTCTGTAATATCTTCAGTTTCTGAGATATAAGTACCGGTATTCTGGTTAAAGGCATTCAACCCCTTTTTCACCGTTTTTCACCCCTCCTATTGGGATTTGCTGAAAACAAAAAAAAAAAACGTGTTTCCTTATTTTTAAATGAGATTCTAAATACCAATTTTTACATCTGTAAACTTTCAAAGTTTTGAGATATAGATACACTCATTTTAAAATTTCACCCCCCTTTTCACCCCCTTAGCAAAGGAATATCCAAAAATCCTCTCTTAGCGAGCACCTACATCTTAATATAAATCTATGCCCAAAGTTTCATTTCTTTATGTCCAGTAGTTTTGGCTCGGCGGTGATGAATCAGTCAGTCAGTCAGTCAGTCAGTCAGTCAGTCAGTCAGTCAGGACAAGTTATTTTATATATATAGATGATATGAGTAAAGAAATGAAATCAGAGATAAGGCTTTTCGCAGATGATGTAATAAATTACAAGATTGTAAGCAACTGCAAAATGACCTTGATAATGTTGTGAGATGGACAGCAGGCAATGGTATGTTGATAAACGGCGTTAAAAGTCAGGTTGTGAGTTTCACAAATAGGAAAAGTCATCTCAGTTGTAATTACTGCGTTGATGGGGTGAAAGTTCCTTTTGGGAATCATTGTATGTATCTAGGTGTTAACATAAGGAAAGATCTTCATTGGGGTAATCACATAAATGGGATTGTAAATAAAGGGTACAGATCTCTGCACATGGTTATGAGGGTGTTTAGGGGTTGTAGTAAGGATGTAAAGAAGAGGGCATATATGTCTCTGGAAAGACCCCAACTAGACTATGGTTATACTGTTTGGGACCCTCACCAGGATTGCTTGATTCAAGAACTGCAAAAAATCCAAAGAAAAGCAGCTCGATCTGTTCTGGGTGATTTCCGACAAAAGAGTAGCGTTAAAAAAATATTACAAAGTTTGGGCTGGGAAGAATTGAGAGAAAGAAGACGAGCTGCTCGTCTAAGTAGTATGTTCCGAACTGTCAGTGGAGATGGCGTGGAATTACATTAGTAGACGAATAAGTTTGAGTGGTGTCTTTAAAAGTAGGTAAGATCACAATATGAAGATGAAGTTGGAATTCAAGAGGAAAAAGTGGGGCAAATATTATTTTATAGGAAGGGGAGTTAGGGACTGGAACAACTTACCAAGGGAGAAGTTCAATAAATATCCAATTTCTTTTATATAATTTAAGATAAGGCTAGGAAAACAACAAATAGGGAATCTGCCACGTGGGTGACTGTCCTAAATACAGATCGGTATTGATTTGATTTGATTTTAAACAAAATCACTCCCTTGTTTGCGGTGCCCGTTAACTGTTCAAAGTTGACTCAATCTCTTACTCGGAGGTTTCTGGTTCCCTCGGATAAGGATTTCAGTCCTTATCTGGGGTTTGGGAACATTGTTCAAGTAGCCCACCTTGAATCAATTGATGAGAGGAGGAGAATCCAATTCAGAAAACGTAGCAATACTGAGATTGTAGTGACCACGTGACATTTCAATATCTGGAGGTCATATGGCTGAACAGTAATCATTCTGTCATGCCCAGGGCCCTTAATGAGTTTATTTTTACTTGTTTTTTATTAAAAATATTATCTCATTGAAGCTCTTGTTAGTTATTTTCTTTCTGCTTTATTTCATTCATTCATTCATTCATTATTTATTTATTTATTTATTTATTTATTTATTTATTTATTTATTTATTTATTTATTTATTTATTTATTTATTTATTTATTTATTTATTTATTTATTTCTGGGGTTCGACTTGAGTTTGAGTGGACTTGGCCGAATTTTTCATCCGGATACCCTTCCAGACGCCAGCGCTATGTGAAGGGATTTATTCAACTATACTGTATTCCCGTGGTGGTTGGTAGTGCTGTGTGCATTAAGATAATCACAAGCATCCAGTCTCCGAGTCAGAGGAATTAACCAGACGCAGCTAGAATCCTAGGCTCCTTTAGAAATCGAATATGGGACCCTATGAACCATTTAGCCAAGGAGCCGGAAAATTTATTATAATCCTGGATAAAAAAAAGTATGAAAAAAATATTCAGTAAAACGAACAATTTGTAATGTTTTGAGAGTTCTAGTTGAAGAATCAAGAGGAAAACGAATGCGCCTTACCAAGTAACCAATAAAATTTAGAAGGCAAAAGGTTAATGTAACGAAATGAAGGGAACAGAACGCTATATTATTTAAAAAATGTACTGTACAATATCTTAGGATATAATGTTAATATTAGAACGTCAGTTTGTTGCCACTTTATGAAAATTGACTCCGTCGTATTATTAAACCACATTTTCGCCAGAAAATCCACATGAAAACGTCTTCTCGCTTAAGCTACGTGATCTTTTGTGACGGAAGTAGTCTTGGTTAAGTTATAAGCCGCATTAGATGTGCGAGAACTAACAAGCGTTTGCTGATTGCAATCTCCTCCATCGGTTCTCTGCAGAATTGCGAGCCTTTAAGGACTTGGGTTTACGAGAAGCCAAAGTAACCGTCAAGAAAATTTGAAATAGAAGATGTTTTCTTAGCTGCAGGCCAAATGGAATTAGGCAGAGCTGAGGGATGATGGGGTCGCATTAAGACTAGAGGGGAGACGGAAGTCGGAGTTTAAAAGTCAATATTCAGATATAGACTCACTGTAGTCCCTACACATGACGAACAGTTCAGTAACAGCAGATACAGAGGGTAGGAAAAAAATTCGAACCTTAATGACATCCATGAAGTTGATTATATTATTTTTATCTGGGGTATTTGCATCAAATTTCCAAATAATAATCTTTGAAATTAATGTGGTGCATGCGAAGATCGTAAAATAATCATTTTATTTTCTAAACTCAAAAAGTAAATTTCTCCGTCTTATTGCTCAGGAACAAAGGAACAGTGCTCATTCAAACGTATGAACTCAATAGGTTTTAGTCCATCGGTCGATTACGCACAGGTGCACAAGTCGATAAACCATATAGCCTACTTGGCACTGTGATAGTTGCAAAATAGCGAAGTAACTGAACGAGTGGTCGTAGGAGAAGATCTGCATCGTTATCCGTTTTCTGCAGCAAACATATGGAACCTGTCAACATTCTCAAGAGGACTGTGAATGTATACGGAGAAAAAGTAAAATATGTCCAACAAGTGTAAAAGGGATGCCGTGAAGGCTCGAACGACTGTGAAAGGCGCTATCTGTCCGTCAACATTAGAAATGCCTTTGATGAACTGAAACGAGAGAATAGGCGACTAAGGCCATATTAGTTAGAGGTATTCAATGAACAGGACACCACTTCCTATCGTCAAGGAAAGAAGACATTCATTGGACGCTGTAACAAAGGCTTGACCGGGCGAGTTGGCCGTGCAGTTAGGAGCGTGCAGCTGTGAGCGTGCATCCGGGAGATAGTGGGTTCGAACCGCACTATCGGTAGCCCTGAGGATGGTTTTCCGTGGTTTCCCATTTTCACACCAGAAAAATGGAGAGTCTGTATCTTAATTAAGGCCACAGCCGCTTCCTTCCCATTCCTAGGCGTTTCCTATCCCATCGTCGCCATAAGACCTATCTGTGTCGGTGCGACGTAAAATAAATAGCAGGGGAAAAAACAAAGGTTTGAGTAACTGTGATGATTACAAGAGTAATGCCGAAATAAAGCACTGTTCTTTATCTTGACCTGATTTACCTGTTTACCTATAAAACATTAGGGAAACGTACTATGGACTTAACGTCGTATAATATTTTGTTCAGTCAAACCGTCCGTTAATAAGAATTGGGAGAAATATTAAATTAACGATTAATCATTTTCAATACCACCTTCCCACATTTATGAACAGTATGTGCAGTTATTTATTTAGCGTATGGCTAACACATCACATTATAGATACAATAGTAATACATACTATTTACAGTTTGAAGTATTTACAGGTTCAAATTATTTACATAGTCAACACACAAGGGTGAGAGCAGAAAATATCTTGGGTTTCCCTGGTAGGCAATGAGAGGACACTGCTCCACAATGTTCCGAACTGTTTGCTTTACAGCACCACAACTGCACGCCGCCGAATTAAGTATTCCCCACTTATGGAGGGAGTCAGCACATCTGTCATGGCCAGTGCGAATCCTGTTGATAGTTGTCCAGGTCTTCCGTGGAAGATCAAAACCCTCTGGTTTGTTTTTCAGCCATGGTAGATAGTGATATTCTGATGAAGCACTGGGTATCCATACTTGCTTCCAGGCCTGAAGCAGATTAAAGTTAGCGTCTGCTAGGTTTCTGGCTGTTCTAACAGGTGGGTGTCTAGATTTTAGCCTGTTAATAAGAGCATCATTCATGTCACCATGGATTGGCAACTGACTGTTGTTAGTTATTTTCTTATAATCTCGTAGAAGTGCATTTTCTCGACGGAGGTGAGGTGGTGGAATATGGATTAGAACAGATAGCCAGAAAGTGGGAGTAGATCTAATTGTCCCTGATATCATACGCATAGTGTGATTCAGCGGAGTGTCAATTAATTTGGTGTGACTGCTGTTCAGCCATATTGATGAGCAGTATTCTGCAGCAGAGTACACAAGACCAAGAGCTGAAGACCGTAGGGTAGATGCTAATGATCCCCAGGTGGTTCCACACAGCTTCTGTAAGATGTTGTTTCATGATCGTAACTTAGCAGCCGTATTCTGAAGATGTTTCTTGAAGGACAGAGTTCTGTCAAGAGTAATCCATAGATATTGTGGATATCTGTTGTGGGCAAGACAAGTGTTCTCAAACTGAACCTTCAGTTCACTATTGGCCATTTTGTTGCTAAGATGACAAAATGTAACTTCACTTTTATTTGGATTCGGTTGTAATCTCCATTTGCGAAAGTACTCTCCGAAGGTGGTAAGATCAGCCGTCAGTGTTTCTTCGGTGTTTTCCATGAATTTATCTTGTACTGCCAGAGCCCAATCATCAGCATATCCGAATTTCCTAGAGCTAGTTTCAGGTATATCAGCTATGTACAGGTTGAAAAGCAGAGGAGCTAATACAGAACCTTGGGGAAGGCCATTGTTTAGTGTTTTCTCACTGCTAGTGCCATTTCCCAGTATTACACGAAACTTCCTCTTGGTGAGCATGCTATCAATAAGTCGTGCAATCTTCTTACATGGCAAAACACGTAATAGTTTGTAGATAAGTCCTTGTTTCCACACAGTGTCGTAGCTGCAGTCAAATCAATAAATGCCACAGAGGTTTTCAGTTGTTTTTGAAAGCCTGCCTCAATAAATGTTGTTAGTGACAAAACCTGATCTGTACAGCTACGGTTTGGTTGGAACCCTGCTTATTCAACAGGCAAATTCTGAAAAGTGACAGAACTAATTCTGTTATAGATTAGCCTTTCCAGAAGTTTGTATACTATGCTCAGAAGAGCAATTGGACGATAATTCTTGGGTTGATCGTTAGATTTTCCTGGTTTTAGGATAGCAATGATCTTTGTCCGTTTCATAAGCCGAGGGATAGACCCTCTCTGCAGGATGTCAGAGCAGAATTTAGCAAGCCATATTCTAGCATATTTTCCACAGTGTAACAGGAATTCAGGGTGAATGCCATCAAACCCAGGGGCTTTGCCTGACTTCATACCTTGTAAGGCATTTGATATATCTTGCGCAGTGAATGGCTTGGAATAAGTACTCTCTTCTGGAATGGTTGTCCTCAATGTTTTCAGTTCACGTTTTATCCGTGTTGTATGATCCCGATCTTCTGGAGCTTGTGAATTGTTCACAATCTGTGCTGCAACAATATCAGGAGTTGCTAGAGAACTAATTCTATCTACCCCCAGCCCCCTCCTAGCTTTCTTAGAATGGACCATGCTTTTCGACTGAGCGTTTGAAGTCATTTCTGTCCATTTCTGTCTGCGGGCAGTACTTGGTACCCTCATTTTTCTTATAACCTTTCTCCACTAATAACTAAAACCCATTCACTCGTTACAGTTTTTCTTTGTCAAGGAAAATGTTTGAGGCAGCGTCCCATGACTAGGCAACATAATATGCCATAGTTGTACACTTCTTGACACAAGAATTGACTGCGCTCTTGTATGGAATAATCAGCTTCAAACGTTATATATCTTTATCCATGGTGTGGTCTTTCGTATATGGCTTTTCGTACTGTATACATTTGCTGAATATACAGTTACGTGGCTTTCTTCCAGTATGTCAAGAAAGTGAAGATTAACGTTTAGGACAAGTTGCAGCAAAAGTCATCATCTCATCTCGTTCTGAAAGCACAGAAGCGCGCCCGTTCATTGGCAATCTGTGAATAAACTGTAAATTAATTAGCCAAGAAATCACTGTGATAACGTACTCCTTTCTTTAATTGAAAATTGTATATAAACTATGAATTAATTCTACAAGAAAACGATATGATGATCTACTCCTTCCTTTCCTTGGCAATCTGTCGATAAACTGTAAATTAATTCGCCAACAAAGCTCCTATTATAACGTGCTCCTTTCTTTTATTGACACTCTGTAAACTAACTGCAAATTAACGCAGCTAAAAGCTCTAGGACAATATGCTCATTCCTTACTTTGGGAATATGTAGATAAACAGTAAATTAACTAGCCAAGAAAGCTCTATGATAACAGGCTCCTTCCTTTCATTGGCAATCGGTTGATAAACTTAAAATTAAAGTCACCAAAAGGCTCTATGGTAATATACTCACTCCTTTCATTGGCAGTCTGCAGATAATCTGTAAATTAACTATCCAAGAAAGTTCTGTGGTTTATGCTCCTTCCTTTCATTGGAAATATGTAGATAAACTGTAAATAAACTAGCCAAGAACGCTTTATTATGTTCTTTCCTTTCATTGGAAATCTGTAGATAAACTTTAAATTAAGTCGCCAAAATGCTCTATGATAAAGTGCTCTATGAAAAGTGCAATCTGTAGAAAGCTCTATATTAACAGACTAAGCTCCAGAGCTACCCGTTTAGCTGACGGCCCGCCTACCCCTATTGGGGTAGGAATAGAAATAACTTCGTTGAATTGATTGATTGATTGATTGATTGATTGATTGATTGATTGATTGATTGATTGATTGATTGATTGATTGATTGATTGATTGATTGATTGATTGATTGATTGATTGATTGATTGATTGATTGATTGATTCTTTCGGTCGTGCTTATACACATGGCATTGGCATTTTCAGCCGTTCATTTTGCTGTCAGGATATGTACAAATGATGCCGGCCCTGTGGTGTAGAGGTAACGTGCCTGCCTCTTACCCGGAAGCACCGGGTTCGATTCCCGTCCAGGTCAGGGATTTTTACCTGCACCTGAGGGCTAGTTCGAGGTCCACTCAGCCTACGTGATTAGAATTGAGGAGCTATCTGACGGTGAGATAGCGGCCCCGGTCTAGAAAGCCAAGAATAACGGCCGAGAGGATTCGTCGTGCTGACCACACGACACCTCGTAATCTGCAGGCCTTAGGGAAGAGCAGCGGTCGCTTGGCAGGCCAAGGCCCTTCAAGGGCTGTAGTGCCATGGGGTTTGGTTTTATATGTACAAATGTTCACATTCTTTGAAGAACTTGAACAGTTTCCGTTGGTAGCTATTCCTGTTAAAAATAAAGAATATATATTGTGATATTTCAGGGCATTGAAAGTTGAAACATTTTTTTTTTATAATTGTTAAGCTACAAATTAGCATATTCTATATCCCATAGGACACAAGGAAATTCTGAATGTTGTATCAGTCTTATTAAGGCATTCGTGATATAAGTATGTATGAGTGTGAGACCTAGTTATTTAATAAGACGTATTAAGAACACTTAGGATTTTCAAAGAAAACATATTGAGGATCTTTTGACGTAAAGATGAAAATGGGGGTAAAGAAAGTTATTGTTCGGAGAGGGAAGCTCAAAAGAGGATAGGTCAAGAAAGTGGTCAGGGCTCCAGGATGACAGTGGTAACATTAAACGGAAAATATACTTCTGATCATATGCAGTACGACATAATTACACCATCGCTCCATGCATTTTCCACCACTGCGTAATTAAGGACTGCAACCCTCTATGACGTTGTAGTGGTTCAGTTCCCAACCTTTCCTCATTCAATCAAGACCAAAGCGAAGTATTCGCAGTATTTCGTTGGAGAATACAATATTTCAGTTTTTACTCTAATGTCGTTAGTTCGCACCATCATGAATCTTTTGGAGTGAATATTTACCATTTGCATACGCATAATAAAATAAATTCGTCACTGACATCCAGGAATAGTGAGTATACCAGTCTGTTTCTCGATACACTAGGGAAGATCTACAGTTTGCCCAGAAAGATTCATTTCATGCATGCCCGGGATAATTCATTACAGAATAAAATACATATTTTAATTTCTAATGGATTTATAATCTTTGTTTAGGTTGATTCAGCTGCTGGCTTCCCCCTGGTAGGCCGAGACTCGAATTTCAGTAGGTCCCTAATTACAATCTTCACCCTAAAAATTTCGTGGCATCAGGAAGGGTACCCGGTTTTAATACCCAGGCTTAAACTCAAAATGGCCCCAAATCACTTCATCAATAATTAGATAAGGTGTGTGTTCTTTAATTGAGAAGGAAGTCCTGACCTGTGTTTTCTGGTATGAACTGTTACAAATGTGTTGCTTGCAACATCCTGTCAATATTATCATTTGTTTTCATAACGTTAAAATGACTGTGGTATGGATTATGATAATAATATTATTCAATATGCCGTCAGACTTTATGATGAATGGTGTAAAAGTGTTGCTCGTAGGGTCAGTTAGTGTGTATATTTCAGGGAACTTCGGCATAATCGGCTTCAGTGAGGCACGTGTGAAACTACATCATTTCTTTAATTCACCTCTTCAAGCAACGCCTGGGCTTTCTATGATAGCTTTTGGGAATGCAACTAGTTTTCGAGCTTAGAATCAACGTGCCAGTCAAATAACTAACTAACTAACTAGCTAACTAACTAAAGATATTGCAATTTATCCACCTGGGAATGTAATTAATGTAATTCATTTCATTAGACATTTTTGCAAGTTGCTTTACGTCGCACTGACACAGATAAGTCTTATGGTGACGATGGGATAGGAAAGGGCTAGGAATGAGGAGGAAGCGGCCGTGGCCTTAATTAAGGTACAGCCCCAGCATTTGCCTGGTGTGAAAATGGGAAACCACGGAAAACCATCTCCAGGGCTGCCTACTGTGGGATTCGAACCCACTATCTCCCGAATACTGGACACTGGCCGCACTTAAGTGACTTCAACTACCGAGCTCGGTCATTTCATTAGACCAGCGCGATGAGGTGGCATTGAAGGACTGTTCGAGACCATCGAATCCTTGTCACCATTTAGCACCACCCAAGGAGTACGGGTAATTTGAGGGATGCCACCCCCATTCTCCAAGGAGCTATGCCCTACCAGGCAACTGCTGCTCAGCATGAGAGCTGCAAAGTACGATCTGACGCATGGTCAGTATGCCTAGCCATCTCGGCCATTATTATTATTATTATTATTATTATTATTATTATTATTATTATTATTATTATTATTATTATTATTACTTTTTTTTGTTTTCTGGACCAGGGTTACTATCTCACCGTCAGCTCTTCAATTGTTCTCGCGTAGAATCTCGAACTAGCCCTCAGATCCAAGTAAAAATTCCTCCCAGTATCCAGTAATCGGGAGATAGTGGATTCGAGCCCCACTGTCCGCAGCCCTGAAGATAGTTTCCCGTGGTTTCCCATTTTCACACCAGGCAAATGCCGGGGCTGTACCTTGGCCACGGCCGCTTCCTTCCAATTCCTAGGCCTTTCCTATCCCATCGTCGCCATAAGACATATCTGTGTCGGTGCGACGTAAAAAAGGAAAAATCCTCACCTGATCTGACAGAGAGTCGGACCCGGGACCCCCAAGTAAGAGGCAGGATCACTACCCCTAGACCATAGGCCGGCGAGGAATGGCACGAATATGAAAAAATGTTGAAACTATTTGATTGTTGGTACCGTCATACATTACATAAATAAGTAGGAAGGTTATGCTTGCTATTCTCATTGTAAGCCCGTCATTTATATACAGAGTGAAGCGAAATTCGCGCACTCGGGCGTCGCAGCGCGACTCCTCACATGCAAGCAATAAAAAAATATCTCTTACAAAAGTTCGTCCTGCGAGTATATCCGGGAGAAAAAGGACGTTGAAGAGTGGCAATCTGGCAACAATTCCAGTAAAGGTCAATAGGAGAGGTAAAAAAGTACGATTATAGGAGCCAACTAAAGTTAGTAACCACATGTAGGATAACTACCTCTGTCAGCACGTATTTCCCGTGCTGTACAGTTGGTGCAGTGGATAGAGTTTTGGGTTAGCATGCCGGAGGTCGAGGGGGGTCGATCCTGGTTTGAGGCGTATGTTTTTTATTTCGTAAATGTAGTCCAGTTAGCGTGATTAGCTGCCACCCCCGAAGGTCCGGGTTCGATTCCCGGCTCTGCCACGAAATTTGAAAAGTGGTACGAGGGCTGGAACGGGGTCCACTCAGCCTCGGGAGGTCAACTGAGTAGAGGTGGGTTCGATTCCCACCTCAGCCATCCTCGAAGTGGTTTTCCGTAGTTTCCCACTTCACCTCCAGGCAAATGCCGGGATGGTACCTAACTTAAGGCCACGGCCGCTTCCTTCCCTCCTCCTTGCCTGTCCCTTCCAATCCTCCCATCCCTCCACAAGGCCCCTGTTCAGCATAGCAGGTGAAGCCGCCTGGGTGAGGTACTGGTCATTCTCCCAGTTGTATCCCCGACCCAAAGTCTGAAGCTCCAGGACACTGCCCTTAAGGCGGTAAAGGTGGGATCTCTCGCTGAGACCGAGGGAAAAACCGACCCTGGAGGCTAAACAGATTAAGAAGAAGAAGAAATGTAGTCCAGGTGGTATGGTATCTGGCATCTTAATCGTCAACAGCGATTGCAGCGCGTCCTCTAGAAACCATTTGCACTTACATACTACTATCCTAGAAATTCACGAACATTCGTTTTCATTGGTCAGCTTTGAAATATGCCCTTTCCACGTCGTGGGCGTGAATTTATTTGAACCACTTCACCTACTAGATGCGTTACAACGTGTTCAGTGTTACTAAATTTTGTAAATGAAGGATACATGTGACCTAAGAACCCGTGTCTTACTGTATTACAATATGTAATGTCCGATGGAAATTAGCAAATAAAAAAGTGCGCCTCAATTCAGGATCGAACCCTCAACCTTCTGCATGCTAACCCAAAACTCTACCCACTGCTCCAACTGTACAGCACGACTGGTGTGTGCCGACAGAGGTATTTGCCCTACATGTGGTTACAGTGTTGCCAGATTGTCACTCTTCAACGTTCTTTTTCTCCTGGATATACTCTCAGGACGAACTTTTGTGAGACATTTTTTTATTGCTGCCATGTGAGGAGTCGCGCTGCGACGCCCGAGTGCGCGAATGATGCTTTACCCTGTATTACTGACACGCAGTATATTCACTAGGCAAATATAAAGACGCCCCAGATTCATAAATAAAACAACTAGAATAAATGAAGTTTGTGTGTAAGCTACCATGGTGCCGATGAAGCTATATTAAGTATAAAATGAGGAAAACTTTTTATATTTAATGCTAATTTTCATCTATGTAATCTACCATTAAATCCACCCTTAAAGCATATCAACGTTATATGCAAATCCAAATGATTTCTTTGTGCGTGTGTTCATATTTTAATATCCTTCACCGAAAATCGATTGTAGCAATTTATCTGAGAAGAAATCTCGGTCAGTACATTACCTAACTCGTTGCCATAAGACCTTATCTGTGCGACGTAAACCCAATCGTAAAATAAAAAAAAAATTATAAAAACCTAACGCCTTGCTGGATTTTAGTGCAGTTTTGTTCACTGATTGCCGATCAGTAAACAGATGTTATCGAAATAAAATTCAAAACCTATTTAACAAAGCCTCGAATGACAGTTCATTTACAAAAGCAATGGACTAGAAAATATTGCTCCCTGAAACGAGTGATACACGCCACTCATTATGAAGACCAGTAATGAAGTTAGCTGTTGGCAATATGAGTATAATATCACAAAAGAACCGCTCTTAAAATAACTGTGTTTGTTCAATACAAGAGACTTGTCAACTGCCCCATCAATTAAGCTGACCCAATTTCAAAGTACAGTCTCCAACAACAGTGGACTGCGGCTAGGATTATGTTCTCCTTAAGACAAAAATGATCGCTTACGAACGAAACCATCTTGACCACTCTGAAGGATTGTTGCATCGATGGAAGACTCTGAAAGATTTTCGTTTCTTAAATAATTATTATAATTATTGGGACTTTTCAATTTTCAATTTTGGGCGGGCATCAATTTTTAAAACACTTGATAGAAATAAAACATAACATTATTGACTTTCATTGTTAAGACAAATAGTGTCAAACTGAAATGCTAATGATTTTACGTCGCACTGACTCAGACAGGTCTTATGGGGAACATGCGATAGGAAAAGGTCAGGACTAGGTAGGAAGCGACCGTGACCTTAATGAAGGTACAGGCCCTAGCATTTTCCTGGTGTGAAAATGGAAAACCATCTTCAGGGCTGCCAACAATGGGCATCGAATCCATCATCTCCAGAAGGCGAACTCACAGTTACATGACCCAAATCACGCAGCCAACTCGTTTGGCAACACTAAAATGACAGATATGAAAAATCGCATAGGCTAAATAACACAAAAAGTACAAGCATCAGGAACAGAAATTCATGTGTTATTTTATATGTTAATTTTGATGAAGAAAGTTTACGGGAGAGTTCTCATATGTAGAGGTACTTGGTTCACTTGAAAGTGTATGGGTTCGATTGTTTGAGGTTACGACTGCTCGGCTACACTGAGGCGGTAAATGCGTGCTTGGTTCACTTGAAAGGGCGTGGACTCGGGTTGTTCGAGGTTACGAACAGTGAAAACCTCCACCTTCCGGTTCTCCGAGAGTATTCATCCCCTGTACGGGGTAGAGTTTGCTTTTTAATCGTATAGTAAGGTTGAGAGATTTATGGTGTTATAAGATGTTAACTCTAAGGAGGGAATGTTTAACACAGTGGTTTTGCTGCTGTCTTTCTATCGGAATAGCCAAGGTTCGAATCCCGATGGATCCCGAATTGGAGTGTACTCCCGAATAATCATCCAAACTTTAACCCCGGTGAGTCCCGAAATACCTAGGATAAACTGAAGAAAGTTTAAGGGAGGGTGTTGAGGCATAATGGTCTAGCCATTCGGCTCCCGACTCGAATGTCCCGGGATCGAACTTCCACGATATCGGTTGTTCGTAGCACACTCTCATAACGACAGGAAGGGCATT
This sequence comes from Anabrus simplex, assembly GCF_040414725.1. NCBI lineage: Eukaryota > Metazoa > Arthropoda > Insecta > Orthoptera > Tettigoniidae > Anabrus > Anabrus simplex. Next base: position 1,507,177,710 of record NC_090265.1, on the reverse strand, counting down.
CCGGGCTTAAATTCGCGCCAGATCTTACATTGAGTCTAAATGTTCAGCTGACATTACATAAACGGGGGAAGATGGTGCTGAATATATACGAGGATTAACTCTAGCTAGGTTTCTAAACAAACGATCCAAAATATTTTATGGAATTCTTGATTCAAAGTATTTGTAATCCTCCACTATTCTTTATTTTAAACGACTAACACCTTCAATCCGATTAAACTCTGGCCGGTATGACGAGTACACGTGGGCTCAACGGATAGATGAATCAAACACTTCCGTCAAGCATCTTAGCAATGGCTTCTAAAATTCTTCATTTCATTTCTTAGAAACAGATTGATTGGTACTTTTACTACAGCCAAAGATGCCTCCTTCAAAGTCCTAGACCTAGTACAAGAACTCACAATCAGAACAGATCCGTCACTAAAGCATATTGTCAGACTGAATTCATACTCACGATTTCCAGACCACGGTATTTCAAGCCTCTAAAATAAAAGCGAAACACGTTATCTATCAATTCGATTAGAATCATGTTATCGGTTTTCCTGAAGCTGTCCTGGTTATACAGGTTGTCTGAAAATAAATTAGGGAAATTTTAAGAGGACATACAGTAGTGTTCAAAAACAAATATCGATCTCTAGCGTATTTTATTTCCTCCTAGTGAAAGCTCAGCAGGAAATCGACAAAGAAATGTAAGCTTAATCATGAGTGACATCTTTGCCAGCCTATGCAGCGTGTGACCGGCCAAGCTCTCTTGCTTGATAACCTTGGGAGGTGCGCTACCGTAGCACCCTGACGTGTCGCTCCCCCACATGAAACCTTGCTAGTCATAGCGGCGTATCACAGAGCAGCACCTGATCATCATGCCCGGAAAATGTAGCGTCTTTATTCTGATTAGCATGCGTTAAGGTATCCTGAACCAACTGTCATACAAAATGTGTTTATTTTATTTGTTTTACGGATACAGTACATACGTACATGAGTTTGGAAATCAAACTACTGTATATCTTTATGTCCAGGCTGTAAAATTCCTCTCGGTTTCAGGTGAGTGCAATACATTTGTTCTATGAAGCATATCGGTAAACACAGTACATTACGTGCATCTCAAAGTTCACCATACTGCAAAATAATTACTGTCTTCAGAATGGTTTTCTGTGGCTCGAACCCACGCATCTGCCGAATCCAGAGCTTGGCTCCATACCCGTAGCGCGTTAACATGCTCGGCCATTCCTCTCAATAATAATAATAATAATAATAATAATAATAATAATAATAATAATAATAATAATAATAATAATAATAATAATAATAATAATAATAATAATACATTTTTAACGTCCCACAAACTACTTTCTGTCCCGCAGGTGATATTTTACGGTAGGTTTATCGATACGAGACTGACATAATCTGAGCACTTTCAAATACCATCAGACTTAGCCGGGATCGAAACCACCAACTTGTCGTCAGAAAGTTAGCGCTTCTGCCATCTGAACCACTCAGCCCGGCGAAAGCAAGTAGAGGCGATCAAAAGGATGATGAGCGCATGGTATACAGTTGTACTATAATATGTTCCTCGCAGGTACACTTCTCTCAGAAACAATTCAACAGAAGTCTGGCACAAGATACTGGAAACAATGGCCAGAGTTAATAGGGAACCCGAAACTGCCACATGCAGATAGTGAGTGGGTCAGAGAGACAGAGAGAGTGAGTGAGTGAGTGAGTAAGTTATGCTTGTTACGGTTATCCACAGGATTTGTATTTACATGGAAGGTAAACTGTATTTTGATAGCAATTAAATTTAAGTCTTATAAAATATTAAATGCGAGGAACATACAATACCATGCAATATTTATTTTTTGAGCGACTGTACTTATTCATTTAGTTCTAAATTGTCTTCTTCTTCTTCCACCGCTTTCCTCACACCGCACTGTAGCTGTGGGTGTGAAATCTGTAGCATGTGGACTTGGTCATGTTTTACGGCCGGATGCCCTTCCTGACGCTAACCCTATATGGAGGAATGTATTCACTGTTGTCTGTTTCTGTTGTGGTTGGAACTGTGGTGTGTTGTGTGTATGTGAGGAGGAATGTATTGGTACAAACACAAAAGCAAACACCTAGTTCCCGTGTTAGAGAAATTAACCAGACGCCTATTAAACTCCCGACCCGGCCGGGAATCGAATATCGAATCCGGGACCCTCTCAACCGTAGGCCTCGACTCTGACCATTCAGCAAGGATCCGAACCAATACGTTCATCGTGTACTGTATATATATTCATATCATCCTGGGCGAGTTGATACATATACAGTATATGAAGATGGACTACTTTTTAATTATGACTATTTGAATTTGTCTATTTTTTTCTTTCTAACTTTTACTGTCCATTCAATAATATCCCTCTGCCTATGTGTAAACATTTCTAACCTAATGAAGTAAGTTGTCTGAGTAGCATTCTCGCACAAACTGAGTCTACAGCAATGCCGGAGCTGCACATCGGAGTATGAAATAGACTAGAAGTTCTCAAAGTTCTACTGATCTGCATTTAGGGCAGTCGCCCAGGTAAAATAATATAATAACCGTATGGCCTCAGCTACCGTTTGCAGACATTTCGATTTGACACCATCTGTCTGTCTGCTCTTGGGCGTCTATGGCTGAGATTTAATTAATTTTGTCGGGTAAATACCAAATGTATCACCAGAGATCTTTTACATGCCGACATCGTACGACATGGAGTGTCGATTGGACTTTTTTCCGCCCTTCAAAAATCCGACTACCTCTGCCGGGTTTGAACCCGCTATCTTGGGATCCGGAGGACGACACTCTACCACGGATCCACAGAGGCAGCTAGTCGCCCAGGTGGCAGATTTCCTATCTGTTGTTTTCCTAGCCTTTTCTTAAATGATCGCAAAGAAATTGGAAAATTATTGAACATTTCCCTTGGTAAGTTATTCCAATCCCTAACTCCCCTTCCTATAAACGAATATTTGCCCCAATGTGTCCTCTTGAATTCCAACTTTATCTTCATATTATGATCTTTCCTACTTTTAAAGAGACGGCGTCTCTCTCATGAAGTCTACATTTCGAAAGCGTGCGGGATGTTTCTGCAGTATCCGAAGAGGAAACTCAGCAGGAACACTTAAAACTGGAGGGTGAAGATTTACGAGGGAGACACCGCCTACAAGTTACGACAGATATTGATTCTGAAGCAGATGCAAATAGAACGCTAATTTGATGGCAAAGGAGATGACAACGTGCAAAGCGAAAAGAAATTGAATTCTCCGTAAACACTACCGATACCGACTCATCATCTTTTAAAGAAATCGTGAAACTTCAGGAGGACAGCCTTTAGGACTGCATTCACGAAACAGTAATTTGAATTTTAGTCTGATACCAAGTGTTATATACTTGTTTTGTTCTTGTTACATGCGTCGTCTACCTAAAATGTTCTCTTCGCATACCTTCTGTATAGTTGAAGGTAGCGAGTACGTAGTTTTCACTTTTTTTTGTTATTTTAAATGCTATTTGTTCGGGGGGTCGACCCATGTGGATGTTTTGCCCCTATAGTTTTCACTTAGATGAATAACTATAAGGGGCGCATGAAGGAGCATGGGATGTTGTCTCCCACGTTTTAATAAGTACTGTGATTCCCTATCGCCTTTCCTAAAACTTTGTCCTTAAAGTGCAGTTCTCCTAACAGTCATTTTTTCCTAATGTTGAAATGTCCTAGTTCATTTTTCTCAATACCCCATATTCCATAATGATAGTTTCCTGAAACAAGTAAATTAGATTAGAATATGAAAACATGCCAGTTATTCTATACTTCAATTTATTCAACAATTTAAAATGGTCATAAATGTTGTTATGGAGTAAGTCAACAAGTTTTCAACAATTTAGAATTAATCACAAATGTTGTTGATTATTATAAACTCATGTTGTGGCCTATTCTTAATAAGTTTTCTGATTTCAGCTTTACATTTCGTATTCCATAGTGACGGAGAGTGGCTCATATGCAGAGCCAGACAATTCCTCTTTGGTCTTGCTAGAAACGCCTTTCCCAATGCAAAGGCCGTTTCTAAGGATTCATTGTCTCTCTGTTCTTCGTGAAGTTCACATACAGTGCTATACAGATTAGGCCACTTCTCATTCACATTATTCGTCTTGTGTGCGAGGAAAACTCACTGTTACGAATACTGAAAAATCGAAGTATAGTGAATAAATTTAGGACAACGTTTTTAAGAAGGATTGTAGGAAATTGCTTTTAGGTAAAATGAAAATGTCATTCTACAGTACATGTACAGTAGTACATGCTACATTCAGTAAACTTTAGGCTCTACTGTAGTTGATAATCCAAAATTTCGTAACCTCAATTCAGCGGCCACATTATATTTCACCACTAATAAGAATTTTATATTACGGGGAATACATATTGTTTTTAACTTGTATTTTTCAAATGTTCGTGTTTGATTAAAGAAATATTCAGTAAGTGAAATTACTCGTATTTATATACTTTACCAGATGCTCATGAAATCATGAAATTTCCTGGCTGAGCTTGTTCTGTTAGTCCGAGTTCATTTATTACATTTGATTAAGCAACGTTTTCTAAACGGTAGGTTCTCTTAAAGTGAGAAAGCCGGTTATCAAACGCTTCGTGATACAAAATCTGAGTAGACACTTGTACGGAAGAATCAGCTCCCCTCTGTGTCTCAGTGAGAAAAGTATCAGCATCCAGATCCTAAGATAGCGCGTTGAAAGGGCGGAAAAAATTCCATTCAGCACTCCATGTGGCACGACGTCGGTTTGTAAAGATCTCTGGTGATGACACATTCGGTGTTCACTCGAAAAAACAATAATTAAATTCGGTTATAGGTCGCCCGACAGTGAGCCGGTTTACAGAACCTACATTTATCCAATAGACACTTTGCTGATAACCTATGGAGGTGACAAACAGCGTCTAGGGCAATTTGTAGCGTATGTTATAATTCAAACCCGTTCTGAGAGCGTAGATAAACCTCCGTGTATTCACTATAGGCCTACAAGTAGGTAATCTTAGAGTATATGATATGGTGCTTCATCTTCTCGGTCGTGCTTGTTCATGGAAGCTTTGAAACTTTCAGCCGATCACTCTTTGTGTCTAGGAATATACTTAACATGGGCGAAGAAGCTAGTTCCTCCCCTTCGTTAAATATATTGTTGTTGTTAGGACCTTGAAACATCATGTTCTTAGGTTACCGGTAAACTTTTAGGAATTAAAGTCGTTTGTAGGCAGCCTAAACAGGCATTTAATAATTAAAACAGGCGCTGAAAATAGGCAGTATCAAAATTTACGTGAATATGTGTTTTCTTCTTCTTCCTTTATTTCAGACCGCGGTGAAGTTAAGGGTGTATTCTGCCCGAAGGCAGGTCCGAATCTCCGCAGAGGTGTGTCTGAGCCGGAGTTTACGTACGGTAGGGTGGCCAGTTCCTTTCCGCTCCTCCAGTCCCTTACCCCCTTCCCCCCCACTAACAGCGCGTGGCAACCCATCTAAATCTTGACCACGCCCAATGTTGCTTAATTTCGGAGATCTCACGGGATCCGGTGTTTCAGCACGGCTACGATCGTTGGCATCGGTGAAGTCATGGGTGCCAAACTATGACACATATGTGGACTTGAACCTGTTTTACAGCCGATTGCCTTTCCTGACGCCAACCCTCTTAGGACTGTATTCAGTACTTCGCGTGTTCCTGTGGTAGCTGGTAGTGTGGTGTGTTATCTTTATATAAAATTGAGCGTGTTGGGACAAACAATAACACCACGTCCACGAGTCAGAGAAATTAAACAGACGCGTTTAAAATCCCTGACTCAGCCAGGAATGGAACCTAAGGCGTCGACACTAACCTATCAGCCAAGGAGCCGGACTTTGTATTAAAATTTAAATTATGCTATAAACAATACTAAATAGTGGTTTTACTGTACTTGGACCTGCCAGTTTGTTGCCACACTGATCTCAATTTTGAGAAGACAACGAAACTGTACCGAAAGTACTGTAACAGCTCACTCTCCAGCAATGTTATAGTTAATTATTGTGTATTTTTCAAAGACGTCTGCTGTAAATTTATGGCTCGCTTCAGCCAGGATATCTCTGAATCTACAGGATATCCTCTCACTCTCATGGGATGTGATCTGCCAATACTCTTTACCGACCAACGAAATATGAAGCAAATTAAAACTGTAAAAAGTAAAAATAACGGTTTAAGCCCTTAATTATTTATTATCTCAATATTTGCGCTAACGATCGTAATAGGCATTTATAGACATTAATAAATACCTTTAACTCGTCGTAATTTTATCTAAAACGAATTTTTAACTTAGTCGGCATGTTTAGCAGTTACAGAAAGAAATAGACATTAGACTATAGGAAATATCCTCAGGTTACTTATCAGTTATCGACTACTTAGTTTCAGGCAAATGTAAATATATTTTTAGATTTTTGAAGATATTGTCATAGTTTTCATTAGGAAGTGCATGTCTATCTTTGAATAACAAAAATGTATATCCACCCATTATACTCCATGAATTATCTGCCAGCATATCCACATTTCATTATTAAAATTACGGTTCAAAGAGACATATCCACATTTCATTATTAAAATTAAGGATCATAGATATGTAAAAGCTGTTTCGTCTATATTATTGTTATAACGGGATGGATTAATACCGTCGTGAACGCTGTTACGTCTCTCTGATTCTAGACAGAGTGCGTAAAGAGACGCCTAAAATGTACACACAAATGCACTGCTATACTGACTTGAAAACATATTTATGCAAGCTAGCAGTCCTATACAATCGTTTTCAAGTACTCTACGATGAACCAGAATTTCTTGTTCTATCAACAAGAGGCACAGTTTGTCAGCGACATTAAAGTAACCCTAGTTAAGAGCTAATTCTAGCTTGCCGCGATTTTCAGTGCATTACTGAATAGAAAAATGAGTACTTTCTAGATCTGTGTCAAAAGAGTACTACGAATAATAAATATAAGGAGCACTCGAATGAGTATTGAGTTTAGTGGGTTCACTCTTTCCTATATTCAGTCAGCGTTTTTTGTCTCTTTTTAATACTTTAAGATGTGGTAACGATCACAGGCGTCGTTGCACACTGTGCAAACAGTCACTCGTTGAGTTGTGGTATTTTGTCTTTGTACATACAGTATTTTGTGAAGGACGCCATGTATCGCATATCTGATTATAACATGTGCTTGTTCCTGTAGTTCTTTGGGCCAGTTACGTTCGATCATAACGTCACTGCAGTAGAACTCAAGGGTCTATATCGGCGTGTTTCCAAAGACGTTTCTTCTGGAATGCTTGGAGTGGCTCTGTAGATGACAGCGGTAGGTTGATTCGTAGATCGTCAATGAAATACGTTTTCCGGGCCAGATCGTATCACTCGAACAGAAAACAGTTGATTGTGACACGGAAAACTGCAATGAAGGCTCAGGAGAATTTCCAGAATGAAATATAACATTAATTGCTTGGATTTTATTATTTTACTTAAAAGCATAACCAAATCCCATGGCACTACAGTCCTTGAAGGGCCTTGTCCTACCAAGCGACCGCTGCTCAGCCCGAAGGCCTGCAGATTATGAGGTGTCGTGTGGTCAGCACAACGAATCCTCTCGGCCGTTATTCTTGGTTTTCTAGACCAGGGCCGCTGTCTCACCATCAGATAGCTCCTCAATTGTAATTGCGTAGGCTGAGTGGACCTCGAACCAGCCCTCAGGTACAGGTAAAATCCCTGACCTGGCCGGGATTCGAACCCGGGGCCTCCGGGTAAAAGGCAGGCACGCTACCCTTACACCAAGGGGGTAGCACTTTTTCCAGGATAAACAGAAGAGTTGGCCACCATAACTAGAACCCTGTACGGACGCGGGTAACCGCGAAGTGGGTGTTTTGGAGGACACAAACCGTATGCCAGTGCGGATAATTTGGCTGATACTTTCTAAATAATAACAGTTATTAATTTTCAGTCAGGTATACTCCTATTTTTGCTTGTGGTTGGGCGAACCTTGACAGTGGCATAGGAGAATAGTGATATGTAAAGAGCCTTGAGACTATAAAGCCGTAAATATGACCTAATCCTAATTGGCTCCCACCCCCAATTAATGGAAGGAAGTAACAAAAGTCAATACATCGGTAGTTGACGCAAGAGAAAATCCCTCATAAACATGTGACTGTAAAGGTTCTGGTGCCAGGTGTCAGGCCTGTTGTATTAGATCTATCTGTTTCAGTACCTTGGGTGTTATATACTGTAGTTAAATATTTACAATATCCGCGGATAACTATTCGCAGATGCGGGTGCGGATGTGGAGCGGAGGCGGATATTATTTTTTATATCCGCGCAGGGCTCTAACTATAACCTGGCGTGGCGGTGGATTCGCACTAGAACTGAGGTGGGATCCTTACAAGGTGTCACACCGATTAAATATGTGCTACGGACTGTTGACCAAAATGCAAGAAGCTCATGAAATAAAACAAAATGAGCAGAATTTTGCTGTGATATTAGAGTGACATTAGCTAATGGCTTTTAACCCATATGGCCAAGTTTCACATCTCGGTAGACCCAGGGTTAAAATTTTCACCTGAAACGTCACCTGGAGTCAAGAAGAGCATCCGAAACTGAGCCAAAGTAGCTTCATGTCTATATGAGGCTATTTGAAGAAATTTAACAACACCAACTGATAAAAGGAAAGTTAGGAGGAATTGCTCTTTGTCAGACATTTCCGACACTTTTCCCACGCCGTTATAAGATCGCGGGTGCGAGTGTATCGTACACATGGACTTTGAAATGTTTTATGTCCAGATGCCCTTCTTGACATCAGTCATTTGTGATGGGATGTATTCAATATAACCTGTTTCTGAGGTGGCTGGTAGTCTGTTGTTTTGTGTGCATATGAAGATAAACACAAATACCCCGTCCCCAAGTCAGAGGAATTAACCAGATACGGATAAATACCTGTTCCAGCCGGAAATCTAACCACGATCCTCCTAACCAAACGCCGTAACACTGAATACTGAGCTAAATTAGCCGGACTCACCGTAACCTTCTGTTTATTTATAACATCGCCCAAGATCATAAGTACTTACTTCCTAATGTTTATGAAAATGACGAAGTAGACGTTTTCTATTTGTTAAGGCTAGTAGCAACATCTTCAGTAATTTTATTGAACATCAAAAGATGTTTGAGGAAGGTTAGCATGGGAATCAGCAGCTGGTTGAGAACAAGAAGGAAGTGTAGCGGACAAGGGGACTAAAGCTTATAACACTCTCCAAACAAGAGTTGTTGAACTCCTTAAGCAAACACTTAACGAATTTACCTACTAGAAATGTGCCACAGTAACTCTGCTATCAAGCTGTTTCCTTTTACAAAGTTTAAAAACAACTTTCTTCCGCTTTATCAGATATATCTGGGGTAGTTGGAGCCACTTAGGCTCATTTTAGTTTTGTTAAGGGTGAAAGATCGGATGCCCTTCCCGATACCACAATGAATTTTGAGATGAAAATCTCAACGCAGGATCGACCGGGGTTGATCGGGATTCGAACCTCACCCTTCGGGGTAGGAAGCCAGTAGCTGCTAAGCCTCTGAGCTAATCACGGCACCCTCTCCCCTGTTTTGTTTTGAAAAAAATAACCGTACAAATTATAGAGCTGCTTTAATTCTCAATACAGTTGGAAAACTCGAAGTATTTAAATCCCACGCAATCATTATTATTCACAGGACATTATGATGGTGCTAATATCTGTTATAGACTTGAGTTCGAGTTACTTGCATATGCAACGCCTCCTTCAAATTGCATGTAGGGTTAATTAGTAAATTCAGTAGTGCTACTCCATTCTTGCGATGTCTATCATTTCTTAATAGTTCCAAGAAAATGAGGTTGGGTCTCACTCATTGCAGTGACAGCTCCTACGGACTACGATGACATTGCAGTTCCTTTTTATGGCATTATTTTACAGGAAGATTGTCCGACTCCATAGCTGGCCTTTGGTCACAGGGGTCCTGGGTTCGATTCCCGGCAATGTCGAGAATTTTAACCATAATCGGTTAATTTCGCTGGCACGGGGGCTGGGTGTATGTGTCGTCTTTATAAATTCATCCTCATGACGACGCGCAGGTCGCCTACGGGTCTCAAATCAAAAGACCTGCATCTGGCGAGCCGAACTTGTCCTCGGCCACTCCCGGCACTAAAAGCCATACGTCATTTCATTTCACAGGAATAATGAAACACCTGACATCCAGTAAAAATTGACACCTATCAGGGTGAGACAATATTTTTATTTCATACTGTACTCAAGAGAGTGCAGAAAATGACATTCTACTGTACTGTTTTCTTAGAAATCGTCTCTTAGTGTTGAACTCCGTTTCACAGTAATGTAAACACTGATAGTAAGAGACATTAGGAATCAGTGAACACCCAGCTTAACCTTTTTGAATTGTTTCCCCACCTGATTAGAGCACCATACCTGTCTACACATTCCCAGCTCAGGCGGTAGGTAGTATCAAGATGGCTGTGGCTCAGAAAATCTACCGAGCTCGATAGCTGCAGTCGCTTAAGTGCGGCCAGTATCCAGTATTCGGGAAACAGTAGGTTCGAGCCCCACTGTCGGCAGCCCTGAAGATGGTTTTCCGTGTTTTCCCATTTTCACACCAGGCAAATGCTGGGGCTGTACCTTAATTAAGGCCACGGCCGCTTCCTTCCCATTCCTAGCCCTCCTGTCCCATCGTCGCCGTAAGACTATCTGTGTCGGTGCGACGTAAAGCAACTTGCAAGAAGAAGGAAATCTACCGTCATCGCTATGTTGACAGATAAATATCGAATATATTACTGTATATCATATAAAGTTCGCATTACCTTCATTAATCTACGACCGTACGACCATGTTTACGGCTGTGGTAGCATAGTGGACTCATCATGCTTCAAATAACATTAATTTTGTTTTAATACCACATAACTCCCCCTCTTGCATCTTCCACTCAACAAAACAAAAACAAAAGCCACTGCATATGTCAAACATGGATAATTTGCGTGGCGACGTGTCAGAATTATTTGTAATTAAATATTTAATTTGAAATAAGTAAATTCACCTAAGTATCGAATAAATTATTGTACAAAACAACCACTAAAGTGAAAAGTTTACTGTACTCATTTTGAAATTCCGTCCTCGCCGTAAACATCTCACTCATCACGTACAACGCGTCTGTTGCATAAACAACTATCCCATATCTTGGATGGTTCATCCATGTTCTCCAGTTATTTTTTAAATATTTTTTATGTGTATTCCACGAATATTGACTATGTTCATCTTTCCTTCTATTTGTTTTACGTCGCACCGAATCAGAGATGCCTCATGACGACGATGGGATAGCACGGAGAGGGAAGGAAGCAACCGTGGCCTTTATTAAGTTACAGCATTTGCCTGATGTGAATATGGGAAACCACAGAAAACCATCTTCAGGGCTGCCAACAGTGCGGCTCGAACCCACTATCTCCCGAATGCAAACTAACAGCTACACGCCTCAAACCGCGTAGCCAACTCGCTCGCTATTATATTCATTTATTTCTTAAATACGAACCAGTGTGTTAAATATATAGCTCTCCGATGAATATTTCTCTACCCAGAAGAAAAAAGAATGACCCGAATTCTAGTGTGGTCATCACTGAAACATAATTTGTACAGTCGTTTAATTTCAACCCAAGAGAAATGCTGTGATAGTAGTGTTTAAAACATCTCGGCCCATTCCTTTCCAACTGGAAATACCCACAGAAGAATAGACACTATCGAAACACATTATCAGATCGAAAGTTGAGTGGGTCAGACGGTACAGCGCTGGCCTTCTGAGCCCATGTTCAGTGGGTTTGATCTCGATTCTGTCCGGTGGTATATGAAGGTGATCATATACCCCAGCTCGTGTTGTTATATTTACCAGCACCTAAAAAAGAAAAAACACATGTGGGACAACATTCGAGCACCTCGGCGTCTCCGTAAATGTAATTAGTGGGACTTCAAACTATTATTATTATTATTATTATTATTATTATTATTATTATTATTATTATTATTATTATTATTATTATTATTATTCCCGAATTTGGCCGCCTGTGGACCGCATTGAACTTAAGGCTTTATCTTCTTCTTCTTCTTCTTCTTCTTCTTCTTCTTCTTCTTCTTCCAGAACCTCTTCAACCTTTCACTTCTGATCTTCCTTTCTTTCTCAGATATGACCAGTTTGGGTCTACATTTTGGTGGTTTCTCCTGGAATGTTTTGATGCTTCTACATTATTTTCTGTTGTGAATCATACCCATTGTAAGTCCACTTTCTATTGCATCTCTTTTTACCTCTTCTACCCACTTCGTCGAAGCTTTCAGTCCAGTGATGTACTTGAATATTTTCTTAGCCGTTTCCCATTCATTCTTTCTAGATGCCTATAGAATTTTAGTCTTCGCTTTCGCATAGTGACAGTGATTTTTCGGTGTATTTGTAGAGATCATCTTTTTTTCTATTCCTCCACTCCCCTTCAGTATTTTTCTGTGGTCATAAAATTTTCCTTTTCTCCGCTCCTTTTTTGCGAGATCTTGAAGCTCACCCTTTTTATTCATTATCGTGCTCTCTGAAGCGCAGATACTCTCTGGCTTTACCACTGTGCTGTAGTGTCTACGTTTCGTCTTGTAAGATATTGCTCTTTTGTTGTATCTGTTCTGGGTTAATCTGTAAGCCAATTGTAGTTTTCTAATTCTTGCCCTATTCGCCTCTTTATCCAGTCCGTTACGTTCTATCCATTCCCCTAGATATTTAAATTTCTCAGTTCTTTTTACAGTCCCATGCTTCACTTCTAAGTGAACACTTAATTTCTAAGTTCTGTCCTTTCCTCCCTAAATGTGTTCCCTTTATTATTATTATTATTATTATTATTATTATTATTATTATTATTATTATTATTATTATTATTAACCACTATGTAAAACATAAAAATATATAAATGAATTCGATAAATGCATTATAAATAAATGAAGAAAGCGAAACCTTGTATTAATCTTTAAAGTTGTTCTGAGCATCGAAACTTCTTTTCCATCAAAGTTTGTTTGCTTATTTTCTTGAATTAATCGTAACTTTCACATTTATTATCTCCATCAACTGACAGTTAAAATTTATTCACAATATAGAAACCTACGTCAGCGTTGAAGATCACCTTTGAAAAGCAAAGTCTCGGTTTTATACTCCACTGAGAGCTAATGGAATCACTTCCTTCTGATACAGAAGTTTGTAATGAAATGAAACCTGTCATCAGGCAAATGGATTTTCATTTTCTTCACTCGAGCTCAGATTGAAAACTTAGTGCTTACTGAAAGTCTATCGTGAAAGAAGAGAAAATATGTGGTAACATTTGTGGGTTTGAAATCACACTGCATTTATTTCTATGGTCTACTTTATAAGAATACTTCTTTGAAAGATAACACTAAAAGTTCGCTCTCATTCTACGAGCCACATTGCACAAAATCTCGATTTTGTCAACGACAGTTTAAGATGGCTTTAGACTAGACGACAATAACAAAGGGAAATGCAGATAAAAACGAAGACGTAGCATGGAACACAAAAGGAGGAGAGAAGAACCTTCAGATAGCGCAGAACGCAGCGCGAAGATTTCCATATATACGAGGTCAGTATTCCTCCAATTCTCGCGTCGCACATCTGCGTAGCCTGCCTTATTACATGACTGTGCCAACTGCGGTTTGTAGACAACTGGCTGTTAGGGAGCCATTCCAAAGGCATCTGGCCCGTATCTACGATATAGGCTCGCAGTCGGCAACTACTGATGGGCCACGAATAACGAACAAAAAGTCCACAATCGCAAGAAGCTGTACTCAAAAGAAACAAAGTGTTAAGTTTACAAAATGTTAAATTCGTATACCGTTCACATTTCAATCTGTAAGCCTCTGTGAACGAGAGCCGTCATAACTTCATGACCGAGGGCAATAGCCTAGACTACACCTCCACTCAGATGGGAGGGAAATATTGAACCTAGCATACCAACACCAGAAGAAACACTTAGATGATGATTATTGCGTGTCGAAAGTGAAAAGTATGCTAGACAGAATAGGAATGGGAGAATACTGGGATAAAGAGATGAACAGTAAAGAGAAGAGATTCATAAAAAATGTAAAGATTTGAGTGAGGGACAAGGAGAAAAAGATGATTAGGGCAGAATGTGAAACCAAAAGAACACTATCAGAATTTTGTGGAATTATTCAAATTATGGCAATAAGGAAAGAAAGACTCCCAAATAGAGAACTAAGATGTGTGGTGTGTGGACATATAAAAATAAGGGGCTGAGAGAGAAACACAATGAAAATCATTGTTTACTCCGTGGAGAGGTAATGGAAGAGGTTCATCTACTGAGAGTATGTAGGGGAACTGATGTACTGAGAACTAACTATTAAATATTAAAAGTAGAAAGAGAGAAGGAATTTTATGCATTAACTAAATTGTTAAATAAAGAATGGATCACTCCAGGACGAATAGCAAAGTTTTTTTGTATTTTAAGAAGTATTTTAAAAAGTAGAAGTTTACACTGGCCAGTACAAATAGTGTAAATTTTTGGACACCAGTCTGTGTTTCAATTGAACAGCCTTTATAGACTGAGCTGATGACTTTGAAGATGAAAAGATTAGCACCACTAGTAGGTTTAATTGATATTAAATGCAGTATTATAGGAATACAGAAATTGTTGTTTTAAATAAGCTAAGGAAGGGGAAGGTACATGTTGTCCTAGACTATATAATATTGTTAACGTCTAGGACAAAATAAATTATATTTAGTATAGTGTATGTATGCCGGCCCCGTGGTGTAGGGGTAGCGTGCCTGCCTCTTACCCCGGCCAGGTCAGGGAATTTTACCTGGACCTGAGGGCTGGTTCGAGGTCTACTCAGCCTACGTGATTAGAATTGAGGAGCTATCTGACGGTGAGATAGCGGCCCCGGTCAAGAAAGCCAAGAATAACGGCCGAGAGGATTCGTGGTGCTGACCACAGGACACCTCGTAATCTGCAGGTCTTCGTACTGAGCAGCGGTCGCTTGGTAGGCCAAGGCCCTTCAAGAGCTGTAGTGCTATGGGGTTTGTTTATAGTGTATGTATGTTCAGTCTTCAGTCATAAGGGTGGTTGTATCCTCAACAGCTCTGCCATCAGCTGTCATAGATGGCCTTGGCATCACTGAAGAGGCGTACTAGGGAAATGAGGAGTGAGATAGTTTCCCGTTGCTTTCCTCGCCGAGCCAGAAGTTGCTATTATATATCAGTCTGAAAAGCCCACTGAAATGCATACATCAAACGACCCTATGAGCAACATTTTCATACCATTCATAGCAGGGTCTGGCTGTACAAGGAATGGCATTACTAGGATCGCTCATACCTCAGTCACTTTCATATTGTCAAAGCCAAGGATAAGACAGAGACAGGTCAATGTAAGTAACAAAATTGCTCTAGCCCATGCCAGAAGACATAGTGCACTGTAAACACTAGGTCCTGCCAGCAAAGGCACATTTAGTATAGTAATAGTCAAATAATTGTGAGAGGGCAATGTAAGTCATGTATCAAATTTAATGAATTGCAACAAACGAATGCTCCCTCCCCAGTTTCAGGCGATCCGGAACTGGGAGATGGGAGTATTCTATTCTATTCTATTCTATTCTATTCTATTCTATTCTATTCTATTCTATTCTACACCTCCACTTAGCCGTAATCTCAAGTCATTTAACATTTGGCTTCTCCGAAAAACGTAGACGCAGTGAGATGTAAAACCAGTAATATGATTTATTCATTCGACATTTCAGGGGCATTCACGCGGCTGAGACAACCTTGTTCCAATAATAAAACTTACATGTTAATGGTGCCTAGAAGCCCAACCCTTTGGCTGAATGGTTAGCATTGAGGCCTTCGGTTTAGAGGGTCGCGGTTTCGATTCCCGACCGGCTCGGGGATTTTAGTCGCGTCTGATTCATTCTTCTGGCTCGGGGACAGGTTTTGTCCCAACACTTACCTCTTTATATATAGACAACACACCACACTACCATACACCACACAAACACGCAATAGTGATTACATCCCTCCATTGGGTTCACGTCAGTAAGGGTATCCGGGCCAAATCCACTTGTGCGACACAGTTCGCACCCGTGACCCCACAGTTGTGGGGAAAAAGCGATAGAAGAAGAAAAAGAAGATGGCTAGAAATCCAATATGGGTCATCAGTTTCCAGCAGGTAATGAAATGGCAGTTAGGCCTACTATACTACCAATTACATTTCTACGTGTTGTCAAGTTTATAGTTAATAATAATAATAATAATAATAATAATAATAATACAAAAGAATAAGAACAAGAGAAAGATGAGCAATATATCGACCGTCTTCAAAAATCAACTCCTTTACCCGGGATCGAACCCGCAATATTGGGATCGTGAGTTGAACACTACCGCTGATCCACCGAGGCAGTACTCCCACACGCTGCCATCGCAACAGTGGGTACCTGGCGCCGCTTTCATTGGAGTCTAACGGGTCACCCGTTTTATCTGCAGGTCCAAGATCTCTTCCCTTCCAACTACAGCTTTTTTGGTACTCTGAATAAGAGTTTCACCACCGGTCAAGGGGCTCGTGATGCTGTGGAATAGTTTCAACCAGAAACCAGCGGCCTTCTGTTTTGAGGGTATAGAGAAACCACTGTAGTTCAGCTTTGAGACAGGTGCCTGAACGGTGAAGACTCTCTTGAACTGTCATCAGTATGTTGTCGTTGGAATTTAGTTTACACTGACCAGTACAGTGTAAATTTCTGGACACAATATGCGTTTCAATTGAACAACCCTTATAGATTGAGCCGATGACTTTGAGGTCCCTAGTTCATAATTGAGGCAATATCAATGACATATAAAGAAAGTTTAGAACTCAGTGGAGTGGAAGGTTGCTATATTGGATTCTTAAAACAAACTTCAATTTCATGGACATTAAATTTAGCTTACTTGCATTATGCTTATAACTGCCGCCTTATGATGTGGTAGGGTAACGAACAAATAATATGTTCATGAGTATTTATCTCAAAATTTTCAGGACAACAGAGCGGTCAAATTAACAAATTATTCCTTAAAAATTTTAAAATAAATAATTTTTGCGACACATACTCGTACTATCTGACAAAACCATATTTGGAAGTAATTAGGAAGTATAATTCAGTAGATTAAGAGACGCATTGTCAGAAGAATTCATTAACAAAAATTGTACTGAGCTACCAAGGATTCCATTCCATAGAGAGCAAGAATGGATTTCCTTGGAATCTTATCGAGGGAAACAGACTGCTGGTCATACATGTCTTTCAATTTGCCCAGAAAATTCTCTGCTTGCTTATTTACCGTATTCTTGGAGCTGTTTAAGGGTCCCCTTATAATTTACAATGGTGAACCGCACAATGGTATGCGTACACTAAGATCGAAATAGCTATTCACATTTTCTGCGTTTACCTCCTCCTCTACTGCTTTTCTTCAGTTTGTATTTCTTTCTACCAATTACGATCCTTTCCACTGTCGTGGTTAAGAACGAAGTCCTCCAGTGACAACATTTAAAACCATCTCGTCCATTAACGATGCTGTAATACTTACTTTGAACAAATACATACCTAGTAGGCATGGCACTCATTTATATTTAAGCCAAGTGAAACTTCTAGAACAGTTTTGAGCTGATTGCGACTAGGCCTATATTCCCCGCCTCATTAGAAACACAATACAAGTCGTTCAATCAATCAATCAATCAATCAATCAATCAATCAATCAATCAATCAATCAATGAATACCGATCTGCATTTAGGGCAGTCGCCCAGGTGGCAGATTCCCTATCTGTTGCTTTTCTAGCCTTTTCCGAAATGATTTCAAAGAAATTGGAAATTTATTGAACATCTCCCTTGGTAAGTTATTCCAATCCCTAACTCCCCTTCCTATAAATGAATATTTGCCCCAGTTTGTCCTCTTGAATTCCAACTTTATCTTCATATTGTGATCTTTCCTACTTTTATAGACGCCATTCAAACCTATTCGTCTACTAATGTCATTCCACGCCATCTCTCCGCTGACAGCTCGGAACATACCACTTAGTCGAGCAGCTCTTCTTCTTTCTCTCAATTCTTCCCAACCCAAACATTGCAACATTTTTGTAACGCTACTCTTTTGTCGGAAATCACCCAGAACAAATCGATTCTTTGGATTTTTTCCAGTTCTTCATCATCATCATCATCATCTGTTTACCCTCCAGGTTCGGTTTTTCCCTCGGACTTAGCGAGGGATCCCACCTCTACCGCCTCAAGGGCAGTGTCCTGGAGCTTCAGACTCTTGGTCGGGGGATACAACTGGGGAGTATGACCAGTACCTCGCCCAGGCGGCCTCACCTGCTATGCTGAACAGGGGCCTTGTGGAGGGATGGGAAGATTGGAAGGGATAGGCAAGGAAGAGGGAAGGAAGCGGCCGTGGCCTTAAGTGAGGTACCATCGCGGCATTCGCCTGGAGGAGAAGTGGGAAACCACGGAAAACCACTTCCAGGATGGCTGAGGTGGGAATCGAACCCACCTCTACTCAGTTGACCTCCCGAGGCTGAGTGGACCCCGTTCCAGCCCTCGTACCACTTTTCAAATTTCGTGGCAGAGCCGGGAATCGAACCCGGGCCTCCGGGGGTGGCAGCTAATCACGCTAACCACTACACCACAGAGGCGGACTTTTCCAGTTCTTGAATCAGATAATCCTGGTGAGCGTCCCATACACTGGAACCATACTCTAGTTGGGGTCTTACCAGAGACTTATATGCACTCTCCTTTACATCCTTACTACAACCCCTAAACACCCTCATAACCATGTGCAGAGATCGGTACCCTTTATTTACAATCCCATTTATCGTTAATAATTATGAAGGTTTCATTTCATAACTTTTCTGTTGTTCTTTCATGTTCTCATTCGTCATCACTAGGGCTCAGAAGTTGAAGAAAAATCCCTTTTTTCTCCAGTGTCCGAAGGCAAGACCCAATATAATATATATTTTTTCTGGATCATTATAGGCCAGAAAATTGTGAGTCTTATTTGTATTTCTTGCCTTTTTCGGTGTTTTCTGGCTTATTGTTACTTTTTAGATCTTAACGGACTTTTTTGCTACTTCACCTTCTATCGAATACTTTTACTACCCTTTCTCAATTCGAATCATCGTTACTGTAGTTCATCTATCAGCTCTTAAACATATTTTCTCTGGTAAATACATATATCTGAACCATATCTAAAAAGAGAGAACATTAATTGAATTGAATTTTTTTTAAAATGAAACCAGTGCTTCAAAAAAACCAGGGGTACCGAGCGAGTTGGCCGTGCGGTTAGGGCCGCCCAGCTGTGAGCTTGCTTGCATCAAGGAGATAGTGGGTTCGAATCCCACTGTCGGTAGCCCTGAAGATGGTTTTCCGTGGTTTCCCATTTTCACACCAGGCTATACCTTAATTAAGGCCACGGCCGTTTCCTTCCAATTCCTAGCCCTTTCCTATCCCATCGTCGCCATAAGACCTATTTGTGTCGGTGCGACGTAAAACCACTATCAAAAAATATTGAAAGGAGAAAATTTTGATGTGAGTGTTTTTGAAGAGGAAGATGCCACTTGATTCAAATCTGAACTCTTAACATCCGTTGATGTCGACAGAAGTTTCTCGATTTTTCGCAACATGCTGTCTGAAAACTGGCGATCCTTTACACCTAAGAACCTCGAGATGATTATTGCGATATACTGCAAAACCAACTGCGTCGGTCATCTTCCACAGTTGATCTGGTAGTAATATTCAAATTTTGAATCTCTGGGTCGTTACGGGTCTTTTCTTGTCACTTCGCCGGGCGACAGGGTTCAGAGGAAGGCATAACTACTTCAAATGAAAGGCATGTGCTTACTGAAATTTATTGAAATGAAAAAGGTTTACTTTTATTAACTCTTCTTGGACAAAATACAGTTGGGGAAGATGTGATTCTAATTAGAGACACACACACAAAAAGAACTGGTGGTTTTCGTCTGAGAAATAACTAAAGTTACTCTGAAAATGCGATAATAATAATTATAGTAACACCTGGATGAGGGAATGCCACAATATCCCGAGGACCAGGATGTATGGATCACATCTTCAAGAACACACCAGTTAACATGAGTACAACAAAAACTTGCCCTTTACGTATTCTATCATATCGTACATAGTGTAGCTATATATTTCCTCATACGTTTATGAGCATAATATGTTATACGTAAATGCAACTTGAGCGATACAGCAGTATCATCTATATACGTTTTACAACGTCGAACAGCCGAATGCAGAAAGGCAGAATGAAGAGCGCAAAGGAGTAAGTAGACGCGAACATCTTGCCTTACTAATATTCAAAACTGGACGGGCATAAGAAGCATCGTGTTGCTGAAATTCGATGGGTACTATCCACACTGATCACCAACGTCCGAGAGACAGCGCAGACACGTAGAGAAGAAGAAGAAGAAGAAATACACATGCGAGTGATTTTGAAACATGAAATATTTAAAGAAGCATGCAACCATGCAGCGTAAAATAAAGTACGTAACGTTTGATTAATGAAGGATTTTCGTTTGTTACTTTCCCTTTAAGTAGTTTCCTACTGTGAACAGCGGTTTCTCATGTGAGGTCGCTCGGCAACCAAGCAGAGACCTCTTAAATTATTACAGTCCAAGCGAAGGAACAAATGTCCCATTTGCGCAATCGCCTCACTAGGTGTCATAAAATAAGTGGGGTATGCGCCGCATGTGACAGAACACATGTATACTCGGGAAATGTGCCAACTACGTCTGTGAACTGTTTCCGGAAATTAGCTTAGTCATCGGACATGTTCCTCGTGCTCAAAGCTCCATTACTCGCAAATTTGTGTTTAGAACATCACTCTTTGTAGATGATGATGATACTACTAATAATACTAATAATACTAATAATACTAATAAGAATAGACCCTAATAATAATAATAATAGTAATAATAATAAAACGGTGAAGAAGAAATACACCTGCTTTATTAAGCAACAAACATTCTTTGAACAAACATGTTCAATAGATATGGATTGAAACAGGTCTTGACAAGACATTAAATAAGCTAATAATAGGCACAATCACACAACGTGCTGCATTTCATTCCTTTGCTTTCCTTTTCTCATAAGCGGAATGAAGATCCAATGTGAATTTCCAGTTGTTAGCAGAAAGGCATTTAAATTATTTAAAAACAGTTTATTTTCACCTGTAAAACATGAAAAATATGTAAAACGTCCCCTTAAGGCAAATAAAGGACAACCTTCAGTGAATCCCTGCTTGAGGTGTCCTTTTAAATGAGAACTCGTTCACACTTCCCTTGTGCAAAGTACAGTATTATCGGTTCCTTCAACAATTCTCACTGCTTTCATGCCTGTTACTTCAACCTCACAAATATGGTATCCTAAATTTATCCAGCTTTCACTTCCGTACAGGCTGGCATTAAGACCAAACTGCTTACTACAAACAGACCGATGTGCTAATAATTGTGTGTGAGAGCAAATTTCTCATTTGCTCAATGCCATTGATCGCTAGTGCATTAGCTTTTACTACACTGGGAGAATACAAATTCTAAATACTTGAAATCATGCACCAGTTCCAGTTTTGTATTTCCTACGTAACATTGAATCCTCGTAGGTTTCTTCCCAACTAACATCAGGTTTGGAAATGCTAATGATATTCCCTGCACTCCATTTCATGCTCCCAAGGTATGATATTGCAGGTTTCAGTATAGTGTGCCATTAAGTCGTCGGCGTTAGATCAAACTGCTTACTATATTTGCACCCGACTAACCCCCTCCGTATTCCGGAGATAGTAGGTTCGAACCCCACTGTCGGCAGCCCTGAAAATGGTTTTCCGTGGTTTCCCATTTTCACACCAGGCCAATGCTGGGGCTGTACCTTAATTAAGGCCACGGCCGCTTCCTTCCCACTCTTAGCCCTTCCTTGTCCCATCGTCGCCATAAGACCTATCTGTGTCGGTGCGACGTAAAGCAACTAGCAAAAAAGAAAATAACCCCTCCGTCTCATAAAAAAATTGGTTCTTAAAAATAACGTCCATATAAGGAGGTGTCCTCTTGGTAAAGGTCATTAGGGGAACTTTCTCTGTATTTGTAATAAATTTGTTGTATCCTGAAGCGCAATTATCTTCAGGAGATACATTTTTATCCTTACATAAATATATGCATGGTGCTGCACATTCAGCTATATATATCTTAAAATACTCTGAATATGTGGAAAATCAGTAATCTACTAAACTTAAGAAAAATATTCACACAGATTTTAAACAAACAGTTGGAGGGAAAAGAACAGCATTAGTAAAATATTGTAATTAAAGCATCCTCTAAAAGAGACATAACTTGTTCAATTCCTGACAACTTACAAATAGGATGAAACCTCGAACCTGTGTTAGTTCTCACTGATCTTCCCCAATCTATACATTACTTCGGAATTTTCAAATCTTTAGTGAAGATGTGAACAGAGTTAGGATGATCAATGGCATGCGAGGTTTTGATATTTATCTTGGAGCTTTGTCGGCTCGCCCGCCCTAACAAAGGTGCTTAATAAGGAGCACGCCCCTGTCTGGAAAGTCTTCGTTAGGTATGCAGGTCTTGTGTAGATAGCCCCAGTCTAATACTAGCTCGCAGATACAGTAAGGACACTGCGGGAAGTGAAATCACCTCACGTCACTCCACCATGCAGCCAGTCATAAAACGTTCTGCGGTTTCTTTCATCGTAAGTTCGTTCAAATTTAAAATGTTTGCCTAGCTAATCAATAATGCCATTAGGTTGATGAATAAGAAAAATTCTAACGCCAGTCTTTATAGCCAGTCTTACGTGCATCTCCTTATTAAGGACCACACGTAGGAATGTCTAACAGAAGAAGGGTCTGAGCTGAGAGAGCCTGAAAGACTATTTAGCTTTGGCATATACTGTATTATTATTATTACTATTATATTATTATTCCCACCTCCTTGGCTGAGTGGTACCGGGTTAGCCTTTAGTCCGACGGGCCACGGTTTTGAACCTCAGTCAAACTGAGATTCTAATTGCGAATGGTTAATTCCAAAGACTCGGGGTTGGGTATTTTTACTGTATCTACACTACTGTAACTTACAACATATAATACTTTCCTTCACTACAACTATACACAGTAACTCACACGGCAGTCGCTGCCCACCCTCCCCGGAAGGTCTGCCCGAGGAGGCAGGCTAAAATAGCCACGCGAAGTGTATTATTATACCGAGCGAGCTGGCCATGTGGTTTGGGCCACATAGCTGTGAGCTTGCATTCGACAGACGGCGGATTCGAATCCCAGCCCTGAAGATGGTTTTTCAGGGGTTTCCCATTTTCACACCAGGCAAATTCTGGGGTGTATCTTAATTAAGACCACGGTCGCTCCCTTCCTAGTCCTAGCCTTTTATACCCCATCGTCACCATAAGACGTGTGTGTGTCGATGTGACGTAAAAATAAATAAATAAATAAATAAATAAATAAATAATACGGATATTATTATTATTATTATTATTATTATTATTATTATTATTATTATTATTATTTGGATGAAACTGCACGTATAAACCTGTTTTCGAGATGGACTCATGTGACGCGAATGGAGGAGGATAGGTTGCCTAGGAGGACAATGGACTTGGCCATAGAGGTTAAAAGAAGCAGATGCAGACCTAGGTAACGATGGTTATACGGTCATTTTGTTATTAAAACTACCACGTGTGGAATTAAACAAGCTCATGGAGCTGCTTTTGGCAAATAGAGAATTGTGTAAGTAGCCTACTTTGTTAATTCAAAAAAGCTTGCGGACTAAACGCTGAAAGGTATATACATCAATAATTAAGATGTGTGTGTATGTATGTATTTATGTATGTATGTATGTATGTTATCGTTGTTATCATAATCATTATCTTCAACAGTCACTCAATGCCCGCCCTATGATGTAGTGCTAGACATGAACATATAATTGGCTTTACGTCGCACTGACACAGATATGTTTTATGGCAACGATGGGGCAAGAAAGGGCTAGTAGAAGGAAGGGAGTGGCCAAGCCCTTAATTGAGGAACAAACCCAGCATTTGCCTGGATTGAAAATGGGAAACCATAGAAAACCATATTCAGGGCTGCCGACAGTGGGGTTCGAACCCACTATTTCCTGAATGCAAGCTCACAGCTGCGCGCCCCTAAACACACAGCCAACTCGCTCGGTGATGTAGGGATACCTTTGTCGCTTTGATCACGCAGCACTCTAATTTCTGTGTCGTTGAGCAGCAGTCGTTTTAGCAGGCCCAGTGCCATACATAAGCTTTGTACCCATGGGTTCAATTCAACCTTTTGATCATCAATGGTGATAAAAGAATACCAGAATTGTTTTGGTTATGTTGGTAATTACCAAGTTCAAAAATCGATATCGCTCCGTCGATTGAAATTTGTGCTGATTAGGTAAGTGGAAAGATTTTCGAGGACATTTTAGTCATATTAGTAAATCGCACTTTCACTGCGGCTGTTCAGTGCTTTCTCCTTTTATTATTATTATTATTATTATTATTATTATTATTATTATTATTATTATTATTATTATTATTATTATTATTATTATTATTATTATACGACTACTATTACTTGACTGTTTGTCTTGATTTCCACTGCCTTAGAACTGACACCTAATGCCAGACAAAGATTGAAGATATGCATTGCAGTCATTACCCTTTCTTGGGATAGTGAAATAAAGCTGTTGTCTGTCGTTTTTAATTACGCTGGGCTAAAGAAACGCTGATCCTTATCTACAGTTGTTTACTTGTCGGTACAATTGAACTGGACCACGCTATACAGCTCTCCATGATAAATAATACAAAAACACGTTCGAAGTACAAAATTGCAAGTTAATCAGCCCTTGGTCTGCCGACGAAACAAGCTCTGTCACACTTTATGGTCATGAAACATGTTCAAATTGGAATTTTATTGTTCCCTTGTAAAAATGCTAGCGCCGGACGATCGGCAATAAAGGAACTGGAGCACCTATAAAGTGAACTCTAAGCGTGAGACCGCTAATGAAGATATCATTTATCCCCTTAGGCCTTGTGCGCTGATCCTATCACTACATGCTTCTGTTTCTGGAAATATGCAAAACTAAAGGTGAAATTTTAACAGTGGGAAGAATAGTGCTGGCGAATCCGAATTTTAAGTTTCTACATCTGGGAAAATACAGAAAATATTTGTGTTATTTTTATGTGAATCAAAAAGTGAAAACTAATTGGGTTGCTAGAAGTTGTCATATTAATATATTTTAACAAATGATGTTGGCCATGCTTATTAATTTGTAATGAACAACATGTGTGGTAAAAAAAAAAGGTTATGGCCAACGCTGTAGTCCCAAGATACTCTAACAGGGCATGAAAAATCCCGGATGCCAGACCACACTGGCGTGTAAAATTAGTGGGTTACAACCAGTTACAAAAACTTCCCTAAATTTTGTGTAAATCAGGCATAGAGAAGACATTTTATGTTTCCATGTTTTAATGCACTCGTTTGAAATCTTAATTTATTTACACGGTAGTATTTTACCTGACCTGCTTCCAGCTGGGCTGGCCTAAACTATCCAAGGTTCCTCTTGATTTGCGATCACGCTTTTCACTGGAACAAACTCTAAAATTAGTGTATTTTCAGTACGGTGCTTTTGCATCTGCGTCTTCATATATTTCTCAGGCTTATATTGGTCAACCTCTGAGGCATTTAAATGAATGAACATAAGGAGATGTAAGCAACAAATCTTAAATAAGTGAAAATGAAATGGCGTATGACTTTTAGTGCCGGGAGATCCCAGGACGGGTTCGGCTCGCCAGGTGCAGGTCTGTTGATTTGAGTCCCGTAGGCGATCTGCACGTCATGATGAGGATGAAATGATGATGAAGACAACACATACACCCAGCCCCTGTGCCAGGGAAATTAACCAATTATGGTTAACATTCCCGACCCTGCCGGGAATCGAACCCGGGACCCCTGTGACCAAAGACCAGCACACTAACCACTTAGCCATGGAGCCGGACACCTTAAATAAGTGATAGCTGATTATGGTATTCATCAAGCAGAACCTTCGTTGTTTTCGATTGCGAGCGTAGCTGGAGAATTAAAACTCTCTGACAGAATGAAAACGTGAAATTGCACAGCCTGTTTCTAGTCAATCGACCGGGTCAGGAATTTCAGCCCCCATCTAGCGGCGAGGATAGAAATTGTTCCGGATGCCGAAGCCTGTCGCACTCCTCTGGGGCAATAATTAATGAGTGACAGATGAAATGAAATGAAATGATATTGGAGAGTGTTGCTGGAATGAAAGATGACAGGGAAAACCGGAGTACCCGGAGAAAAACCTGTCCCACCTCCGCTTTATCCAGCACAAATATCACATGAAGTGAGCGGGATTTGAACCATGGAACCCAGAGGTGAGAGGTCGGCACGCTGCCGCCTGAGCCACCAAGGCTCTTTTCTCTGACAGAATGGCGAAATTAAAAAGGAAATAAACCAAAGTAGAAGGTATACGCAAGAAATTAGAAGGCATACTCTAGTGAGTGGGGTTCAGCAGAGGACATATAGCTTATACCCTTGAATGCAGCCCTGGTTTCGGCAATTTAAATACAGTAATCTAGTAATGCCATTGTCAAGCACAAACGATCGTAGACACATTTGCGTTCGCACCTTCGTTCGTTCAACTTGCTTCGAAAGTGTTCGTATCGATACCCAACTAGGTCAACAATTATTGCAAGCTCGTGTGGTGCGTCGCAACGAAATGGTCATGAAGAACAGAGATATATTAAAGCTCCTAACTGACGCTAGACCAGTCACTGGATTCACTGTAATGGATTCATGATGCGAATGTGATGGCCGAATGACTTCGTCACTAGCATCTCACTTAGGCAATCATGATTCGAATTTCGGTCAGTGCAAGTAGAATATACAAACTTGTAAGCTACTTCTTAGAACGGGTAGTTTGGATTTCATGCGGAATGGAAGTCCCGTGGATTATGACATAAGATTAGTAGTCACGAACAAAAAAAACTTTTGTTTTACAGGATGCCACAATGTTTGTTACAAACTCCCTGTTTTCGTGGTTTGTTTTCACGGTGCGCTGCCCGTTTGTTTCTGTACAGTATACATTTGTTATTAAAGACCAAGTTTGGCGTAGTATTTTAAAACTGTAATATTCTTTTTTCAAGGAACATTATAAAATGGCCCTACCTCGACTTCTTAGTGGCACGCCCATTAGTCGTCCTTCTTTTCGTAAGATAGCGGGTTCATTCCCTGCTGAGGTCGGTTGCATGTAAGGGTGTTTGAATGCAACAACTCAGTACTGTTGGATTCTGGTACGTTAAAGAACTACTTCGCCGGTCCCGTGGTGTAGGGGTAGCGTATATGCCTCTTTGGCCGGTCAGGGATTTTTACCTGGACCTGAGGGCTGGTTCGAGGTCCACTCAGCCTACGTGATTAGAATTGAGGAGCTATCTGACGGTGAGATAGCGTCCCCGGTCTAGAAAGCCAAGAATAACGGCCGAGAGGATTCGTCTACCACACGACACCTTGTAATCTGCAGGCCTTCGGGCTGAGCAGCGGACGCTTGGTAGGCCAAGGCCCTTCACTGGCTGTAGTGCCATTGGGGCGAGGGGGATGGATAAGAAACTACTTCATTTCATGCTCTGAGGGGTAAGGCTTGCCGCTGCAACTACAGAGCTCTATCATAAGCAGTCCTTTTTAGCTCTGTATGAAGTAGCCAAGTTTTTGAAATAAGACTCTCTTAGTCGTCTTCTCCCCGCTTTCCAACAACTTTTGCTTCAAAGACGTTGCGAAGGAAGTCACTTGTCTGAAGATGTGCCCCGCAGATTTTGTCTTTCGTGTTTGTCTCATGGATCAGAATTCCTATTTACCCATCTTTCCTGAGAATATGGTAGTTAGTCTCCCTTTGTGTCCATCTTGTTCGGTTCGGTCCACTCCACATTCACATTTCAGCTGTTTTCAACATTTGACTTCCACATTTTCCCATTGTGCAACTTCCGCTTTCATATGTAAGTCCATCCTAGACAATGGTTTTCATAATTACCTTATGTGGGAAAAATTCAGGCACACTGGCGTCACTTACAACCTGTAACAATTGAAGGGACGTATAAGAATTTTTTTTAAATGTTTGGTACTCGTTTATCACCTTTCCCATTTTCACTTCCAGGAAAATGCCGGGACAGGCTCTATGCGTAGGCCATAGCAGATTCCTTCCATCCCCTTCCCCAATGTAATTCACCATTATTCATTTCATCTTTATTATTCCTCAACTGAGGTAGGCGTCAGGAAGGGCATCTGGTCCTAAGAACTTACCATATAATTTCATTTCATCTCATCCCGACCCCGTATCAGAATACGGGGCTAAGACGTATACATACATGCATGCATGCATACATACATACATACATACACTGACTGACATAGCAAATGCAACACCAAGAAGGAGTGGTCAGAACTTTATGCCAATTGCAGGGTAGACTGACGTCACTGAGGTATGCTCATGATGTGAAATGCGCCGCTGTGCTGCGCACGTAGCGAACGATAAATGGGACACGGCGTTGGCGAATGGCCCACTTCGTACCGTGATTTCTCAGCCGACAGTCAGTGTAGAACGTGTTGTCGTGTGCCACAGGACACGTGTATAGCTAAGAATGCCAGGCCGCCGTCAACGGAGGCATTTCCAGCAGACAGACGACTTTACGAGGGGTATGGTGATCGGGCTGAGAAGGGCAGGTTGGTCGCTTCGTCAAATCGCAGCCGATACCCATAGGGATGTGTCCACGGTGCAGCGCCTGTGGCGAAGATGGTTGGCGCAGGACATGTGGCACGTGCGAGGGGTCCAGGCGCAGCCCGAGTGACGTCAGCACGCGAGGATCGGCGCATCCGCCGCCAAGCGGTGGCAGCCCCGCACGCCACGTCAACCGCCATTCTTCAGCATGTGCAAGACACCCTGGCTGTTCCAATATCGACCAGAACAATTTCCCGTCGATTGGTTGAAGGAGGCCTGCACTCCCGGCGCCCGCTCAGAAGACTACCATTGACTCCACAGCATAGACGTGCACGCCTGGCATGGTGCCGGGCTAGAGGGACTTGGATGAGGGAATGGCGGAACGTCGTGTTCTCCGATGCGTCACGCTTCTGTTCTGTCAGTGATAGTCACCGCAGACGAGTGTGGCGTCGGCGTGGAGAAAGGTCAAATCCGGCAGTAACTGTGGAGCGCCCTACCGCTAGACAACGCGGCATCATGGTTTGGGGCGCTATTGCGTATGATTCCACGTCACCTCTAGTGCGTATTCAAGGCACGTTAAATGCCCACCGCTACGTGCAGCATGTGCTGCGGCCGGTGGCACTCCCGTACCTTCAGGGGCTGCCCAATGCTCTGTTTCAGCAGGATAATGCCCGCCCACACACTGCTCGCATCTCCCAACAGGCTCTACGAGGTGTACATATGCTTCCGTGGCCAGCGTACTCTCCGGATCTCTCACCAATCGAACACGTGTGGGATCTCATTGGACGCCGTTTGCAAACTCTGCCCCAGCCTCGTACGGACGACCAACTGTGGCAAATTGTTGACAGAGAATGGAGAACCATCCCTCAGGACACCATCCGCACTCTTATTGACTCTGTACCTCGACGTGTTTCTGCGTGCATCGCCGCTCGCGGTGGTCCTACATCCTACTGAGTCAATGCCGTGCGCATTGTGTAACCTGCATATCGGTTTGAAATAAACATCAATTATTCGTCCGTGCCGTCTCTGTTTTTTCCCCAACTTTCATCGCTTTCGAACCACTCCTTCTTGGTGTTGCATTTGCTCTGTCAGTCAGTGTACATACATACATACATACATACATACATACATACATACATACATACATACATACATACATACATACATACATACATACATACATACATAATGGTTTATCGTCGCAGTCAGGTCATTAGGTCACAATGGGATAGGTAAGGGCCAGAATTGGAAAGGAATCGACCATGGCGTTAATAAAGTTACAGCCTCATCATTTGCCTGGTGTAAAAATGAAACCCATGGAAAACCATCTTCAGGGTTCCCAGAAATAGGGTCCGAATCCTCCATCTTGTGAATGCGAGATAACAGCCACAGCGCAACCAACACGTTCGATAACATCTCCACGTTGTAGAATTTGTTGTGAATTTGGATCCAACGTTAGACTTTTAATCCATTGTTTCTTCTCATTGATCTGACTTCATACACGCACAGCGTTTGGGAATCTTCAGCGTAGGTTTCATGCCATGACCCTTGTAGAATTTATGAGCCAAGCCATAGCAACATAATTTTACGACGTACAATGCATTAGTCGTAGGAGTTCATGAAGATTGCACTTGTAATGCACTAGTAAGCTGGTATAAGTGGATCACTTTATGGCTGAGCTAATTAAATACCAACTACACTCCAGCATCACGTGGTCAATGGACGGGAAGTTAAATTAGCTGACAGCACTATTGTGCGTGTGCGAGGTACCTGTTTTATTGGCCACTATTAACGCATTCTACAGACCGTAGAACCAGCATCATCGCTGAGAAAGAATTAAGACAAAGAGTACTTATTATTATTATTATTATTATTATTATTATTATTATTATTATTATTATTATTATTATTATTATTATTATTATTATTATTATTATTATTATTACCCTAATGTAGTCACCTCACGTAAGGTTGGCGACTATGGCGCAATATTATTTCCAAGTTTCCCGTATCAGAGTTGCCATATAGTGTATGCCGAACGGGTGTTGCCAGATCCTAAAATAATATTTCGGAAGATAGAACTCCAAAATTTCCGAGATTTGGTCAACACTTCTGAAGATATTTATACATATATAACAATATTGATGAAGTTACGTAAAATATTCTTTTAAACATAGAAGCCATAGTTTTCACTGTCAACTTCGTTAAAATAACCCAAGTTTTTCAGTCTGTCGAGCACAAGATATAAATAATAAAACACTAGTACCTGTCTGCCTGTTTTATTCTAGGTATGTAATAATGTTTTATAAATTTGTATTCCTGTTCGAGAAATTGAAAATCTAAAAGTTTATTTTAAAACTGAATGGTCAAAATCGACAGGTAGATTTTGACAATAATCACTCATTAATCTATACTTCTTCCTGGCTCTATAGATGATTTTTTCATTAGACGTAGATACCCTGATCTTTGGAATGATATGGTCTGTCTTGTATTTATACCTTACAGTTAGTGCAGGCAACTGACGTTTAATACTGCCTACGTGTGAGAGAGTTGTACAACCGCCAGGTAAATGACCCGTTTCAAAAGCAATATTATTTCTCTTAAAAACCTATAGCAACTGAAGGAAAATTAAAGACACAGACTAGCCTATCATTCCTTAAGTGGAGATTGATAGGCTAGCTCTGCATTCGAGCACAATCCAAGATATTTCCACCTGGTTACTTTTATCTATGAAATGAGAACAGAGGATAATTCGGAAGATTTCTACCTAATTTCGTATTTCCTGTAATCTGTTTAAAATTGGAAGATCTTCCAAAATTTCGAATGATCTGGTAATGCTGTGTCGAATCACTATCGGAAGCTCCACGTCTACGTCACGTTTACCTCCTATGACGAGTTGAATGTGGCTGTATTTGCCATTTTAGAAGATATGTCCGAAATAGACTGCTTTCCTGAAGTTTTCGATGGTTACTTCACATGATATCGCGGCACAACGACACTTCATTGGTGACATGGTCTACCCGAACATTCTGCGATACTCCTACATTTTTTCTTTTCTTGCAATTGGCTTAATGTCGGACCGACACAGATGTCTTTTTTTTTTTGCTATGGGCTTTGCGTCGCACCGACACAGATAGGTCTTATGGCGACGATGGGATAGGAAAGGCCTAGGAGTTGGAAGGAAGCGGCCGTGGCCTTAATTAGGGTACAGCCCCAGCATTTGCCTGGTGTGAAAATGGGAAACCACGGAAAACCATTTTCAGGGCTGCCGATAGTGGGATTCGAACCTACTATCTCCCGGATGCAAGCTGACAGCCGCACGCCTCTACGCGCACGGCCAACTCGCCCGGTCACAGATGTCTTACGGCGACGATGGGATAGGAAAGGACTAGGAGTGGGAAGTAAGCGGCCGTGGCCTTAATTAACGTACAGCCCCAGGATCTTTCTGGTCTGAAAATGGGAAACCACGGAAAACAATCTTCAGGGCCGCCGACAGTGGGGCTCGAATCCACTGCCTCCCGGATGCAAGCCCGGCCAACTCGCCTGGTCACCTACATTTCAAAAAGCCTGTAGTCGGTTCATTGACGAAGCCTTTAGTGGCAATCATTCTTAAAACAGCATCGGTAACACAAAACACTTCACGACATGCCAACGAGTTTCGAATGGGAGGTCACGGTTACTCGCAAAATGTTTTAATTTCAGAAAAACACTTCTTGGACTGCCGATATTGGTTTTGATTTCTACACCAGGATCCCATTCTTGTGTTAACCGGTATCCTAGGTACTTTAATTTGACACTATTTCAGTGTGGTTTCCGACCAGGGCGATATAGCATTTGGAGATTTTCCGTTTTCTGATAACCACGATTTTTTTCTGAATGTTTATTTTAAGCTAAACTCCTTGCTTGCTTCGTTAATGCTGTTCGGAAGAAATTAAAGGTCTTCTAAATTGTCCGCGAGAACCAAGCATTATTTTTTGCTAGTTGCTTTACGTCGCACCGACACAGATAGGTCTTACGGCGACGATGGGATAGGAAAGGCCTAGGAGTTGGAATGAAGCGGCCATGGCCTTACTTAAGGTACAACCCCAGAATTTTCCTGGTGTGAAAATGGGAAACCACGGAAAACCATCTTCAGGTCAAGCATTATTATTATTATTATTATTATTATTATTATTATTATTATTATTATTATTAGGACAAGACAGTGGGCCAATGAAATTTTACGCTATAATCGTTTGTTATCAGTATTAACTTTTTCTCATGCATCACAGTTTTCTCGCTCCATTTATCCTTAAGAAACGTCTGTAGGTAATTTAGAAAACTATACATTCCCATACCTATGCGCGGGGTTTAGATGAATTAAATAGGGTATGTTTGAGAGAAACCTAATAACTTAGGAATAAGAGTCTGTTGACAGCTGATATCTGTCATAAACATCTTCCTCCAAGGTATTATTACCAGAACTGAGGGTATTCATCACAAATTAATTTGAAAAACATATTATTTCTGGAGCCACTTTAGACTTCCCAGATTTATGTCGTTAATTTTTTTAATAGTAGTGCCGATCCGCCTACTGCCAGTTCTTGATGGATAAAGCACTTTTACATCTGTCTCTTGGCACAGGCCAGAGCAAAGTGTAGCTTCCACAGAAGGCCCAGTCTCACTCATGGCTGTGACAATATGGAAGCTGCTGGGGTATGGGTAGTACTGAGTAGTGCAATGGCAAACTACTTCACATGCCTAGCTTGCCTCATTTTGGCGCCGCCATCAATTTTTGCGGTTACTTTATAACCGTACAATCTTTGGTTTGATATTTGAGGATCCAACCAGCCTCTGGGCTGACGACCTAACGAACAGTCAGTAGTACCGATATGCTATTTTCACTATACTTATCACTTTTATTTTCCAAACTGGATATTGTCATTGATGCAAAGTTGCGTCCTATGTTTACTTCACGGATATGTTAATTCGAGTCGTATGTTTAATTCACAGATACGTAATTTGCGTCTTATGTTTACTTCATGGATGCGTGTTGCGTCCTATGTTTACTTCATGGATACGTAAGTTGCGACGTATAATTATTTCATGGACATGTAAGTTGCGCCCTGTATTTACTTCATGAATACGAAGTTGTATCTTATTTTTACTTCATGTTCTTCCCGGGCGAGTTGGCCGTGCGGTTAGGCGCGCGCGGTTGTGAGCTTGCATCCGGGAGATAATGGGTTCGAATCCCATTGTCAGCAACCCTGAAGATGGTTTTCCGTGGTTTCCCTTGTTCACACCAGGCAAATGCTGGGGCTGTACCTTAATTAAGGCCATGGCCGCTTCCTTCCAACTCCTAGGCCTTTCCTATCCCATCGTAGCCGTAAGTCCTATCTGTGTCGGTGCAACGTAAAGCCGCTAGCAAAAAAAAAAAAAAGAAGAAAGAAAGAAAAAAACGTCATGTTCGCGTCTCGTGATCTCTAGAATCAAGGGGTGTCCATGCACATTAGCAGTCCTAAAAGCAAAAGAAACAACAATTGCACCTTCCTTCTTTCACTTCTATTACTGTTATCACTAAATCATTTCCTAGGTCCGTCCCCTTCTACCCATGCTTGGCCCAGGTACAACTCTCTTTGAAAGTGTTGCGTATTTATTGTGGGAAAATTCAATTTCCACCCAGTCATTCAGAATATTTATGCCTGTGACATTTTGTCCCTTGCATAAGAACTTACCCCGAAAACACGCGGAGTGTTTCTTTAATTTTCTGCTCCAGATCTGATTATTCTTAAATGCTGTCTATATGTCTGAACATTTTATCTTTCCTTGACTCTACGCTGCTCTGGTAGCCTACCATACTTGAAAAAGAGTCCGCTTGGATAACCTTTGTGGCACCACTGAAATAAATTTATTTTTCTTATTAGTTCATATAAGAGCGAAAAATAAATGCATAGTTCAAAAGTTTAGAAATTCACGGATACATTCATATCAGGCTTTAGTAGGATCAAATGGAGTCATTTTTATAACTCTATTTAAGTTAGCATTACGAAAAGAATAATCTTGCGTTTACATCTTAAAGTGAAATCTTCTTATAGGGGTCAAATAATGGTACTGTCGACAACATTGATTTTCACCTCACCGAGCGAGTTAGCGGTGTGGTTAGAGTCGCGCAGCTGTGAGCTTGCATCAGGGAGATAGTGGGTTCGAATCCCACTGTCGGCAGCCCTGAAGATGGTTTTCCGTGTTTTCCCATTTTCACACCAGGCAAATGCTGGGGCTGTACCCTAATTAAGGCCACGGCCGCTTCCTTCCCACTCCTAGGCCTTCCCTATCCCATCGTCGCCATGAGACCTATCTGTGTCGTTGCGACGTAAAGCAAATAGCAAAAAAAAAAAAAAAAAAAGATTTTCACCTCATGTGAAAGTAAATACCTGTATTATTTATTTACATTCACATACACAGATAAGTTATTTAGCATAACTTGCAGGTCGGTTAACAAGGCCAACTTCATTACGACTGAAAAATGACAGCGAGCGAGCAAGCGAACGAAGCGGTTAGGATTTGTTTCTGCTGTCTAGTCAAAACAAACAGCTGATGAAGACTTAAAAGCCATTCATCCCAACATTCCTTGTACCTACAGTCAAGAACATAAGTCATACACATTTCGGTCCAAGCCAAGAAGTCGAAAAATGATTTTGTCCAGTTTGATCGGGAGAATTGCACACTATGCAGCGGTTCGAAGACGAAGATGCTGATAATATCAGCAAGAGTTTCGAAGAAAGATCTCATCCGAAATCGGTTCATCAAAAAACCGTTAAACGTGAAGGAGACAGTCGTGGAGAAGATTCGGCGTGAGTGGATGCCATTGTTCGAGAAGGTGAATGAAGAGAACGAAAGCTATGTATCCAAAAGGGCCCTGGGTACGAAGAAGAGGGAGGTCTAAGAACAGCTGGACGCAACAGATGAGGTGACAACAACAAAGTGCAACTCCGTTCCGCTAACCCTGGAGGAACTGCAGTAGCAGGAGCTCCACAACCAGGACGTCATCAATGAAGTGAATCGATCAGAAAGCGGAGAAGAAGAGAAAATTTTATGGTGTTTAAATGCGACAACTCTGTCGTTGGCTGGCTTCCAGGACGTTGAAAATCTACTGTGGGACAACATTCTGGCACCTTAGTGCCTATCAAGATCGTTAGTAGTTCAAGGGGACGTTATAGATTATTGGCCACTTATTTATTTATTTATTTATTTATTTATTTATTTATTTATTTATTTATTTATTTATTTATTTATTTATTTATTTATTTATTTATTTATTTTTATGCAGTTATTCGTTAATGTAATTATGTTGCATACATTCATTCCAGTTATTTCACTCACAAACGAATGTTGACAGACTTGTTCTTTTCAAATGCTTGTGGATTTTATTATGTTACCTATTTTCTACTTTTTATTCGCACATAAATTGAAGTTTATTTTATAGACTATTCAATTTGTGTTTAAAATTCTTATCCCTGTTTCCTTTTCTTTTTCAGGTGAGTCGTATCTTCATTTACAATTTTGGTCTGCCGTTGGTAAGTCAAAAACCTTACGATGTTGTAGTTATCCATGGAAGAATACTAAAACAAAATATTTATATCGTGGGTTTACAAGCAAATCTTGGTATTTCTACATTTTTACACTGCCATAAAGCGCTATTCAAGTTGTTATAACAAATCCATTGCATAATTTTAAAGACAGCAAGACAATGCGCCATACCACACTTCCAGAGTTGTGAAAAAGTGGTTCGAGAGACATGATAGTGAATTTGCTTTAATGCTGTGGCCCCCAAATAACCCCGATATGAACTCCGTTCAACATAAGTGATTCGACTTGGGAACGACGTTCATGTTACATTACCATTGCTCAGCAGTGTACGCCAACTGGATGACCTGCAACTTGTGGTACCAGGTACTCCAGCATACCATTCACCACCTCGTTGAATCGATGCCTCGCTGATGGGTATTAGGTGGTCGTAATATAATGGCTCATCGATGGAAGTCGAGCTTCTTGAGTGAATGGTCTGCGTTGCGGCCCACATCTCAGATTGCCCGCCCGAGTTCAATTCCGAATCGGATCGGGTCGGAGAGTTGTTGTCCGGTTATTTCCTTTAGCTCGGGGTCGAGGTGTTCGTGTTTGTTTCAATACATACCTCTTCAAATACACACACAACACAAAACACCAGGGTGTGGGAAAGAGTACTAGACGAAGACGACGACCTGTAATACCAACATAACCTTCAGTAAATCTACGTATCTAATCACAGTCTTTTTCTACGTATGATTTGCGTTCCATTTACGTTAATTTCATTCACTTCATTTTGTAGCGGATTACATTTAAGAATCCCTCACTTTTGATTTTCTTCTAATTAATATAAATTATTTCACACCTTTTGTTGCATGTTACATTTTGGAGTTCAGTTGCATATTGATACGACCACTGCTGTATGTTTTTGTGGTGTAATGCGTAGTAAACAAACTTAGCATGCAACCGGAACATGCAATGTAAACGCAATACATGCCATTTACATATAGCTTTGACACATTACTTTTATTGACAAACACAATATTCATATTCGTGCCAACTGCTGTTCTAAATTGATAAGATCACCCCTTTCCTTCTTAGGAATGAAAATCCACATCCTATTTCCAGTTTCAACCGGGTCAGGAATGGAATTAATGAAGCCCCATCTACTGGCGAGGATAGGAACTGTGCCGGCTGCCGAAGCCTTTCTCACTCCTCTGGGGCAATGATTCATGACTGACGGATGAAATGAAATGATAGTAGAGAGTGTTGCTGGAATGAAAGATGACAGGGAAAACCGGAGTGCCTGGAAAAAAGCTGTTCCGCCTCCGCTTTGTCCAGTACAAATCTCAGATGGAGTGACTGGAGTTTGAACCACGGTATCTAGTGATGAGAGGCCAGTGCACTGCCATCTTAGACATGGAGGCTTACCCTTCTTAGGAATACTATTTCTGTTTACATAACGTAAAATTACGTAGACTATTATCCTTCTTAGGAATACTATTTCTGTTTACATAACGTAAAATTACGTAGACTATTATCCTTCTTAGGAATACTATTTCTGTTTACATAACGTAAAATTACGTAGACTACATTATATTTTTGAAATTAGTCAAAATTCACCAATATATACAAAACTAATAATTTATGCAACCCTGTTCAATTCAAAATTCAATAAATACTTCATTTCCGTTACCTGCATTGGATTCACAAAATTAGACATATATGTCAGATGTTTAAACTTTTTTTTACAATTGGCTTTACGTCGCACCGACACTGATAGACCTTATGGCGACGATGAAATAAGAAAGGGCTAGGAGTGGGAAGGAAACGCCCGTGGCCTTAATTAAGCCACAGTCCTACCATTTGCGTGGTGTGAAAATGGGAAACCACGGAAAGCCAACTTCAGGTCTGCCGACAGTGGGGTTCGAACCCACTATCTCCCGGATGCAAGCTCGCAGCTGCGCGACTCTAAGCGCACGGCCAACTCGCCTCGTGAGATGTTTAAACTTGTATAACATAATCCTCCATACATGATAATTTTGAAATTAGTCAAAATTTACCTAAATAGTAGGCCTGCAATACTTTCTTAGCTAAGTAGTTTTCTAACAGTTTTCTAATATAGAGCCTGAAAACGATTTTATATCCTTGAGAGCTTATTGTAAAATATTAGTCCCTTTTTAAAAATATCCTGCTCAGCATATTGTTTATTTATCCCTACTCTAAAATAGTTGTGTTGACCTCTGGTTTCATAATTATGCATGTTACAGTTTGTTACCATCTTCTCACCCTCCAGGGTTGATTTAACTAAGCGAGGGATCCCACCTCTACCGCCTCAATGGCAGTGTCCAGTAGCATGAGTCTTGGGGTCGGGGGATAAAAATGGGGAGGAGGACCAGTACCTCGCCCAGGTGCTATACTGAACTGGGGTCATGTGGAGGGATGGGAAGATTGGAAGGGGTAGACTAGGAAGAAGGAAGGAAGGAAGGAAGGAAGAAAGGAAGGAAGGAAGCGTCCGTGGCCTTAAGTTAGGTACCATCCCAGCATTTGTGTGGAGGAGAAGTGGGAAATCACGGAAAATCACTTCGAGAATGGCTAAGGAGGGAATCGAACCCCCTCTACTCAGTTGACTCCCGAGGATGAGTGGACCCCATTCCAGCCCTCGTACCACTTTTCAAATTTCGTGGCAGAGCCGGGAATCGAATCCGGGCTTCCGCGGGTGGCAGCTAATCACGCTAACTACTACACCACGGATTGTTACCATCTTATATGTATTATTTCTTGCCAGTAAGATAAATTTAAATACGTACAAACCAATAATGTGTCAAATATCATTTTTGGTTGAATGCAAGCCTACTCCACATATGAACTACCCTTTTCTGGAATTTGAATAACCTGTCCATGTGACCATATGTTGCACCTCCCCATATTTCAATACCATACGATAAATTAGAATAGGCCTATATTAAACCATCGAATATTGTATTTTGAAGCTCAGTGTTTATGTAGTTAGAAATTTGTTTTAAAATGAAAGAGTTCTATTAATTTTCTTACATATTTCACTAATATGTCCCGTCCATGTTAAATTATTATCTAACTGTAATACCATCGTTTTGGTAGAGGTTATTTGTTGAATATTTTCGTAACCCGAAGTAAGGTCAATATCTACTTCTAAAGTGTGTTTCCTTTTAAGTATTATATTGAACACCGGGCGAGTTGGCCGTGCGCGTAGAGACGGGCGGCTGTGAGCTTGCATCCGGGAGATAGTAGGTTCGAATCCCACTATCGGCAGCCCTGAAAATGGTTTTCCGTGGTTTCCCATTGTCACACCAGGCAAATGCTGGGGCTGCACCTTAATTAAGGCCACGGCCGCTTCCTTCCAACTCCTTGTCCTTTCCTATCCCATCGTCGCCATAAGACCTATCTGTGTCGGTGCGACGTAAAGCCCCTAGCAAAAAAAAAAAAATTATATTGAACTCTTGGGCCAAAAGGTCATGGGTTCAATATATTATATTAATTACCTTCCCGGGAAATAGCAAGAAAATGTGCCAAGACAAAGTTCCAGTCCATCGTGCCCAGTTCATCAAGAAATGGTTTCTGCGCAAAGGTGTTAATGCAATGGAGTGGCCAGCCATTTCTCCAGACCTTAACCCTATTAAAAACTTTGTAGGACTCTATATTGAACCCGACAGGGGCATGATCTAAGGACCTTTGGCTAGGGAGGGGCGGGTGCAATACGAAGGAGGGAAGCTGTATTATAAGGTCAAGGAACTGAAGAAATATATAATTTCTTCTAAATGGTTTACCTATCATTAATTTTCGCTACCGTGTAAGGGATAGTAATGGTCTATTCGCGAAGGTGTATTCATGACCATGTGTTTCAGATAGTTGCGAAAAAAAGCTTATTTATAAGGCATTACGAAGTGATCTTATCATTTTACATCGGTAGTTGGCGCTGTAAGTACGTAGAGTATATTCTGTTACGAAGTTTAGCAATGACAAATAATATGGCAATACTATATGACTTATAAATGTCGCATGTTCCTGTAGATTGCATAACCGCTTTCATGCTAGGATTTTTACTACGAGTACACAGAAAAAGCGCAGTGATCTTAACAATATGCGTCGCACCTTTATATCAGAAGAAAAGTAATCTACATAAAAACAAACTCTGTGTCGCATGTAACTTACAAAGAGACTTGGTTTTTCAAGACGACTACTGCCCACTGGTATTAAATACACTGGCGGAAAAATATCCATACACCAAGAAGGGGATGTGCTAGATTAACATAAGTTTGTGGGCGTGTGTATACATCTGAAAGATGACGTTGATTCAAATATCGCGCAAATCGTATTAGCATGCGTTAGTAGCAGCACTTGACGATGCACATCTGGTTTGCTTTAAATACTGTGCGGGAAGGTTAGTTACCTGTGAGACTGGACGGAGTGACTGTGAGTAGGTCAAGAATGCCTTTACGATGACGAAGAGGCCAGTATCAACAGCTCAATGCGGTTGAACGTGGCCGTATAATACGGCTACATGAAGGTGGATTTTCCTTGCGCGCTATTGCAGAACGACTTGGCAGGAATGTCTCCACTGTACATGCGTGCTGGCAGCAGTGGTCACGAGAAGGTACGCTCGCAAGAAGACCGGGCTCTGGACGTCCCCGTGGCACCACCGACAGGGAGGATCGCCGTATTAGGCGTATGGCTCTGGCGCAGCGGACTGCGTCTGCAGCAGCAATTCGTGCGCCAGTTAGCATCACAGAGACGCAACGAACTGTTCGAAATTGATTACTTGAAGGAGAGCTCCTAGCCAGACACCCAGCGGCGTGCATTCCACTTATCCCAAACTACCGCCGTCTGCGACTTCAGTGGTGTCAAGTGGAGGTCCGTTGTGTTTTCCGATGAAAGCCGGTTCTGCCTTCGTGCCAGTGATGACCGTGTGTTGGTTAAGAGGAGGCCAGGTGAGTGCCTGCGTTCTACAACGGGAGTTCTGGTCTGGGGAGCAATTTCCTATGGCAGCAGGAGCACTCTCGTGGTTATCTACGCACTCTGACTACAGATGTGTACGTCCATCTGGTGATTCCACCTGTTGTGCTGCTATTTATGAACAGCATTTCCGG
Organism: Anabrus simplex; assembly: GCF_040414725.1. Lineage (NCBI taxonomy): Eukaryota > Metazoa > Arthropoda > Insecta > Orthoptera > Tettigoniidae > Anabrus > Anabrus simplex. The sequence goes on along the minus strand of NC_090265.1, from coordinate 1,507,136,158 downwards.
GAGTGTTTCCCTACAGGATAATGCACGCCCCCATGCCGCTGTTGTAACCCAACGTGCTCTACAGAGTGTCGATATGTTGCCTTGGCCTGCTCGATCCCCAGATCTGTCCCCAATCGAGCACGTATGGGACATCATTGGACGACAACTCTATCATCATCCACAACCAGCATTAACCGTCCCTGTTTTGACCGATGAAGTGCAAGAGGCATGGAACTCCATCTCACAAGCTGTACGACACAATGCATGCACGTATGCATGCCTGCATTCAACAATCAGGCGGTTACACCGGTTATTAATGGATCAGCATGGTACATTTGCGATGACTTTTCTCGCGCTGATATTAACCTGTAGGCTTGTATGTATGTTGGGTATTCAGCCCGAAGGCTGGTTTGATCCTCTGCAACACCGCCAACAGCTGTCATAAATGGCCTAGGCGTCACTGAAGAGGCGTATTAGGGAAATGAGGAGTGAGGTAGTTTCCCGTTGCTTTCCTCACCGAGCCAGCCCTTGCTATGACATATCAGTGTGCCAAGCCCACTGAAATGCATGCAACAACCGACCCTATGAGCGATATTTTCACACCATTCATAACAGGGACTGGCTGCATAAGGAATGGTATTACTAGCATCACTCATACCTCAGTCACTTTCATATTGTCAAAGCCAAAGATGAGACTGAGACAGGTCAATGAAAGTAACAAATTTGATATAGCCCATACCAGAAGACTTAGTGCACTGTAAACACTACATCTTGCCAGCAAAGGCATGTAGTCTGGTACCTTTAAATAATTAAATAGGTTAACTCGACAAATATATTGCTAAAATTTCCGTATTCTACATTTCTTATGTCATGGTGTTTTGGATAGTTTTTCCGCCAGTATAATCAATCAATCAATCAATCAATCAATCAATCAATCAATCAATCAATCAATCAATCAATCAATACTGATCTGCATTTAGGGCAGTCGCCCAGGTGGCAGATTCCCTATCTGTTGTTTTCCTAGCCTTTTCCTAAATGATTTCAAAGAAATTGAAAATTTATTGAACGTTGTATGGCCTCAGCTACCGTGTGCACACATTGTAATTTGACGCCATCTGGCTGTCTGCTCGTCAATTTCGACGTGCTATTTTACTCTAGGCCTACCAGATGGCAGGCAGTGTAAACCGGATCTCTTTTGGACGTCTACGGCTGAGCTTAATGAATTTTGTCGGGTAAACACTAAATGTGTTACCTGATATTAATCAGCATGACATCATTCTGAATCGTACTGCTTGAGTTTCTTGCCTGTCTAGTGACACTGATTGAACCCCGTTAAAGGCCTCGTTCCGAAATTATTATTCTGGGACGTGCAAGGAATCACACCCGGGGCCTCTAGAAAGAGGTAGATACTCTATCCTTGCACAATGTGTCTGACTCATATCAGGAGGAGAAAATATATAGTCTACTCGTATACGTTGAAAGATAGTTACGCATACTTGTAATAAGTGGATTGGCTACTCTGAATGTGGTTGATGTTAAGAATGGTTCATTAATATAATGGGAATTGAATTACTTTAATAAATTATATTAATTGAACTAGGTCTCTAGTGGCATCGTATGAAGCACTGCATTGATAAAATTAAAGAAATCGGTAACATAAATTATATATGGTAGTCGCAAGCAACACTCTTATGAGTTCGTTACATGTTGTTCGTTGCGAACGCTCCATTGATCAAGCGTGCTGTGATATATATCACTCTCGCTTTCCATCCGATTGCCTTACGAGGACAGAACAAAACAAGGAGAGGAACTAAGAGGTGTGGTAATAAAACTGTCAGAAGTTTCGGGACGCTTTAATTTATGTTCGAGAGAAAAGTGTTCCATTAAATACGAATTATGGGATTTGTCGGCTGGGCTTAATGTGTACTTGAGGATAAACAAGCAGCTAGTTTATTAATTTACAGCCCTCTAAACTGTTCTTCGTCAACGCGCCCTAACTTTCGCGACTAGATCATTACTACAGTTTACGCTGTAGCGATAATTAATTATAGGTAAGCCATTTAGAAGATGTGTTGAATGTTGAACCTTAGGAGAACAGGGTACATTGAGTTAGACTCAGCTATGTCCAGTGATTTCCACACAGCACAGCACTGATGACCTTCCGATTCTAAGCCATATGTATCGAATTCGCTTCCACAAACAAAGTCTTGGCCTTGAATAAAAGTATAAAATACAATATGACCTACATATCACCAATTTTCAAATGTAAAAAAAAAAGAAACTCGCTCATCAAAGGCCATTTGATTAAAGATGAATTTTATTAATACTTCTTTTCTTAGGTTTACATGTAGTTGTCAATGTCTTCTCCTTCTTTTTCTTCTTGGCCTATTTTCCAATATATTGGGTTCAGCATTTGAGTGAATTTTCCCATATTTTTGGTAGGTTGGCCTTCCTGGCGCCGATCCTGTGTGGAGAGATGTATTCACTATTGCCGGTTTCTATTATGGCCGGGAGTGTGGCGTTTTGGATGTAAATGCAGAGAAGTATATTAAGACGAACACAAACACCCATTCCCCAAGCCAGATGAATTAACCGAACGCAGTTAAAATCCCCGACGCGTCCAGGGATCGAACCATCGGCCCTCTCAACCGAAGGCTAATAAGTTGACCTTTCAGCCAAGATTAATTAATACTGATAATATTTAATAATCTGATAATTATTAGACCAGTCGCTGCCGTGTTTCTCTTCTGAGAACGTTGAACGAAGTCTTCGCAAAATTCCTCAAAATTGGCCCTTTCCATGCGACAATAATACAAAATATGTCACGTCTATTAAACTAGGCCGTGTAGACACCATTCTAAAGAACTTAATTCTCTACCTTTGTACCCTTAACAGTGCGTGGTAACATGTGCGTAGTAATTGGAGAGTTCTCTTGCTTTCCGACAATTAGTATTGTGGTAGTTATTTGCTCTTGTTTCCGGTGTCTTATGCGGCAGGGAGCTGCCTAGGACTCGTTGCCAGAAACTAATTCCGTGACACTGAACACACACAAAAATACTGTATGATGGAATATGACTCATAAACCATCGATTTTGAAATTACAAAATATAGTGTGACCCTTGAAAGGATATGTGGTTAAAGACTAATGAATAGCTAATGCAGAACTTGAAATATCCCTTAAGTTTCCATGGTAACATAAATTTATCAAATTTAACTTTGATTGCTTCCAAACTTTTGCTTATCTGTTAAAATACATGTTCACTCATCACGTGTTCCTTTTCCTGCGACTGAAATATTGTGTACTATATTAGAGTCTTTAATATCATCAATATTTTCGGAAGGTCTAGAGCTTGAATGTTTTTAACATTTGCAATTGATGAAATTAAATTATGGCCTTCTGGGAATTTTTATATTAAAGCCAAAGGCAGGCATTTATTCAAGTGGAGGTACATACCTCCCCTAGTGCACCGTCACTGCTTTGTCCTTGCAGTGGTGTCCCTGTCTCAAGGGGTCGGTGGATGCAGAGTCGGCTTCGGCCGTACCGGTGGCCATGGCTCTACCGTGGCTCTAAAGCTCTGCATTCCGACCGACCAACCGAGCAGAGTGAGCTTCGGCTTACCGGTGGCCACGGCTCTATCGTGGCTCTACAGTTCTGCATTCCGACTGGCCAACCGAGTAGAGTGAACTTCAGCTTACCGGCGGGCACGGCTCTACCGTGGCTCTACAGCTCTGCATTCCGACCGACAAACCGAGCAGAGTGAGCTTCGGCTTACCGGTAGCCACAGCTCTACCATGAGTATAGAGCTCTGCATTCCGACCGACCAACCGAGCAGAGTGAGCTTCGGTTTACCGGTGGCCACAGCTTTATCGTGAGTATACAGCTCTGCATTCCGACCGACCAACCGAGCAGAGTGAACTTCGGCTTACCGGTGGCCACGGCTCCACCGTGGCTCTACAGCTCTGCATTCCGACCGACCAACCGAGCAGAGTGAACTTCGGCTTACCGGTGGCCACGGCTCCACCGTGGCTCTGCAGCTCTGCATTCCGACTGACCAACCGAGTAGAGTGAACTTCGGCTTACTAGTGGGCACGGCTCTACCGCAGCTCTACAGCTCTGCATTTCGACTGACCAACCGAGTAGAGTGAACTTCGGCTTACTAGTGGGCACGGCTCTACCGCGGCTCTACAGCTCTGCATTCCGACTGACCACCCGAGTAGAGTGAACTTCGGCTTACCGGTTGCCACGGCCCGCCCATGACTTTACAGCTTTGCATTCGGAAGACGGAGAAGGGTTGGTCTCCACCGCCGGCTGTCTCTTGAGAATGGTTTTCATTAGTTACTACTACATGCCACGACCACCAACCTCCTCACTTTCTCCGAATATCTCCTTCACCAAATCAGATCTCTATGGTCTGAGAGACGGCGCTACTGTCTAAGAGGCCCTTCAGGGACGATATGAAAACTTGTAGTAGTAGTAGTAGTAGTAGTAGCATCCCAATGGCACACTAGCCGCTAGCGTATTGGAAAGATGTGGCAATCCAACTGACGAGCCCACTGCCACATTGGGCCGAAACGTTGAAAATTTAAATACTGAAAAGAAGGGTTTGATTCAACACTATGTACAATTTGGTAGTAGTATTTGTTGGTCCTCTGGGTAATTAGACAGCAATAAACGGACAAGTTATGAATACCTGTAGAGACAACATATACGTTTAAAACAGAATGCTTCATAATACAGAAACTATTAGTAAAATACCATTCTTTATTTTGAATAAGAATGTTATACAAAGCGAGAAATAAACCTTTACATAACCACCCACACAGCCTTCAACACTATCGATATTGAAGATTTAGAATTTTTCCGTAGAAATATTAACCGAATCATCCAAAAGAGTGCTAATATAAAACTGCTACGTAAAAGTACGTGTGAGAACTGTAGCGCTTCCTTAAGTTGAATGGGAGGCCAGATCCATGGCCTGTCTTACTCCCTTGTCTAGTGAGCAGACGTCGACCCCACCCATTCATATATTACGTGGGACGATGGAAGGCTCCTACCGTGCATTAGGAATAGTTTTACATAGGTACAAGCTTTTAAATCAAGATCTTTTGAGCCGATATACGCCACCCCTTAAAATACACCCAAGGTAAAATTGCATGAAGAATCGACAATGAACTTGAAATATGACATCGGTCATGTGCAATGATAAAGTGGAAAGATAAACATCGCAGCGCGCTGCCACTAACCTTCATGCTCCTCGAGTCAGTGGTAGGCCTACATTACACCTTATTACAATTGCAAAACCGATCTCATTCCTGAGTTGCCTCTAATTGCTATCATCGACTTCATACATTCCGAAGTACTTGAGTTAAGTACTGGTTATAAATCCTTGTGTCATTTTCATATGGTCCTGAAAATTATCTTCTACGCAACAACTTACGATTCTTAGACTATTTTCATCGTTTTGAGAAAAAATAAGGGTAGGGCAATCATATTAGTTCCAGGGCAGTCCAGTGGGATATCATCCCATTTTAAATGCAGAGGACTTTCTTGTGTTGAGATATCTTAGTCCTCTATTGTTTATTGAATACATAATGTATATTTTATTCTGTACTTAAAAAAATATGTTAGCTATTACTTCAAACATTTTACGTTTATGTGTGTTGGTTTTGAGTTATCAGCCCGTAGACTGGTTTGATACAATCTTCCATGCCACCCTATCCTGTGCTAATCTTTTCATTTCTACATAACTACTGCATCCTACATCTGCCCTAATTTGCTTGTCATATTCATAGGCTGGTCTACCCTTACCGTTCTTACCCCCTACACTTCCCTCATAAACTAACTGGACAAGGCCTGAGTGTCTTAAGATGTGTCCTATGATTCTATGCCTTCTTCTCGTCAAATTTAGTCAGATCGATCTCCTCACACCAATTCGATTCAGTATTTCTTCCGTCAAATTTAGCCAAATCGATCTCCTCACACCAATTCGATTCAGTATCTCTTCATTCGTGATTCGATCTGTCCATCTTACCTTCGGCATTCTTCTGTAACACCACATTTCAAAAGCTTATATTATCTTTCTTTCTGAGCTAGTTATCATCCATGTTTCACTTCCATACAATGCCACGCTACAGATGAAAGTCTTCAGAAACATCTTTCTAATTCCTATATCAATGTTCGAAGTGAGCAAATTTCTTTTCTTAAGAAAGCCCTTCCTTGCTTGAGCTAGTCTGCACTTTATGTCCTCCCTACTTCTGCCGTCGTTAGTTATTTTACTACCCAAATACAATCTTCATCTACTTCATTTAAGACTTCATTTCTTAATCTAATATTACCTGCATCACCTGCCTTCGTTCGACAGCACTCCATTACTTTTGTTTTGGACTTATGTATTTTCATTTTGTACTCCTTACCCAAGGCTCCGTCCATACCATTCAGCAACTTCTCGAGATCTTCTGCAGTTTCAGACAAAACAACAATATCATCGTCAAATCTCGGGGTTTTGATTTCCTCTCCGTGGATTGTGATATCCCTCCCAAATTTCTTTTTGATTTCCTTTACTGCCTGTTCTATGTAAATATTGAAGTGGAGGAGGGGGGAACTGCAGCCTTGACTCACTCCGTTCTGGATTGCTGCTTCATTTTTCAAAGCCCTCAATCCTTATCACTGCAGACTGACTTTTACACAGATTGTAGATAATTCTTTGTTCTCGGCATCTGATCCCAATCACCTCCAGAATCTCAAATAGCTTGGTCCAATCAACATTATCGAATGCCTTTTCTAAATATACGAATGCTATGTGCGTGGACTTATCCTTTTTAATTAGATCCTCTAAGATCACACGTAAAGTCGGGATTGCTCATGTGTTCTTACATTTCTACTGAAGCCAAACTGATCTTCTCCCAACTCTGCTTCAACTTCTCCTTCCATTCTTCTGTAAGTAATACGTGTTAAAATTTTGCAGGCATGAGATACTAAACTAACTGTGCGGTAGATTTTACACTTGTCAACACCGGCTTTCTTGGGAATAGGTATAACAACATTCTGCCGAAAATCGGATAGCACCTCTCCTGTCTCATACGTCTTATACACACTAAATGGAATAACCTTGTCATGCTGGTTTCTCCTAAGGCAGCCTTGTTCCTATTTAGGTTTCTCACAAATCTGTCGAACTCTGAACACAAACTTGGTCTCCCATTTCATCAGCATCAATAGCCTCTTCGTGTCCCAGAACCAAATCATCTACATCTCTACCTTGATACAACTGTTGGATTTGTTCATGCAACCCTTCTGCTTTTTCTTCCTTACCTAGAAGTGGTTTTACCATCTGAACTCTAAATATTCATACACCTAGATTAACTTTCTCCAAAGGTATCCTTGATTTTTCTGTATGCAGCATCTTTCCTACAACCATACAACCTTCAGCATCCTTGTACTTCTCCTTCAGCTATTCTTGCTTAGCTGTCTTGCACTTTCTATCCACTTCTTTCTTTAATCACCTGTATTTTTCCTGCCTTCTTCATTTCTTGCATTCTTGTATTTTCGTCGTTGAACAATCAAGTCTAGTATCCAGTGGCGTATGCCGAGTCCAAGACATGGGCTACCATTAAACTTAGGTTACCCCTGTGTGATGGTTTGTTTAGTGAATGTCAAGCCTTTTAAGCGTTTTGAGCTGCAACGAAGAACAGTTGTCTTATGGATAATACAGCATAAACAGGGGCATAATTACCCATACTATATGGCCTTAAGAGTAAAAAGGAAAAGTCTGCACATAACCGGGCATTAACAGAAGGCAAGGAGGCGAAACTCCAACACTCCTTATAGAAATTATTAAAAAAACTAAGTGGGCTCACGGCCCAAAGATACCGAGGTTAATCCTATACTACAAGAGGATGTCTAAAGGAGGAACCTTTAAAGCCGAGGCGAGATTTACAAAATTTAGAGTTTGAAAACTTTAGTCACCCCATTGCAAGGTTGAATGGGATATGGCAGAGGGTCACCACTCTTCTTTCCCTTATATTACATATTTCTCGGTAGGGAATAGAAACAAGAGTCCTCAGACTTCACCGAAAATTCTACATTTAAACCACCAGTTGACAAAATTACATTAAAAGAAAACGGCTAAAACCTTCCCCTCAAACTACCCGCAGGCGCTATCACATGTTACCGAGCTCGATAGCTGCAGTCGCTTAAGTGCGGCCAGTATCCAGTAATCGGGAGATAGTGGGTTCGAGCCCCACTGTCGGCAACCCTGAAGATGGTTTTCTGTGGTTTACCATTTTCACTCCAGACAAATGCCGGGGCTGTACCTTAATTAAGGCCACGGCCGCTTCCTTCCACTTACTAAGCCTTTCCTATCCCATCGTCGCCATAAGACCTATCTGTGTCGGTGCGACGCAAAGCAAATAGCAAAACAAAAAATATCATATGTGTAGGAAAATTCTGCCATTACCTTGTATCGTTGGATATTCTTCAAGCAGGCCGTGCCCCTGCCTCCTAGGCTTCCGTCAAGTCACACTCCCAGGCAATGGAGCAATTCAGACAAGACGGCCCTAAAGTGCCCTGCTTATGTAGTTCCGTAAGGGGAAGCTTCCCTGATTAAATAGAACCACACTTTGCTGATAGGCTGGATTACTGTACACAACCCCGGTTTTGATTGGCTAGAGAACATATTTACAAGCATCTGATAGTTAGATTACAGTAGAGGAGGAACCAGAAAAACAGTCTTCAGAAAAAAGGTTTACTGATAACAAAAATGATATTTCCTATTTTCTAGGTTCGTTTTTAGTGCGTGAGAGTGAGCTAGCAAATCTAACTGTAGAAGATGAAATGCTTTGGGAGTTTACAAGTTTCATTTTCAAGCCCTTTATGGTGATTGCATTTCTTTGGCCAATACATTCATTCTAAGCATTGTTGGAACTTTTCATATTTTGCTTAGGATGGTTGCCCAGTTATACTTCCCCTTGAGTCAATAGAAACTTTATAAACTGCATTTCTTCGACCATTTATTAATGAAACTGACCAGTTAAAGGATGATATACATGAAATACACGCATTAGTGTAAGTAACCACCAAATACACACTTTCCACTACTACTACTACTACTACTACTACTAAAATGCTTTCATTGCTCCCCAGAAGTGGGAGGCGGGCCTCTTAGACGGTGACACCGTCTCTCAGGCCGGGAGATTTAAAACGGTGAAGGAGATGCTCGGAAAAGGTGAGGGGGATGGCGGCCGTGGCCTATACTAGGAACTGTTCCGGCATTCACCTTAGTGCAGGAGAATGGAAAACCACGGAAAACCACTTTCAGGATAGCCGACGGTTGGGGCAAACCGTGAGGTCCAGCCCTGTCTCGCCTCCCGAATGCAGAGGCGTAGAGCCACGGAAAAACAGTGGGCACCCCTCCTCTGCTCGGTTGACCGGTCAGAATGCTGAGTTGTTAGACCACGGGCCAGCCGTGGCCACTTTAAGACCGAGACCCACTCTACATTTACCGACACACTTTCCTTGAAATACAGTATACTGGTGATTCAAATTTTGCACAATGAATGATGATGACATTACATAGATAATAATAGTTTGTATGTAGATACGATAATATGATTTTGGCCTTTTTTTCACAGAGAACTTTGCTCTGCGTCTTCAAAAGATAATCTCGCCTGTTCACGAACAAGACTTCCCTAAAAATGAATGAGGTTTGAATCACTTGAACTTAAGAATGTTTTACCGTTGTCTACAGTAAGTGGGACTCGCGTTCGCCGCTAGATGACTCCCTGCTCGTAGTGTGAACAATTTCGTGATGAGAATACGAATTTGGAAAAAATCGGAAAGAAGTAATAACAGTGAAAGGACAGGGAAGAGAAGTACCTATATAAATCCTTAACGGCTTGCAACCACCTATTACTTAAGTGACAGAGTGCCCCTGTTGCAATACGTACGTCCACAGCTTCCCGTATAATCCCAGACCTGTAGTGTTTAGTGTGGGTTAGTGCTCGAACATCGGGTCGGCGGATGCAGGGTGAGTCTGGGCTCACAAGTGGCCACGGCTAGTCCATGGTCCGACAGCTCTGCATTCCGACCGGCCAATTGAGCAGAGGAGGGATGGCCACGGCACTACACCTCTGAATTCGGGAGACGGAGAGGGGCTGGTGCCCACCTTCGGTTGTCTTGAAAGTTGTTTTCCGTAGTTTTCCATTCTCCTGCACTAAGGTGAATGCCGAGACAGTTACTAGTATAGCCAACGAACGCTTGCCCCTCACTTTCTCCACGCATCTCCTGGTCTGAGAGATGGTGTGGCCGTCTAAGAGGCTCACCTCCTTCTTCAAGGAAGGAATGAAAACATGTTAGTAGTTGTCGAACATCTTGGAACGCGATATCATGACCCGTTGATAAGGCGTGCTCAGATACTGCTGATTTGTCTGGCTGGTTGAGACGGATATTACGACCGGGCGAGTTGGCCGTGCGCGTAGAGGCGCGCGGCTGTGAGCTTGCATCCGGGAGATAGTAGGTTCGAATCCCACTATCGGCAGCCCTGAAGATGGTTTTCCGTGGTTTCCCATTTTCACACCAGGCAAATGCTGGGGCTGTACCTTAATTAAGGCCACGGCCGCTTCCTTCCAACTCCTAGGCCTTTCCTATCCCATCGTCGCCATAAGACCTATCTGTGTCGGTGCGACGTAAAGCCCCTAGCAAAAAAAACCGGATATTACGGATGATACGAGTACCAGTGGAACCGGAATTTTTGGCCAATGTATACCTTGCCGCAAGTACAGGGAATTTTGTACACCCCAGAGTGTAATTTGTGTGGCTTATTACTAAGAGTGGTGCAGCCATTGTAAAGTAGACCCTTCAACAATGACGGGCACCATGTGTTATAAGTACAATGTACCTTTAACGAAATAGGGAAAGAAGATCTTGCACGGAGAAACTTTATTTTACTGGCAGATAAAATAATACATGGTAGTACACATTGCTATTCAACATACTCACTATTCTTATCCAAGCTCTTGTTCCTCTACATCAAGACATCGATGTTGGCAAGACAGAAATCTGCCTCCAGTTTCTGAAGCCACGTCATGACGTTTATCCTCGTGCTTCATCAACTATCCGAAAGGATGGGAATCACTGGAGGCCTAGTCATGGCTCAGCCCAGCTCGACAAGGGTTGCCTTTCTCTAGGCGAGATAAAGGTACTAGAGCTGTGTTAGTATGGCTCTCTTTTTTTTTGGGGGGGGGGAGGTGCCGTGAGGCTCCGCCCCGCCTCACAGCCCGTGGTGACCTACCTGTTTGGACAAATGACCGACAAGCGAGTACTAACGCAGGAACATAGCCTAGTACAAGAGTACAGAATAACTTGAGGTGCAAAGGCTAGTCTTCTGCCAGCTACTTCCACCCCTCCGTAAAGGAGAAGTTATGAGAAACCTCCCTAAACCCATCAGGCAATCCCATATCCCCTTTCGGCACTGGTTACCCTGTCGCGGTCGTACCAAGACATCCCGGCGCTAGACCACTGCCGCTCAAGCGCCACTGTCACCCCCGGTCCATGGCCGCCTCCAAGGCTTTCAAGGTAGAAAATGGAGAAGATAATTAAATTAAAAAAATTGACGCGCGGTCGAGAGAGAATAAATAAATAAATAAAAAGTAGTCTTGCAAACGACCGTGCGGATGGCCAGTAATGCGAAAGCTCTTTCCGAAGGAGCTACTTCGCATACCCCCTTCAAATTAGGATATTATTGCAGCCACCACTTATAACATTAAGGACGGACCGCATAGAGAATGTGGTGCCGCACCATTGTTGTCATAGCGGTGGTGGTGAATATTGTTTTAAGAGGACGTACAACTGGACAATGATCATCCGATAACACTAATCGTGGGGGGGTGGGGGTAGAAGGAATCCGGCAATTAGAAAAATGAAGGTATCGGCCAAAGAAAGACAAAATCCACTACGGGCATGAAAATGAAAGACTCCCTAGGCTACGTGACCTAATACTGTCGGGGTCTGAAATGAACAAGAGTTGATCAACTGAGGTTGGGTAGGACATATGAAAGTGAGGAGCCCGGTGCAAGCAATGCCAGGACTCGGCTAAAGACCCCGTGGTCGCCAACATAAGCTCCCAAGTTAAGAGTATCTGTAGCCCTCTTAGTCGCCTCTTACGACAGGCAGGAGATATCGTGGATGATATTGTACTGTCCCCAACCACAAGGCAAGTTAAAGTATATTAAAGCTCTCCCACAAACTTCACGTCTGGTAGAGGAGAAATAACTGACATGGCGAGCATCACATCTCGACTAGCATTCATATCTGGTCTTCTGGGGGTAATTCCCGTAATATTAACGTTGTTACAGCTGATTGTTTGACTATAAACTAACGAATAGTACAGGGCAAGTTATATTGCGGAAATCATATTAAGGAGGTTGTCAAGAAAGTTTACAGGTTTCTCCACATGGTTATGAGAATATTTAGAGGTTGTAGTAAGGATGTAAGGAGAGGGAGTATCAGTCTCTGGTAAGACCCCAGTGCATGGGATCCTTACCAGGACTACTTGATACGAGAACTGGACATAATTCAAAGGAAAGCAGCACGGTTTGTTGTGGGTGTTTTCCAACAAAGGTGTGGTGTTACGGAAATGTTACAAACTTTGGACTGTGAAGACTTGGGAGTAAGGAGACGAGATGCTCGACTATGTGGTATGTTTCGAGCTGTCAGTGGAGAATTCGTGTGGAATGATATAAGTAGACGAATAAGCTTGAGTGGTGTTTTTAAAAGTTGGAAAGAAGTATGTAGATGAAGTTGGAATTCAAGATGAAATTGGGGCAAATATTCGTTGGTAGGAAGAGGAGTTAGGGATTGGAATAATTTATCAAGGGAGATGTTCAATAAATTTCCAAATTCTTTGCAGTTCTTTAAGAAAAGTGTAGGAAAAAAACAGATAGGGAATCTGCCGCCCGGATGACTACTCTAAATGCAGAGCGGTGGTGATTGATTGATTGATTGATTGATTGATTGATTGATTGATTGATTGATTGATTGATTGATTGATTGATTGATTGATTGATTGATTGATTGATTGATTGATTGATTGATTGATCTATATACAGGGTGTTTGAAAAAGAACTGCCTAGTTTTAATGTGTCCTAGAATCTGTACAAAGTGACATAAACTATTCTAGTTTGTGGTGTGTGATTCATCAACTCTTCAAGTTTGGCTCCCCTGCAGTTAGCAGGTCTGTTTGACCTTGAGACGGCACCACTATTGTTTGTTTCCTCTAGTTCCCTCAGTTCAGTCCAGGCGTGCGTGCAGTGCAGTGCAGAGCAGAGGAAACAGACAGCACTGGCGCCGTCTCAAGGTCAAGCAGACCTGCCAACTGCAGAGGAGCCAAACTTGGAGAGCTGATGAATCACACACCACAAACTAGAATAGTGTATGTTACTTTGTACCGATTCTAGGACACATTAAAACTAGGGAGTTCTTTTTCAAATACCCCGTATATTAGTACCACCCCTCTGGCAAGAGGAACGATGGAAAAAAATGGACTGAAGCCGGAATAAGTCGTTGGGCTTTTCATGAAAAAGAAATATATTCAAAGAATTGTGCAAATTATTCCTCCATTCGAGATGTAAATATCAAGAAATTGAAAGCGTGCATCGTGCATGTGGTTACTTTGTAAACTGGTGATATCCTTAAACAGACATAAATACCTTCAAAGTAGACAAGATTAGTCTGCATTAAGGACGATTATATCTCGAATCTTTGACAGAAAGGACGAAAGTTATCGATGCTGTTCTCCTTCCACTACCTCCAGTTAGCAGCCTAATGTAGTGGCAACTTCTGGCGCAATAAAGAAAGCAACAGGAAACTACATAAGTTTTCTTTTTACAATTAGCTTTACGTCGCACCAACACAGATAGGTCTTATGGTAACGATGGAACAGGAAAGGGGTTTGAGCGGGACGTTATCGACCCCGAACTTAATTATGGTAGGTACAGTCCCATTATTTGCCTGGTGTAAAAATGAGGTTTGATCCCACTATCTCCCAAATGCAAGTTGACAGCTACGTGACCCAAACCACGCAAATTATATCACTCCTCTTCAGTTATGCTTGGGCAATATGTGACAGCTGATTGTGGAGCTGTTGAAGATCCAATCAGCTTTCGGGATGAGGACCCAGCACATAACATAAATATATCTACGTCACAAATATTACATAATTTTCATTACATATTATCTTGAGAAATGGAATTACTCATCATTTAATAAACTTCTCTCCTTTTACACTCGTGGAACAACTTCCAAGCAAAACCATTAATGTCGTGCAGTTTTGGATACCTAGGATGAATAGCATGAGTAATTTATATGAACTAAAGCAGTTCCTCTTCATACAGTTTAACTACCCACGATTCTCTCCATAATCAAGTAGATTTTAACCCTAATCTAGATTAGAGATTAGTTATACAGGGAAATGAGGGACGGAATTGTTTTTCTAAGTATAAGACTTAAGGAAGACTAGATATATTGGCTCCGTACACGACAGAATTGTGCTTCATATTGCGAGGCACGAAACTATCAATTAAATCACTTTCCCCTGCTTAGATTTACCCCCAAACGCAGTTTATGATAAGTCATAAGATCACTTTCAGTAATGTTAGACTTACTTATATTGTAATTAGCTGCTTACGAAGTGCCTTTTGTTTACAAAGGGTATATTCTGCCCGAAGGCATGTCCGAACCTCCGCAGAGGTGTGTCTGAGCCGGAGTTTATGTACGGTAGGGTGGCCAGTTCCTTTCCGCTCCTCCATCCCCCCCCCCACCAATAGCACGTGGCAACCTATCCAAACCTTGACCACGTCCAATGCTGCTTAACTTCGGATATCTCATGGGGTCCGGTGTTTCAACACTGCTACGGCCGTTGGCTTTTGATTATAGAGTTAGCTTTAGAAGTCCAGCTCCATCCGATACAGCTCCGCCCTTAGGAGATGTGGTCAACTTGGAAGAGTCGTTTGTCTTTATCACAGAGGATGACTGATACATCTGCACTGTTTGCATGTTGAATACTCAACCCGAATGCTGGCAGGATCCTCTACATATCCACTATCCACTGTCATAGACGGCCTAGTCGTCACTGGTTCGTACATATTGTACTAGCTGATGTACCCGTGCTTCGCTACGGAATTTTACATTGTACACAGAATTCTAGTTTAGGTAGTGTACGCGTTGTGAGCAAGATTGTATTAAATTGCATAGCTGTTATCGGTACCCTAGAAACGCGACGGGGAAGTCAGCAAACGTCTTTTCTCATATGAAGACTGAGTTAGGGAATTTTCATTGTAATGGTAGGCCCGCTTGCCTACCATCAAACACAATGAGGTTGGGGTGTTTTCGTTATAATGGTAGACACTCACTCTCCACCTGCATTTTTAAATCCTCAGAAAGACTGTCTTAGTGGTTTTCCCAACTGAAATGTACATCCGTCATTACAATGACGTCAGTGGGTATGGTGCGGATTAAAACCTTCATATGAAATACTCGATCAAATGAAAAAACACATATTTTCTCACTTTCAACGAACAGGACTACGCTGAAGATCTAACAGTCCAAAGCTAGAGAGCTGGAATGATCAAAGCCGCAGACAGCCGTGATCCGTGAACACTCTTCGTCTTTTTCGGCGGGGAGGGGATCGAATAGTGGAGACTCCCAGGGCAAAAACTATGCCCTTTTACTAATCTGTTTCCTAGGAATACCCGATGAGTCGGAAAATCTTAATTCACTGTACTGGCGCCGGAAAAATCTGACTTGGAGGCACATTTTTGCTCCAAGCCAGAGGAGAAACCCCCTCCTCACTGCTAATTTGGAATAAAATGAATATAGAATTTAATAAAAGTGAAGAGGAAGAAGTTTTTCTTAAGAAAATACTCTTTTCAGGGTTGAAGTTTGAGTTATTTAGTGATTTGTGGTGCTATAATTTGGAATAGGCCTAAATTGTTATTCTAGACCAGGCCATACTACTACTACTACTACTACTACTACTACTACTACTACTAAGTGGGCCTCTGCCGTAAGTGTGCACACTGCTCATTCAAAACAGCGCGTCAGAGTAGGGATCGAAAAGCTGGAATACTATGATGAACCAGTGTGTTACGTACCAGCTGTATCAGAAAATGTATGAACCAGAAGAATGGCATGCTAAAGAAGAAAGTTTACTAACTTCCCAGTTATTTTCCGCCAATATTCAGTCAGGCTGTTGTACACGATAGGCAGCAGTAATTCCATCTATCGGAGTTGAGAGGCAGCATAAGAGACGAAGAACATCACAACAAACAATGGTCAATGTAATGTTATTGTTGATTAATGTTATGCCCTTTCGATATTTTAGGCCTTCACATTTAGTTTTCTTCCGACTATGAAATACCACTCTTACCATAGTCGGTACAGTAAAACTGAATAAAACATAAATGATAGGAAATTGTATTCTCTATAAAATTTGTTATGTAATACTTTTCGATAGGACCAATAACATAGGTATTTAAAAATTATATTTTAGGTGCCTTCCCCTAAACTACAATTTCATCCAGGGTGAATAAATTTGTTTATAGCTTAGACTGTTGTTTCTTATTCCCCGACTCTATGTACCTATTTTCATTAAATCCTGTTAACCATTTTCTCGTGGCTCGGCGTTGATATGGACTTAGCAACAAAACTACAAATTCATGTATATCTGTTATCATAGCCGGTAAGGTAAAAATTTATATAAGACATAAATGGTCGGAAATTTAATTCTATATAACTTTGGTTATGTAGTATTTATCGATGCGACCACTAATAATATAAATATTTGAGAATTAAATTTTAGTCCTTCCCCTAAACTACCATTTCACTCAGCGTGAATAAAGTAATTCATAGCGTAGATTATAGTAGCTCAGCCCACGACTATGCATAACAATTTTCATTGAGATAGGACCACTCATAACGTTCATATTTAAGAATTAAACTTTTGACCTTCCCCTAAACTACCTTTTTACTCGACGTGAATAAAATTATTTATAGCTTAGATTATAGTGACTTAATCTCCGACTTTGTGTACCAATTTTCATTAAGATAAGACCAAAAATAGCATAAATATTTGGAAATTAAATGTTAGGCCTTCCCCTAAACTACCATTTCTATCAGTGTAAATAAAGTTATTTATAGCCTAGATTGTAGAGACATGTTCCCCGACTTTGCATAGCGATTTTCATTAAATTATCTTTAGCCGTTTTCTAGTGATGCGTGTACAGACAGACAGACAGACAGACAGACAGACAGACAGACAGACAGACAGACAGACAGACAGACAGACAGACAGACAGACAGACAGACAGACAGAAATTACGGAAAAGTAAAAAGTGGATTTCCATGTTACTGTGGACATGTCCGATACAGAAATATCAATATTTTCAAATTCTGAGCAATGTACAGATAAAACTCTTATTTTATATATATAGATTTATCTTTCCTAAGCACAGTAGTTAAGAACGATACAAATCACGAATGGCCGAAGATTTGCTAATATTACAGAACAACTATTTAATTCGTAACACCAACGTGTTATTGACGCTCCAAAAAGGACACAGCAATAAGGATGTGCCGTGTTGAACATTTGCAAGTCAAGTAACGCATTTTGCCCGTTTCCCTTCCACTACACTACTCCGTACGATGAGCTGAGCGAGTCAAACACTGAACTTAAAATAAGCAATAAACGGCGTAAAAACGAATATCGCCAAAAAAATTCGTAGTAGGATATCAGTTGCGCATGACAATGGTCATACCCAGTCTCATCAAAATCCGAATGTCACACTTCTGACACTTCCCTTGTTCGTTCTGCCAAATATTATTCAAAGTCTATTGCGTGCCATCCATAAGATCAAATTCTCAGTGTAATCACAACAGAGATTTTTGTTTGGTCCCTTCCAATTTAAGAAGTGACCAGTTCTTTTCTTTCAAATTTTGATCCTGGCGATTTTTGCTTTCCCTTCAAGACAAGAAAGAATAATAATGTTATTGGCTTTACGTCCTACTAACTACTTTTTCGGAGACGCCGAGGTGCCGGAATTTCGTTACGACGTGCCAGCAAATTTACCAACACGAGGCTGACGAATTTGAGCACCTTCAAATACCACCGGACTGAGCCAAGATCGAACCTGCCAAGTTCGGGTCAGGTCAGCACCTCAACCGTCTGAGCCACTCAGCCCGCCTCAAAGAAAGATTTTGCTGGATCCTACGTAGGGCAGGGAGGTACGGTACCCAATGAGTGGGTATACTTCTAATACACATGCCTTAAATGTTCACTGACCGGGCGAGCTTGCCGTGCGGTTAGGGGCGCGCGGCTGTGAGCTTGTATCCGGGAGATAGTGGGTTCGGATCCCACTGTCGGCAGCCCTGACGTGGTTTCCAATTTTCACACCAGGCAAATGCTGGGGCTGTACCTTAATTAAGGCCACGGCCGCTTCTTTCAAACTCCTAGGCCTTTCCTATCTCATTGTCGCTATAAAACCTATCTGTGTCGGGGCGACGTAAAGCCACTATTAAAAAAAAATGTTCACTGTTCACAGCTGTCTCTCTTCTACTTTCACCAACAGCAATATTAACTAAATAGTGGTTTGTTTCCTCAGCGAGAGTAGACTTTGAGATTAAATCGCTTATCGACATATACCAGATTTAACATACGCAGTAAGAACGCAGGACTGTTTTCCACGATGTACCAGCCCGTTAAAAAGAAGCAGCAGCAGCAACAACAATAAAAACAACAACAATTTCAATCAGTATCATTGTCCAGTCTGTCATTCTTGCGAGGTTCAGCAAAAGTGTAAAAGGGTTTGTGTACAAAGAATTGAAAATGGAAATTCTGTATTGGGGAGCGTTGATTATGCGATAGGCCCATTGAATTTCTTATTATATTGATACCAGTGCATGTAAATGATTATAAAGTGCGAATATACGTTGTTATAATTAAGTACATACCCAGTTAATTCAACGGGTTATATTTTTACAATGCCGTTGTGATCAAAGATCGCAGTAGAATCCTTTGTGTAATGAGGAAGGTTATTAGAACCTAGTGATACTGGCACTAGGGCTGCCCTTTGTAAGCCATCTGTCATTTGCCATCGACAAAATGCACCATGGGCTGACTATTCGAATGCGCGCCCCATTCATCAAATTGAAGCGCTCTCCGATTGACAGCGGTCACAAGTGCAATTACACAGTCGTGTACTACATGTCAAACTCAAAATTAGGTCATGCTAGTGCACTTCAGCCAGATGAGTTTTCTAGCCTCAGAAGTATTTGATATGTCAGGAGGTTCACACATTTTATGAATGTCGTTGTGGAACTGCAGACAATCGTGAATTCGAGCTGATTACTGCTGATACCTTCTACTCAATCTCTTCAATTGAGTTTTCAAATGTCACAAGTCGTAGTATCGTAGTCAGAACACAGAATACAAGTCATATACTCAGAACTGTTATTAATATTCCTTTATTCTCATTGTCTTTCTTTCTTTCTTTCTTTCTTTCGTTCTTTCTTTCTTTCTTTCTTTCTTTTTTCTTTCTTTCTTTGTTTCAAAATTTGGATCCTCATAATATTTTGAAAATTCATGACGATCCATCCAAGGGATTTTATAATGTAAGTTTTTAGGAACTTATCTTTTCAAATTTTCTGAAATTCTGAAATCTCAAATCGCAATAAATGCCGCATCTTCGATAGATGAGTAAGCCAACATTAGACCTGTTCATACGTCGTATGTGAAACATGAAAATGCTGTTTTATGTTATAATGAATAACGGGCCTGAAGATACTTTTTTTCAGTGTATGTACTCTATGAAGTTCAGTTGAAAGTAATATACGGTACAAAAAATTTAGGGCAACATGTTTTTGAACGTATGCCATGCTCCACAAAACAATACTTCACACCCAGGTATATTACCAACTAAACCTTTATTCTTTACCGTTGAAGTATACAAAAGAACATCGATGGATTCGCGTTCATTTTCAGAATACAAACGGAAAGGTACAAATAGGGGCGAAAACAAAGTGATAACAGTCCTCCAGGGTGGATTTTTATCACAGTTGGAGAGGCTTCAGTATGGTGTATGTCCTCCACGAGCATTTACCACATCTTGGCACCTACGTGGCATGCTCCGTATAAGTTGACGGAGGTCACGTTGCGGTATCAGGTCCCACTCTTCAATGAAAGCCTCTTCGAGGTCTTGGAGAGTCTGTGGTGGAACAGGGCGCCCACGAACACTTCGGTCAAGCCTATCTCACACATGCTCGATGGGATTAACGTCGGGACTCACTGCTGCCCTCTCCACCTCTTGAATGTCCCAGTTCTCGCAAAACAGCTCTGGTGATGCGCACTACATCCTGGCATTGTCGTGCATGGGTACGAATTCAAGGTGAACGCCGTATGCAGCAACCATCACATGCTATAGCAGTATCTGTTCGATGTACCCCTCAGCGATAAGATTACCACGGACGACGACAAGATCCGTACGACCATCAATACTGATGCCACCCCACACCATCAAAGAACCTTGTCCGAATCGGTCGCCTTGCTGGACAACATTTGACATCTACTGCTCACCACGGCGTTTCCATACACGTTGACGTCCATCACGCTGTGTCAGGGGAAATCTGGAGTTGTCTGTGAACAACACAAGTCTCCATAGGCGAAGTTGCCAGTTGACTTGGGTACGGGCAAACAGAAGGAGAGCTGCTGATGTTGCTGCGTTAAAAGGGTCACTCAAACAGGACGTCTGGGTCGTAAGGACACTTCTCTCAACCAGTTCCTTACTGTCTGATCAGACACTGTGACTCCATTGACGCTCCTGAGGTCTTGTTGCAGTTCTCTGGCAGTTGCTGAACAACGCCCCAACGCACATATGGTCAGATATCGGTCATCCTGTGGGGTTGTCAGTTGCCATGCGTCCATGACCTTGTCCAACCCTCTTTATGAACTGGCCGGTCTCACTGTAGTGATTTCACAAGCGTGGAATAACTGACGGAGGGACATTGAGATCCACAGCAACGCGACGAAAAGTCCATCGTTCCTAGATCAAAGTGACGGCCCTTGCAACTGGAACCTCGTTAAGATGTCTCATGGGATGTGATGGTTGACGTACAACGTGCTCAAATGACCGCAGTAGTCTGTGCACCTCACAACGACACACGGACGCACCGCTATTCACTTTGTTTTGAGGGGTCACCTAACAGTTTAATGCATGGCTACGCCTACAGATGGAGTATAACTTCGATTTGACATACCCTGATTAGCTAAGGTCTCAAGGTATGTTGTACGACCATTGGAACCCCATCTATCAAATTAACGTTCACATACCAGACGTTACAAAACATGTTCCCTTTTTTTAACTATGTATAACGATTTAAAAACATTTTACTGTAGCAAGATTCCAAACAAAACAAGCTTCATCTGGTTTCTTCCCTATCAGCCTTATCCTATTTTGTGTCTTCATATTTACTTGTAACGGATGAGATAACAAATGATATTTTGCTTCAGTATCGGGCTGAGTGGCACTGACGGTAGAACTCTGGCTTTCTGAATTCAAGCTGATGGGTTCGATCCCGGTAGAAATCGATCGTATTTGCAGGTGTTCAAATACGCCAGCCTCGTGTCGGTGTATTTACCTCCATGTAAACGAACTCTTGTGGCACAAAGTTCTGACACATCGGCGACACGGAAACCGTAAAAGTACGTAGGTAGCGGGACGTAAAACCAATTATTATTATTATTATTATTATTATTATTATTATTATTATTATTATTATTATTATTATTATTATTATGCTTCGCTACGGTATTCTACATTGTATACGGATATCGAAGTAAATTACTGTCGATGCAGTGAATAAGATTTTCTTTTAAATTGCATGTCTCTTAGCGTTATCCGAGAAACAGTATGGGGAGGTCCCCATACGTTGCTACCAATGTAAAGTGTGAATTGCACAGTTGTGATGATAACGGCAGGCTCACTTGTCTACTGCCATTCACAATGGAGTTGGGAACTGTATATTATAATGGCAGGCTCCATTGCCTAATGCGGAATCACAATCGATTTGGAAAGTTTTCGTAACAATCGCAGGCCCCCTTTCCTACTTCCAGACAGATTACATTTGAGGAGTTGTTATTATAATGGCGGGCAACTTCCCTACTGCCAGTCAAAATAGAGTTGCACTGTTATAATTATAATGACAGGCTCCTTTTCCTAATGCGAGCCAGCTTACTGCCAGTCACATAGAGTTGGTGAGTTCCATTAAAATAGCAGGCCACTCTCCCTAATGGGCCGATGATCTTCGATGTTAGGCCCCTTAAAACAACAAGCGTCAACTATGCCTAATGTCAGTCACATTTTAGATGGGTACATTTGTGCATAATGGCGGGCACCCTTGCCCACAGCCAAACACATCGGGTAAGAAAGTTTTGAATAAAATTACACGCTCCCTTGCCTTCTGCAAATGAAATCGAGAAGGGAATTATTCTTTCCAATGGTGGGCCCTCCTTACTAATGCCACTTACACAGGAGTTGGAAAATGGCTCCATGCCTACTGCCAGTCAAAGTCGATGTGG
Organism: Anabrus simplex; assembly: GCF_040414725.1. Taxonomy (NCBI): domain Eukaryota; kingdom Metazoa; phylum Arthropoda; class Insecta; order Orthoptera; family Tettigoniidae; genus Anabrus; species Anabrus simplex. The sequence goes on along the minus strand of NC_090265.1, from coordinate 1,507,113,560 downwards.
GGAGTACTAATGACAATTGCAGACACACCCATTCTCGATTGCTACAAATCGGCATTAATATATATATCGACATACAAAAGTACCTGCATGTTTAAAATATTGCAGACCTTCATTTACAGGTTAACTGCTGCTAAACGGTACGATATATCGACAAGCGGAGTGTACCATAAGACGCCGCTTTTAGCTGTCTAAATGGCTGGTCCTATGATATTTTCTCGAGTCTCATCTATTCATGGGTCAGATTGAGTTAGAAACGGTGAATAGGGTAAAATTTAAACAGGAAAGCATTCTTTACTTGATTTGTTCGTGACCCAAAATTCTTCGATGTTTACCCCACTCCTCAGCATAATTCCCATAAAATCCCAAATTTTATGTATTTTACGAGCTCTTGATGTATCTCACACTTTTGTAATAAATGTATTTGTGTCCGAAGTAATTTATATTATCAAAATACAACGTGAAGATATCAAATTAACTTTCTTGTTTGTTTTGCAACTCCTATCACTTTATAGTAGTACAACTTCTTGTCGTTACATTCTGTTAAGGCACGTCTTTCTTCCACTTGGTTCCAACTTTATCCATGAAGTAAACTGTATTGCTTCCGTCTGTAGGCTCAACATCTTCAGCTCACTCCATCTTCAAATTGTTCAAAACTTTCGTGATCGCGAATCCACCACACTGAGCTACTCCCTCTTCTGACTCTTCTCAAAGCTGAAATATGGCTGATCTAATGCCCTCTTCATTATCCCATTTTAATGCTTCCACTGCTGGATCACATCACAAACCTATTTAGAAAATACATTATATGGCTGAGAATTTCTGTAAAAATGTTACAGCAAAACACAGAATACCAGCACTGTTACGGGCTAGTATGTGATAGATCTTTATCTTTTCGGAGACACAGCTTCGCCAATAATCACGACAGAACTACAAAAATTAAAATATCTTTCGTACGGTAGTATGGTCACACCAACGGATGGATTGTGTTTAACAGACCTAGGAAGAAATTATAACAGTGTGTTATATCAGAGCGGAACGCTGTCTACGAAAGAAACAATCAACACCTCATTTGAATCCAACCGCAAGGTTTTCACAATTCCTCAGTCTCATGTATTGTTGGCAAACCTATGAAACGAAGAGTTAGCTGCGACTCTGAGAGACTCAATTCATCCGCTTTAGGGATAAAATATTTAGCAACTGAAGGGACATCAAGCCAGTGAAATGAAAACCCACAGCCTGTTTCCAGTCATTCGACCGGATCAGGAATGGAATGAATGAAGCCCCCATCTACCGGCGAGGATAGGAATTGTGCCTGCTGCCGGAGCCTGTCGCACTCGTCTGGAGCAATTATTAATGAATAACAGATTAAATGATATTGGAGAGTGTTGCTGGAATGAAATATGGCAGGGAAAACCGGAGAACCCGGAGAAAACCCCGTCTCGCCTCCGCTTTGCTCAGCACAAATCTCACATGGAGTGACCGGGATTTGAACCAGGGAACCCAGCGGTGAGAGGCTGGCGCCCTGCCACCTGAGCCACGGAGGCTCTACATTAAACCAGTAACACTGTTTATTATATCTCAGTGCATACCATGCGGACTTATGAAATTATGGAAGTGGGATAGAGAGACTTAGCTTATGTCCTTAGAAATAATCCTGGCAGTCATTTATGACGAAGGTTGAGTAAACCTCGGGTATTGGAAGTCGTGGTATGAAATTGCTTGACGTCTTGCGATCCCACGTCCTTCCTAGTGAACTAAGTTTACTTTTTGCCCCCTCTTCTAAAACATTAAATCTATATTATTACTTAATGTCATAAAGAGAGAAACTTTGTTTGTAGAGTGCTCTCATTTTACAAGGAAACCTCGCATCACTCCGCCGCCGGCCGACTTGCTCGCAGCGTGGAAAGCCAAGTGTGTACGAAACATCCCAGCACTTGTGCTGATGCTGTGTATATTGCTTACGTACTAACAAGGGGACATTCCCTACTCGTTACCACCGATTTCTCAATTTTTAAATTATTCATTTATTTATTTTAATTTATTTTACTTATTTATATGCAAAAGGCATATTAATGAGCGCACAATTGTAGAAAATTTGGAGTTGCGAACTTTCCCTTCGTGTTCAAACATAAATTCTTCTTTTCTCTCCTTTATTGGCTATCTCCCCTGCTTGGGGAATGTGCCATAATTGTGAATAGTCATTTCGCTGTAAGATTCGTTTTCACCTGACAAGTAAAGGTTGCTCCTGGCGGCAGTACACAAACAATAGATTCTTGGCGCAGGTAGACAATGACAATGAAATCCCAATTTTTTACCTTTTCTATGGCTTTTTCGTATAAATAAACAAAATTAATTATTCACCTCTTTGAGTAATTGGAAAATGAATAACATAAAAGTTGACAGAGAAAACAGTCTCCACACGGGAAGTCGAACCCACGACCATCGAATTACTAGCCCAAGCTCTTACCGCTACGCCAACAACTGCTCGGTGTGCGCACTAACGTAAGTGGCTTATACGGTGCGAGAGCCACGTCAACATTTTTATTTTTATTTTTATTTTTATTTTTATTTTTATTTTTATTTTTATTTTTATTTTTATTTTTATTTTTATTTTTATTTTTATTTTTATTTTTATTTTTATTTTATATACGCTTGGCCATCTGGAGTTTCCACTTCGGGTACTTTCCTTTCTGGCTAAGCCCTGCATGTTCTATAAATTTGAGCGAAATCGGTGTGGCGAGTAGGGAATGCCCCCTTGTAAGTAATACAGTTGAGAATGAAGTACACGTTGAACAGTAAATTAATTTAATGGAATGCTACATGAAAAATGATCAGTATAGAAGATGCTTTCTGATATTTGATCGTAAATATTCCTACGAAATCGTGCGTTTCGAAGTTGATCAAAAAGCAACGTACAACAAGTTCAGTTTGTGATATACAGAGGAAACTGAAGGTAAACTTGTGGATATTCCGCTTCCTCTCTATATCACAAACTGAAACTGTTGTATGATCATAAAAGCATACAACATGCTTACGCGGAGCGGTGTGATGTACTACATTGCTTGACGGGAAACCAGGCACGAGGAACTTTTTTTTTCTAGTTGCTCTACGTCGCACCGACACAGATAGGTCTTATGGCGACGAGGGGACAGGATAGGGCTAGGAGTGGGAAGGAAGCGGCCGTGGCCTTAATTAAGGTACAGCCCCAGCATTTGCCTGGTGTGAAAATGGGAAACCACGGAAAACCATTTTCAGGGCTGCCGACAGTGGGGTTCGAACCTACTATCTCCCGAATACTGGATACTGGCCCCACTTAAGCGACTGCAGCTATCGAGCTCGGTGCACGAGGAACTATTGGATGAAATTCTTACCCTCCTGGAACGCGGTTTCCGGCCGACAACTGCCCCATCGCGTCTACGTACGCTACCATGCGCTTCCCGAACGGGAAGGTCTTTTCTTACGCCTATACTTAAGCCTGTGTTTACCACTCAGAGGTGGCTATTGTGGGGTAGTAGGTGAAGTGACACTTCTAATGGCTCTTCACCTAACCTTACAGTCAAGAGCCACCACTGAAAAAAGTATGCTGTATTAATTGCATCTAAACTGTTATGATGCTTTTTAAAAATTTGTAATAAATTTCTAATCTTGTATTTAGACACTAAGTTGGTTTGAATTTTATTGTAGATTGAGGCTATCTTTGTTAGGACTGCATTCGGTTTTGTTCTCCTGGCTGCAAAACTAAGAGTGCGTCGACATAGTTAGCAACGATTTAAACAATTACCTAGGTATCCCCTGTATCCACACAGTTTTCTATTGTCGATATTCAGTGGCCTATTCTATTGTCGATATTTTTGCAAGTAGGTGTTCAAAGAACGTTTCTACGGTTCCTCTACGAAGGCAATCTCGCTTTGAAAGTCCTTTCTTTTCCCGAATCCTTTGTTTGTTGTTGTCGGTATCGATACCTCACGAAAATAAAATCTCTCTTATCCCCAAATACTTCTAAGGCTAGGCAAGAAAAATCAAGGTGGCTTCAGGAACCTGAAGAAGAGTAGAATGCTCAACTGTCTCAAAATATATTCCCTTGTCTCTCAAAAACTACTGAACACGTTTTGATTATAATTTGCATTGTTCATCAACATTTCAGTTATATATTTTCCATTCCGAAAAGTTACAACAAAGGCACTGAAATGTAACATAAAATGGTATGTTTCGTCCTAACTTAATAGACAATCTTTAGATTCCTTGAATCACATCAAATGAAGTGGATCAACTTGGGAATATCAAGTATTATTATATACAGATATGTTTCAGAATTGCGAACTTAAGATGGTAAAGTGAAGTGGTTGAAATAGAAGGCACACTACCAATAAATAAGAAATAATGCGTTATAGTGCGGAGTTTAAGTTGCTTCAATTATTGGGTTTAAAACACAGTCCCTCCTCCATATCCTCTCGCAGTGCCCCATTGAACACATCTGAAGATGATTGGACTGATGTCATTTCGTCGCAATCAATCAATCAATCAATCAATCAATCAATCAATCAATCAATCAATCAATCAATCAATCAATCAATCAATCAATCAATCAATCAATCAATTAATTCATTCATTCATTCATTCATTAATCATCTATGATCTGCATTTAGTGCTGTTGCCCAGGTGGCAGATTCCCTATTAATTGTTGATCTAACCTTTTCTTAAATGGTTTCAAAAGACTTCGAAATTTATCGAACATTTCCCGTGATCAGTTCTTCCAATCCCTTATGCCCTATATGTGTCCTCCTGAATTCCAACTTTACCTTTATATCATGATCTTTCGTACTTTTTAAAGCACCAATCAAGCTTATTCATCTACTAATTTCACTCCACACCAGCTCTCCACTGACAGCTCGGAACATACTGCTTAGTCGATCAACTTGTCTCCTTACTCCCAAGTCTTCCCAGCACAAAGTTCACATTATTTTCGTAACATTACTCTGCTGTCGGAAATAACCAAGAGCAAATCGTGCTGCTTTCCTTTGGAAATTATCCAGTTATCTTATCAAGTGTAGGTCCCACACACTGGAACCATACTCTAATTGGGTCTTACCGGACACTTACACGCCCTCTCCTTTATATCCTTACTAGACCCCTTAATTACCCTAATATCCATGTGAAGAGATCTGTATCATTTCTTTATAAACTCGTTAATATGATTACCCCATGAAGATCATTCCTTATATTAACATCTAGGTACTTATTGATCGCTATGGGGACTATTACTACACCAACACATTAATTAAAACTGAGAGGTCTTTCCTCTTTGTGAAACTTATAGCCTGACTTTTCATCCCGTTTACCACCAGACCATTGTCTGCACTCCACCACACAAGATTGTCGAGATTTTTTTTTTTTTTTTTTTTTTTTTTGTAGTCGCTCACAATCCTGTAACCTATCTACTACTCTTTGTTTCTTACCAAGGCAGCCGCGGTTCGAATCCTAACCAAAGTATGACGAAAGTGTGATAAACAGATATAACTTGAAAGCAATATTCTCTCACCCATGGGTAAATAATGCAAATATCGAACTCGAATTATGATTATTATTATTATTATTATTATTATTATTATTATTATTATTATTATTATTATTATTATTATTATTATTATTATTATTATTATTATTATTACTACTTGTAATTTATGGCTATGAAGTTTAATATTCGGTTGGTATTTGTATTATTATTACGATACGATCGCGTTGTTTGTGAGATTATGTCATGAAACATGTGCTGTACATAAATATTTACACGAGTTCAGTTTATGTAAATACCTGTAAATTAATATTATATAATGTATTATTACCTGTATATGTTGTGTAATCCGCTACATAATTGTGAAACACACTGTAACTTCCAGAATGACACTAGATCATGGTAGAATATTCTGTACATTGTTAGGCACTCGAGAATTTTTGAGAAAGTATTTTGGTAATGTATCTTTCTAGAAGGCTGGCCAGGCACATATACGAAAAGGAGATGGTCTTGATGGTAACGACGAGTTATTGTTTAGTAAGAGTCATTGTTTAACAGGAGTTGTTCTGAACAGACGTGCGTCGTGCTAACGAGTGTTTGAAGTATGTGAATTGGTTTAGTTAAGTTGGTAGTTGACATGCACTGGTTGCAGCCTCCATGTTGAAGTGATAGGCAGTTGTTAAAATGGCAGCTTTGTTGATGTTCTCGGAGTGAAGTGTTTTGTTTGTGATACAGTGATTAAGGTTATGTGCATTCAATTTGTAAATAATTGTAAATAAATCCGTGTACACAATTTGACAGCATTTTGTGTGCGTCACTTTGGATACATCAAGTATAAGGGATTTTTGTCAAGGAATGTTACGTCCTTGTGGTCCGTTCGAATTTCCCGTAAAACTGATGACCCTATGTCTATGATCACGATATCATCGGGCTCACAAAACTACAAACTACAAACTGTTATAACATTCAACAGCATTTTTTTCAGCATGTATATTAACCTCTTTGTTTATTATATAAACTGTGTTCAACCGAATGATCTCGTTTCAGCTTCTCATCATGACCAGTAGAACTAAAAAGTTGGTGAACTACTGTTTTTTTCTCAGATTCCAAAATAATTTTCGGGCTGGACTTGAGAAGGCTCGACAGAACAATAGCGGAAGAATTATTACAAGTTCCCATCGATTCTGAAGAGACTGTGGTGTGGCACGTTGCGCTGGTCACGAAGCTCGTCGGGACTCATCGGGCTCATTAAGTAATTAGTAACACCTGTGAGAAGTAGAGAGTTCTAATTGCCACCATTATCCAGTGACAGCAGTAATATCAGAGCTCAATTGTTTTAAAATATGCTTCATCAATAACATGCTGGTTTCTAATAATGAAGGTAATTCATCATCGCCCCTCACTGTTTAACTTCTTGTAAACATGTTTTTTGTAAATTGTATATTGTGATTTAATATTATATCAGGTGCCCATGTCGAACAACACTCATAATTTTAACCTTGTCTTCAGCGGAGTTACAACGTTTCTTTGATTTATGAGCTAATAAGTTGATACAAAATTTCTGGAAACACTAGTTACTAATGAAAGGATTATTTTTCATGCAGAGAGAATCAGATCATGGAAATGAATTATGATGGCTGATATCAGCCCAATTAGGAGTTTCATTCTAACGTCATATATAGGCTCCCGCAATCGAAGTTTATCTAAAAAATTAACAAATATAGTTTCTTCACAATCAAATGAGAAGCTACAGCTCTTCACAAGGGAGGTGAGATGCATAATCACTGGCAGTCATGTACCATATCACGACCAAATATTTGCCACCACTCGCAATGGAACATACACCTACCTGAAGGAGATAACTCTTCGCAGATGTTAACATTATTTGTTTTTCTTACCGATGGAGTTGGCCGTGCGGTTAGGGTCGCGCAGCTTTGAGCTTGCATTCTGGAGATAATGGGTTCGATCTTACTGTCGGCACCCATGAAGATGTTTTCCGTGGTTTCCCATTTTCACATTTGGCAAATGCTGGGAGTGTACCTTAATTAAGGCCACGGCCGCTTCCTTTCCACTCCTAGCCCTTTCCTATCCCATCGACGCTGTCTGTGCCGGTGCGACGTAAAACAGATTGTAAAATTTGTATTTGTTTTTCGTCCTCCTAACAACTTTACGGTTTTCGGAGACGCCAAAGAGCCGGAATTTTGTCCCGCAAGAGTTGTTTTACATGCTTGTCGATCTACAAACACGAGGCACCTTATTTAAGCAATTTCAGATACTACCGGACTGATCCGGGATCTTGGGCTTAGAAAGCCAGGCCTCTACCATCTGAAGGGAATATATCCTGAATTCTTCTTCCCCTTCATTTTACTGCCTTTTATCTATTTTCCGATATTTTTATGAATCTCAGGGTATTAATCGGTCTGTTAATCTTTATAATGCCATAATCTGCATTGTAAGTGAAATAAGTAGCCTACAGGTCCAGTTCATTAACCTTCTTGTGGTGGATCGTAAGATAAATATCACAACTTTAAAAAAACACATTTTAATACCAAGTTTAGCATTGTTATAGACTAATTATATTTACAAACTACAGTATATGTTATTGCTCCCTTTATAGTTGTGATTATTCTTTCGGTATTTGGAATGTGCATATTTAAATTCCTATAAGCGATTTTATCGAAACTTTTCAAACTAGCTAGTGAAGTAACAAATATTTATATTTTAACATAAAGCGAATGAACACACCTTCTTTGAGAAAACGTTTAATATAATAAAAGTTAGTAGCAATTGTCTGCAGTACGAGGAAGTGCGATCATTATATTGGAAACATACAAACCTACATAGCGATTGTTTCACAGATACGGATGTTTTCTACTTTCCAATCATTTCATTTTACACGTCTCCGTCCTCAGTAACAATAATTCTTTTTTAAATTTTTGAGTTCTAAGATTACCAGTTTCTGTGTTGATTTATTTTCATGATGGTACATCTCGTTATGGCTTTGGGTCAATTGAACCTATCCAACATTTAATTACTGCATTTTCTGATTAGTAATTATGAAGAAAACATATACGCTCACTATTTGTTTATATAACCGTTTGCTAGTCCTTATATTTGATGCATGTAATACAGTAGAAACAATTTTCGATGAGTGATCCTGCATTTTATGTGCTATAGCCACTGGGAGTGTCGTTATAGTCACCATCCAGTTCTGACTTACAGCACAGGGCAGTTCATTTAGTCGCTCATAAAGCAGATGTTGTTTATTTAAACAGTTATTCGAACAAATACATGATTAGCTGTCAGCCATTCTGACACATTAATAGAATATTTCTAGTTCTTAACACTGTCACAAAACGCTTCGTTAAGTCTACGTCCGCAGTCAATCTCCATAGTGTAACGCTTAGCGGTATCAGCTACCGTCCTCGAAGACCTCCTTTCGATTTCCGCTAATACCAGAAATTTAAGACTGGTAGCAGGGGTGGTATGTGGTTATAAATGTACCAGGTGCATCAAATATTAACCGGAATTTGAAATTAGCGGCTCTGGTAGCGAACGCAAAAGGGTGGGGCTTTGAGAGGATGTTAGTGGGGATGTCCGGAGTAGGGGTCTTGATGCGTCACACACCACAGAGACCGCTCGCTTCAGTACTCCATGAGTGAGCATGAGGTATACATGTCCATTGCGCAGCACATCATCATCATCATCATCATCATCATCATCATCAAGTTTCTGGGGAAAGAAGGCATCAAAGCTTCAGAAATTTTGAGAAGGCTCCGAGCACAGTTTGTCGACGCAATCCTTTCAAAGGCCCAGGTGTACGAATGGCACAAACAATTTTTGGCAGGATGGGAAGAAGTGGAAAACGAGCCGCACCAAAGACGACCGCGGATAAGCATCACTGCAGACTGCATTCGTGCTGTACGTGACCTTATTGAAGAAGATCGGCGTATAAACATTTCTGAAATTGCTTTGCTGGTAGAAATAAGCTTTGGAAGTGTTCAAGCCAACATCATTGATGAACTCAACCTTCGGAAATTGTTTGCCTCGTGGGTTCCCCGTCTTCTCACCCAGGAACTAAAATAATCCGCCAGGTTGTTTGTCGGAGGCATCTGAATCGCTATGAGGAGGAAGGGTATGATTTGTTACGTCGCATTGTGACTTCTGATGAAACTTGGGTTTATCAGTACACCCCGGAGTCAAAACAAGCAAGCATGGAGTGTTGAAAACGAGTTGCAGCTGGCGCAGTTACGGCCAAAACACGCCTTTCTGTTCGAAAGGTGCTTGCAACTGTTTTTTGGGACTATGCAGGCATTTTGCTTGTGGATTTCTTGCATGAACGAAGGACAGTGAATCAGCCTATTACTGTCATCGTTTGGTCGAGACAAAAGCTGCATATCGCAACAAACGTCGCTGACAACCGATCCGAGATGTTCTTCTTCTGCACGACAATGCAAGGTCACACACTGCTGTTGTAACACGGGAAAAACTGGAGGCAATGCATTAGACACCTCTGGAACACCCTCCTTTCAGTCCAGATTTGTCACCTTGTGCCTACCACTTGCTTGGACCACTGAAAGAAGAACTGAGAGGAAAGCTATTTCAAGACGATGCATCGGTAGAGGAGTATGTGCGCAACTGGCTTTATACATGTTCTTCTTCGTTTTTCAAGGACGGCATAAATAATCTGTCAATTCGGTGGCAAAAATGTTTGCCAAACTATGTAGAAAAATGAGGTGCTTGTTGCGTACTTGTTGTTTGATTCAATAAAATTGTGAAAAAAATAATTCCCGTTTATATTTGATTCGCCTAATATTGCAGCTCATTTCCATTGAGAATGTGCCCTGACGAGGAAACGAATTTGCATTGTTCTATGGCTGAGTGGTCAGCATCTTGACTTCCGGTCAACGGGACCCCTGACATTATTCCCTGCCGGGCCGAGGGATTTTAATCTAAACGGTTAATTCCCTTGGCTCGGGGACTGGGTATTTGTGTTTGCCCCAACATTCTTCCGACTGATATACAATTCGCAACACTATACCCCACCATGTTAACACGCGGTTTCATACACTGGTGGTGGGGTCATGTGAGGCGAATGGAGGCGGATAGGTTACCTAGGAAAATAATTGACTCTTATGAAGGGTAAGAGAAGTAGAGGGAGACCAAGACGACGATGGTTAGACACAGTTTCTAACGATTTAAAGATAAGAGGTATAGCACTAAATGAGGCCACAGCATTAGTTGCAAATAGAGGATTGTGGTGACTTGTAGTAAATTCACACAGGCTTTCAGACTGAACGCTGAAAGGCATAACAGTCTATAACGGTAATGTATGTATGCTTTACGTCCCACTAACTACTTTTATGGTTTTTCGAGACACCGAGGTGCGAGAATTTAGTCCCGTAGGAGTTCTTTCACGTGCCAATAAATCTACCGACACGAGGCTGACGTATTTGAACACCTTCAAATACCACCGGACTGAGCCAGGATCGAACCTACCAAGTTGGGCATAAAACGTCTGAAAATGTAAGGAAATACATAGAGATGGGCTGCGAACGGAGGTGCGAAGAGTCGACACCTACCCCCCCCTGTGGACTGGGGACGCAGACGAAGAATACCCGCGGTATCCCCTGCCTGTCGTAAAAAGCAACTAAATGGGTCATATTGCTATTAGTCCCCTCTTTATTTTATTTTTTCTTGAGGGTTGGTTGTAGACGGAATCAAAATTTGATGTGCACACTGCTTGGGGAAGGTCCTCTTACGCGTGCGATTACGCTCGAAAGCCCAGCTGGTATCCCCAGCCCATCGGGTGGGAATGCCATGCACCCGGCAGTAGTATCTGCCTGACAACGTAGGTCCCTGCACAGCCGAATGCCATAAGAGCACACCTTAATACCTATTTATTTTCTGGGAACAAGCGCAGCGTGAACATATGGGATCGAGCATCGCTAGGTTCCTGGTCGCTATCAGAACCAATGGGTATGATTGCAGGCTGGTGAAGTCTATCTTGTTCAATAGACCAGTTGGGTGCATTGGATGAAACAAGGGAAGCACTGCTTCAGTGCCCGAAATTCTCCTTAAATTCGTAATTTTCTATTAGTTATTTGCCATATTTCCTTTTGTTTGAGCTCTCAGTTTTTCTCTCGCCCGCCAATAGAAGCTCTGCTTCAGCTTGCGCTAGAGGTAACACAGAGAAGGTATAGCGTATACACCTACAAGTCCTACACCCGCAAAGCATTGTCTTGTATTCAAGATTAATGCTCAGCAGATCGAACTGAAGTATTCATCATCTCGTTTCCAAGACGTCCTAGTTCCTTTCGTCATCAAAAGATAGCAGCAAGCAGCAGGCATATTCTGAGGGCGAGAACCCGAGAACAACACTGACTAGGGGATGAGGAAACTTTCACTTCGAATCCCATAGATACGCAACTGGAAAATTATATTTCGGAACACAATCGAAGGCTTAGACAAAATAGGGAAATTTTGAAGCGTCTCATTAATGCTGTCTGTTTTCTAGGGAAACAAGGGTTATCCTTTAGAGATCACGATGAATCACAATCATCAATAAGTCGCGGTAATTATGTAGAATTACTTATGTGCATGGCAAAATATGACCCGTTGTTGGCGAACCACTTAGAAACAGCGTCAGTGTTGTAACGGTTCAAATCCCGTTACAAGATGATATCTGTATTTTTATTATTGTATGATTTTATCTGTATTTTATTATTATTATTATTATTATTATTATTATTATTATTATTATGTCAGTATTATTATTATGTTATCTGTGATATTGTACTATTATTGTAATTATCCGTTTTATTCAATTTTGCAATTGCCTGTTGCTTGCAAGATTGCACTTAGATGTATACATATATACGTATGTGTAGTATAACACTCAATACCTGTACAGTGAGAATTGTTGTATATATCAGAGATGGGATGTGACGTTGGTACCTTGTGCAAGATATGGCGATTCTGCCAAGTCATCGCCGCGCCATGGCTACGTCATTGTATTTATTTAGAATATGCGCGCACGGTGTCATAGCCGCGGGGCTATTTCACCACTGTATGTAATATCTGTCGCGTAGGTGGGAGTATGTCATTGTTATTTCTGGAGATTACGTAGCTGTGTCAACCAACGTATATAAAAGGTAGCTCCATGTTGTAGCGTCAGTCATTAGTTATACGGATGCAGTACAGTGAACAAGTCTACTAGATCAAGAGGCCTTAGTTGGCCAGTGAACGAGAGATGGTGAAGACTCAGTGAGCCATTATTGGTCATTGAGAGAGTGAGACCAAATGGTTGGTCCGTCACTTAGTGGAAGACGCGGACGCAAGGCTTACCAAGAAGTCAGAGAGGGCAACCCTGGACCTGCCAAGAGGTCATACCATATTGACTTACAAAGAAGTCAGATGATATGGAGAAGAAGCAGTCGCAAGGATGTATCACCACGTTAGGCGTGACACATCTACAGTAAACACCAGAGCAATGGATTACGTCGTAATTACACTCAAAGTGTTCAAGGTACAGTCAAGTGAATCAGTGAGGGAAATATTTCGTATAAAGTGTTAAATGTCCGGTCAAGTAGAATTCAAATTCATGCCTAGTTTCTTTCTGTTGCAATGTCATAATTTCATATTCTCATCTGTTTTATCGCAACAAGACTCACTATTTTTGATATATTTTTTAAAGAATATATATTGTTCTATCAAACGAATTCATAGTTTCATTTCATTGACAGTAAAATCTCTTAACCTCAAAATTAATGGGGAAACCGAACGCCAATCTCCTTTTCCCAGAACTTATATGGTATGTTGTCAAAAGTAAGCTTATTACCCCACACCCTAGAGATAGTCAAGAGTCTCATTCTATTATTGCTGTACTGAGTGACAGCTGGCGCCCTTCAAATAATGTATGTGTAAGTAAGCAGGTAACAAGTAAGTGCGAGTACAAGGTTCGACGAGTGTGTATTTTATTTAATAAATGCAGATTTTCAGATTTTTCAATATAAATTCAGATTTCCATATTAAATGTAGTTTTACATATGTGTGTAAATTCAGTCAGACAGTTAGGAAGTTTTCAATGTGGCGCCCAACGTGGGGCTCGAATAAATTCAGAACTTGGTCTGAATGACAGCATATCATAGGTTCATTCTGGGAAGAGTATGCACAATTAAAGCCAACGGAAGTATTACCGGTAAATGTCAGGAGTATAATTTTGCGATATATATTTGTATTTTGGGGATATGTCAAGGGATTTGAAGAGGGAAATTAATTTGAGATCGCGTACTATCACTAGTGAACCAAAGATGGACAAGGAAGACAATAACAAGTCATGTGAGGACGAGGTCATTGCTTCTGCGGACATCCAAGGTGAAATTCAGAGTAGGGAACAGGTGAATACGATGGAAGCTTCTGAGATAATTCAGGAAAGTGCAGAAGTTGGAAAGCACACTGAAACTCAAAAGAAATTCTCCGGGGTAATGAATTTACAACAATTTAATTTGCTGATGGCCAAAATAACCGAGATGATTGAAGACTGTAAGAAAGGGACAGAAGAAATAAAGAATAGTAGTTTCGAAAAGTGTAAGGAAAAGACTGATAATGATAATAAAGAAATTAAAGAATTTTTTATTAGTAGTACTGGTGAAAATGATAAGAAACAAATGGAAGAAGTGATTGGTAGCTGCAGTAAGATGGAAGAAAAGATTGATACTAGTAATGAAAATAATAATAAACAAATGGAAGAACTGATTGGTAGCTGTAGCAAAATGGAAGAAATGATTAATAGAAGTATCGAAAATAGGAATAGACAGATGGAAGAATTAATTTCCAGTTATAAAGAAAATTTTAAAGTGACCATTAGTAAAATAGATTCTAAGATATTAGAGATAAATAATCAAACATCTAAGTCAACATGTAAGTTAGAAAGTAAGTCAAATGAAGAGTGCGTAGAAATTGAAGATGAAATGAAGTTGAATCGGAGCAGTCTTCATATTAAGACCGAGCAAGTCAAAGAAATATGTACAGAGAATATCGTAGAATTAAGTGATAAAATTTCGAGTAATCGGGATGAAATTCATGAGGTAGTCGAGAAAAGATTGGACAAGATTTGCAATGCAGTTGGGGAAGATACGAGGGAACAGATTAGTAGAATTGAACAAATTGAAAGCAAACTTGTGGAAGTCAGTGAACTACAGAACGAACAGGAAACGCTATCACAGCAGGTGAGAGAGAGAGAGGAAGAATTGCAGGAAGACGTGAGAATAGTGGAAGAGAACGCTGAGAGGGGAGCGGAAGAAGAAATTTTGAGTTGCCAGGAAGTGATACGGCATGAAGTTACAGGTAAAGCGGCGGTAGAGGTGCTAGTAGTGAGTGGTTTGTTCAGTAGGGATCGTGATTTAACCAAGTTTTCTGGAAGACAGTTCAGTACTATAGAATTTGTAAAAGTAGTTGAGAAAAGATTTGCAAGTAAGTTGAGGAATAATGTTATTGAATGGGAATACGTGCTGGAAATTTTGTCTAATGTTTTTATCGGTGAAAGTAGAATATGGTTTCGAGTATACTGGGATAATATGTCTAATTTAGGAGAATTGAAAGACAAGTTCATTGACAGGCTTTGGGAAGAATGTTTACAGGGGCGAGAGAGAGAGCGCATGATGTCTGCGGAAAGTAGTATTGTAGAGAGAAGGGGGAAAATGTTAGCCGTGTATCAGAGAAGAGGTAGTGATCATGATCCGCAGAGGATTAATAGTTGTGTTGATGGTGATAGTGGTCGGAAGAGTAATCAGAGAGAATTGGAAGATGGGAGGCGTATGAATTTGAGTTGTGTGAGAGAGTATCAGAGGAGTAATCAGAGAGAATCGGAAGATGGGAGGCGTATGTATTTGAGTTATGAGAGAGAAGGTCAGAAGAGTAATCAGAGAGAATCGGAAGATGGGAGGCGTACGGATTTGAGTTATCAGAGAGACTATGATAGTCTTAATATGAATGTTATCCAAGTTTCTTTATGGAGCCAGAGTATTTCAGATTCACAGGGAATCGGATAAGTTAAGTGGACAGGCCGAAGGTAGAAGATGAATAGGTATGTAGTATAAGTAGTCATGTAGTGAAAGTAGATTTAAGAGTACAGTGTGATTGTGACCTAAGTAATGTTAAGTGAGATATTTAAGTAATGACGTAGTCATAGGTTTGATGTAATTAATGGTAGCAGTAAGTTAGACGTAAGAAGTGTTCTGTTAAGTGATGTAAGTACTTGTAATGCCGAGAATGTGATGTAAGTAGTGAGGTAGTAACTCCAATGATGGAAATTGTGATATGAAGAAGGTAAGTGAAGGTACTATCAGATCTTATAACAGCCGTTGGGTGAGTCAAAGTGAGTAAATAAATTAATAGCGGTACCAATCATAAGTAAAGATAATTGTAAGTTTCAACTATGTTTTTTTGTACCCGAGCTTGTGTATTCAGTTATTTTAGGAGCTAACTTGGTTGCAAATCATGGAAGTAGAGTAGACTTTAATTTAGGTAGTGTGTGTTTGTTCTATGAGGAAACTAGCAAAGACGTATGTGTTAATTATGATGGTCTGAGGTAAGTGTTTGGTAACGTGTGTTCTTTAAAATATATGAGAGGGAAGTGAAGTTGTTCCTAGTGAGAGGAAATGTGTTGTTGGGTGTGTTACGTGTCTATACGACCAGGATCTGAGGGATCGTCGGTATGAGGCAGTGACGTGAGGTAATTTGAGTGAATTACAGGAGGAGTAATTGTGGTCGATGTTAGGTAAGCATCGAGAGGTATTTAGTGGTAAGTGAGGAAGAACACGTATATGAACATAAATTTGTAGTACATGACCATTCATCATTTGTGGGAGGTAAGTACCCCATTCAACTTAAAAATGCTAGTGAAGTTTAAGAACAAATAAACATTATGCTGGATTACGGAATAATTGAACCATCTTGTAGTTATGGTATTGGGCCTTTAATTATTGTTGCCAAGTAGGATGGATTTGTTGAGATATGTAAGTTTACAAGGGCAAAATTGATTCAGTTTGAGTGACAGAGTGCTACTCAGTGTTCCATTTCACCATCTGCAGAGGCGGGAAATATGTCTAAATTCTTTCTTTTGTATCAGGGGTATTTCACTATTGTGAGCCGTATCGGGAAGTGTGCATATTCTTATAAATTCAGGAAGGGGACATTGTCGGTATTTATAGTATTATATATGTAAAGAAGTATTTCACGTGAGATTTGTTGAAATAAGAGTAAGATGATTAAATTTTGTGAGAAACTGGCAAAATAAAACTAACATCTGCGATAGGCGTGTGAACCAAGTGTCGTATTGGTGCATTGGAAGAATAAGTGCTACATTGTCATGTTCTGTGTGACAAAACTGAGAACAGGACATTGGACAGTTATCTGCGATAACCATATGCGAGAAAAGTTCTCATATAAGTGATATTTCACAAAATATTTTGATATGTTAAAAAAAAAGGAGAAGAATGTTGTATATTGATTGAAAATTATTTGTGTGTGTTAAATCAAGTGCTATACTCTTGTGATTCGTATGAGAGAAAGAGAGAGAATGGGACACTGGACAGTTATCTACGATGGCAATGTGCGAGAAGAATTCTCATATTTGTGATATTTTATAAAATGTATGGATGTTGAAAAAGAAAATTATTGTTGTATACTCATTTAAAGTGTTTATATGTGTCAGTGTTATATATATAATTTTGTTCATAAATCAATCGATTCTTTGTTCTTCGATTTATTTATGAGGGAGGCGAATTGTAACGGTTCAAATCCCGTTACAAGATGATATCTGTATTTTTATTATTGTATGATTTTATCTGTATTTTATTATTATTATTATTATTATTATTATTATTATTATTATTATTATTATTATTATGTCAGTATTATTATTATGTTATCTGTGATATTGTACTATTATTGTAATTATCCGTTTTATTCAATTTTGCAATTGCCTGTTGCTTGCAAGATTGCACTTAGATGTATACATATATACGTATGTGTAGTATAACACTCAATACCTGTACAGTGAGAATTGTTGTATATATCAGAGATGGGATGTGACGTTGGTACCTTGTGCAAGATATGGCGATTCTGCCAAGTCATCGCCGCGCCATGGCTACGTCATTGTATTTATTTAGAATATGCGCGCACGGTGTCATAGCCGCGGGGCTATTTCACCACTGTATGTAATATCTGTCGCGTAGGTGGGAGTATGTCATTGTTATTTCTGGAGATTACGTAGCTGTGTCAACCAACGTATATAAAAGGTAGCTCCATGTTGTAGCGTCAGTCATTAGTTATACGGATGCAGTACAGTGAACAAGTCTACTAGATCAAGAGGCCTTAGTTGGCCAGTGAACGAGAGATGGTGAAGACTCAGTGAGCCATTATTGGTCATTGAGAGAGTGAGACCAAATGGTTGGTCCGTCACTTAGTGGAAGACGCGGACGCAAGGCTTACCAAGAAGTCAGAGAGGGCAACCCTGGACCTGCCAAGAGGTCATACCATATTGACTTACAAAGAAGTCAGATGATATGGAGAAGAAGCAGTCGCAAGGATGTATCACCACGTTAGGCGTGACACATCTACAGTAAACACCAGAGCAATGGATTACGTCGTAATTACACTCAAAGTGTTCAAGGTACAGTCAAGTGAATCAGTGAGGGAAATATTTCGTATAAAGTGTTAAATGTCCGGTCAAGTAGAATTCAAATTCATGCCTAGTTTCTTTCTGTTGCAATGTCATAATTTCATATTCTCATCTGTTTTATCGCAACAAGACTCACTATTTTTGATATATTTTTTAAAGAATATATATTGTTCTATCAAACGAATTCATAGTTTCATTTCATTGACAGTAAAATCTCTTAACCTCAAAATTAATGGGGAAACCGAACGCCAATCTCCTTTTCCCAGAACTTATATGGTATGTTGTCAAAAGTAAGCTTATTACCCCACACCCTAGAGATAGTCAAGAGTCTCATTCTATTATTGCTGTACTGAGTGACAGCTGGCGCCCTTCAAATAATGTATGTGTAAGTAAGCAGGTAACAAGTAAGTGCGAGTACAAGGTTCGACGAGTGTGTATTTTATTTAATAAATGCAGATTTTCAGATTTTTCAATATAAATTCAGATTTCCATATTAAATGTAGTTTTACATATGTGTGTAAATTCAGTCAGACAGTTAGGAAGTTTTCAGTGTACAGAGGAATTTCCAATAGAACTCAATGACCTTCGATGTTAGGCCCCTTTAAACAACAAGCATCATCATCATCATCATCATCATCAGAAAAAATTAACTGATTGACGCCACTGTATCTTCTTTGTTAGAATAAATAAAGTATGAACTGAAATCCGCAAATTTTGTAGCTTTATTAGTAGACGAAACGACAGATATTACAAACAAGACTCAAATTGTAATGAGATATCTGTATGAGGGTGAAGTAAAGGAACGATTCAGAGGCTTCAATTATGTAAGTAAGCTCTGAGCGCAGAGCTCCAGCAATAGCCATGATCAATAAACAATCCTTAGCGGATTTCGAAATTAATCGCAAATTAGTTGCTCAGTCCTGTAATGGGGCGGCCGCCATGGCGAAATGTTTAAACGGGGTACACGCACTGATAAAAGAAACCCATCCCGAGGTGTTATTCATTCATTGTTATGCCCATGTTCCAGTGGCGTGCACTTAACCCCATCTACCCCAGAGAGCTGGAGTAAAGAACTTTGTATTAACATTTTCTAATTATTCCTTAGAACGCTTTTTATAATGTTTAAAAAAATTGCAAACATCTAAACCAAGTCAAGTACAGCTGTCTTGACAATCCGCTCGTACTACCGCAGTTCAGCTTCTCCAACGAGCTGGGTTTCCTTGCCGACGCGATACAGAGATACCCCCAGCGAAATTTAAGGTCGCTTGGATGACGCATTCACTTATGTAGAATTACTTATGTGCATGGCAAAATATGGCCCGTTGTTGGCGAACCACTTAGAAACAGCGTCAGTGTACAGAGGAATTTCCAATAGAACTCAATGACCTTTGATGTTAGGCCCCTTTAAACAACAAGCATCATCATCATCATCATCATCAGAAAAAATTAACTGATTGACGCCACTGTATCTTCTTTGTTAGAATAAATAAAGTATGAACTTGTCCTGGAAACGCGGCGGGGCTGTGAGCAATCTCCGACAGCAATTTACGGCGATAGGCCAGCTAGCTTAGGTAAGATAATGTTAGTTTTAATTCTTGAAGTCTTCAGCGCCACACACTAGAGACTACAAGAAAAATATTAACATCTTAACAGTATAGCCACCAGTACATCGTCTTGCTAATAAAAATAGAGCCAGTATATGAAATCAATTGTAATATACAGTATAAGAATATATTTTAGTCTTGGGTTTCGGCACGTGTACAGTTTTTTCGAGCAATTCATTGATGGCATGTGTAGAGTATGTGTTCCGATAGCCGCAGAAAAATAATTATGTTGCCCAGCATGAACACAGAGTTAAGCGCGAAGTAAAATAATTTTGTATTCGGTTGTCTGTGATGGTGGTATATAGTGGATTTTTTTAGTCTTCCTCTTGGATTACAGGTGAAGGTTTCACGAGTTCTGTGGCATTCTTCATGAATATAACGTGTGTGTTATACGTCGTAACAAATATTTTCCCTCGTTTGTCGTTGATGTACGCACACTCAATACGCGAGTGAAACTATAAAACATCAGTGACGACAAGGTAAGGTAAGGGTTATTCTGCCCGAAGGCAGGTTCGAACCTCCGCAGAGGTGTTCCTGAGCCGGAGTTTACGTGCGGTAGGGTGGCCAGTTCCTTTCCGCTCCTCCATTCCCTTACCCCACACCAACAGCGCGTGGCAACCCATCCAACTTCTGACCACGCCCAATGTTGCTTAACTTCGGAGATCTCACGGGATCCGGTGTTTCAACACGGCTACGGCCGTTGGCAGTGACGGGAAAATACCAGTTAAATTTTGCTGATTAGCTTAGATTAAACTTTTAAAGTAAAAAACAAATAGTTATTCCCAGTGTATTTTTGTGAAAACCATGACTGTACTATCACGAAGCGTCACCGGATGAAACTGTAAGTACATTGTTTAAAATCAGCTATAGATTAAGTTATGATGATGATGTCGTCACTGCGGTGTATATCAATTTGGAAGTATGTGTGAGCGTGTGGTTGAAAATATTCTTGAAAGATCTTTCTCAGATAGACCTTTCCACGAAAAACGCAGCGTTATAAAATGGCAATGTGTCAACATTGTAGTGGGACTACGATTGTTTCTGTGTATGTTGGGTATTCAGCCCGAAGGCTGGGTTGATCCTCTGCAGCTCCACCAACAGCTGTCATAAACAGCCTAGGCATCACTGAAGAGGCATACTAGGGAAATGAGGAGTGAGGTAGTTTCCCGTTGCTTTCTTCACCGAGCCAGCAGTTGCTGTTACATATCAGTATGCCAAGCCCACTGAAATGCATGCACCAACCGACCCTATGAGCGATGTTTTCACACCATTCATAACAGGGACTGATGCAAAAATGTTCTTTTTTAACGATTGTTTATATTTTAAAAAAAACATTTTTGCATCTGGGGTAATGAATATGTTCACCGCACGGCACTGCCATGTTCTGAACTTGGATTTATCACAAAGTGTCAGTGTGATACCTGAATGTAAGGTATTTTTTAGTACTTTGAGTGAACTTGCTTTGTTTTTTTTTTTGTTTTTTACGAGATGTCCAAAACGAGCTAAATTTATCGATGAGATTTAGAAGTGTAGTCTTCCAAGAGTTTCACCCGCAAGGCGGAATTATTCCTCTAGACTCGTAAATAGTGTCGAGGAACAACTCTCAACTGTGTGATGTTTTCACTGCCATGCTAAGTAATCCACAGGAAGTGTAAAGTGTTATTCTTGCGCCTGTATCCGGTTTCCTCTCTTCATTAGAAAGTTTACTTTGTTCTTTCTAAATATCTTCGACAACATTTTTCTTTCACAGATGTTTTATTAAGCGTTCTTCAAAAGCAGGCATTTGACATTGTGTACTGTAGGCAGAAAATCACTGAAACTCAACATCACATTGCGAATATCCGAGAAAGTTTTGACGAAATGTACCAGCAAACTGTTTCTGGTGTAGGAGATCCTTCTAAAAGAAACATAAATTTCAGGTGAATCTTCTTTTAAATTTTTGACAATATCGGTTCTCATCTTCAAACCCGATTCCAAGATCATTCTAATTTGCACTTTCTATGCCTTCTTTCCGAAGACAAATTTCAGGACTTGAAAATGAATTTACAAGTCTTCTAAAATCATATGACAAGCATTTTGATAGCATCAGGCTGAAAAACGAATTAATAGTGATATATGGCAGCAGTGAATTTCACCATAACTAGGACTGTTTTGAATTGGCTAAGCTGATAAATAGCTTTCCTGCTCTGTCGTCAAGCTTCCCCTAAACTTCCTTTCTTGTGCAATTAATACGCACAACTCCTGAGTCGATACCGACAGTGGAGTGTCCTTTTCTGCTCTGAAAATAATAAAGTCTTATTCAAGGAACACGATGGGGGGAAGATTAACCAACCTAGCAGTAATATCAATCGAATCTCGACTGTTGGTGAAAATCAGACAATGAGGAACTTCCTTTGACAGAAATGTCAGCGTAAAAGCCGGCAACTTCGTTAAAGTTAGATGAGTTAACATTTTTATTTATGTTTAGTAGATGATTTAAACTTAGAAAAAGCATGGATATAAATAACTTCGTGTGGCTATCGCAGGCTGGTACAGTTTTTATAAGGCATACCCTCGAAGAGGGTGGGCTGCATCTTCTAGGGAATATTCTGTGCGTAACTGTGATCGAGTGAAGTGTTTCGTGCTGTGTGTGATTTGTAGATAGGAAAAAGGATTTTTATGACGTCACAAACAAGTCTCCAAATGACTGGAATCTACCATTGAAAGTAAAATTACCTGGCCCGGCGGGAATCGAACCCGGGTCCCTTCACTCAAAAGGCCAACACACTAACTGCTCGGCCATTGCACCGGACCGCATAAAGGTGAACATATTATGATGAAATGTCATCTATACATTGGATATCAACAGAAGACAGCATATTAAACATCCATAGTAACCTTCTGTGGGAACAAGGGTCACGCTATAATTTCAGTTGAAAGATTTTTAAGCAAAAGCTGTTAAAAATGGATTCACATGAAAATAGCTTTATCGGCCCCCGATTTTTTGTAGCACCGGTAGGCATTTTATGTCTTAACTTATTCTTTCATCATATTTTAAAACAGATATGGGTATATCTTAAAATGTTGGCATTACATATTATTTTATATTAATTACAATTGTTGTTATAATAATTATTATACTGTACGTGCAGAACTGAATTGTACTATATGATGATGACTTCAAAATATTTATTTTTAATTATATTATTATTATTATTATTATTATTATTATTATTATTATTATTATTATTATTATTATTATTATTATTATTATTATTATTATTATTATTACTATAGTGGGTTGGGTATCCAATTAGTTACGCTTCTCTTTAATGCATTGCTTCACTAGTCTTGAGGATCACCACTCGCCACTGCAATAGGCACATCGAAGGTGTCTACGGCGAACTTGAAGACTTAAAGAAAATGCGTAATGGTAGTCTGCTGCTCAAGAGCACTGCACTTCAAGCTAATCAGTTGCGCAGGTGCGACCACTTAGACGAAATCTCCATCAAAGTGAAAGAGCACAAATTCTTGAACCTGGTTCGCGGCGTCATTTTCCACCGCGACTTGATCCTGAACACTGACGATGAGCTCATGGAAGACATAAAGTACTGTAGTTCGACACGTCCGGCGCATTACGCGCAAAGTCGACGATGAAGACATTGCCACCGGTGCTTTCAGTGTCTCCTTTAAGTTGTCATTGGTACCAGAGAAAGTCAAGGTAACAACCTGTTGATGAGATGTGAGACTGTACATCCCGTCCCGCATGCGGTGCTGTCAATACCAAAGATTCGGGCATATGGTATCTCGCTGTTCGAATCAGTCTGTGTGTGGTACATGTGGAAGAGAAGCTCTTGGCGTGGAAGAGAACACACCTCCGAACAGGTGTACCAATTTCCTTCGAGATAGAAACTGTCTGGTCTATCCCAGTGAGAAGATGATCCAGGAGGTGAAGATACTGGATGGTCTTTGCTACCAGGATGCGCGCCGTAAGTTTAATTCTATTAGTGCACCTGCGAAGACACTAGACTGCAGCATGATAGCACAGAGTCTACCTGGTTCATCGCTTCATCCTGCAACACCTTTAACGATTGCTGCGCCCAAAGCGGCAGTTGCTCCCGTAAGCAACGCCGCAAAGAGTAAAAGCTCGAAGCTTGTGTTATCCCAGCCTTCGACCACAAACAAGGCTATGCCGGCTGGGAAACGTAAGCCGACAAAGCAGGGGAAGAAGACGAAGATAAACTAAGGGCCAGCGATGCAAATCCTCTGACACGTGTCGGTATATTTTTGACGAAATCGAACACCGCATAGCTTGGGCCTCTCCTTGCAAGCATTGCGTGTGTGAACAACGGTATCGTATGTCGAGGTATTCCCTTTGGAAAGTTAACCAGTGACACAAAATTAAGGACACAGTCACTTCCTCCCCAGTCCAAGCCCTATCCCTTCGCCGCCTTAAATCCTGTTTCAGTCGGTACGACGTAAAAAAGCTATGTTTGTATACAAGTACTCACAATCTGATATTTTAACATCATAATAGCCAAGTAGGCTTAAACGAGAGAGTAAATTTCGTGATTTTTGAATAAGAATTGGAAGTAGATCATCCTGGCGTGAGAAAGATGTTTTTTATTTACAAGTATTCGCACATTGTATTTAGTTCTTTTAGTCTTCTTAAAGCTAATTCAGTGAGCTCACAGTTGCGATCAGCAGTATTCTGTAAGAAGGAAGTAAGCTCCCAGACGAAACTATCTTTACATCGGTCTGTTTTTAGACCAACTTTGCTTTACGGGAGCGAAAGCTGAGTGGACTCAGGATGTCTTATTCATAAGTTAGAAGTAACAGACATGAAAGTAGCAAGAATGATTGCTGCTACAAACAGGTGGGAACAATGGCAGGAGGGTACTCGGAATGAGGAGATAAAGGCTAATTTAGGAATGAACTCTATGGATGAAGCTGTACGCATAAACCTTCTTCGGTGGTGGAGTCATGTGAGGCGAATGGAGGAGGACAGGTTACCTAGGAGAATAATGGACTCTGCTATGGAGGGTAAGAGAAGTAGAGGGAGACCAAGACGACGATGGTTAGACGGTTTCTAACGATTTAAAGATAAGAGGTATAGAACTAAATGAGGCCACAGCACTAGTTGCAAATCGAGGATTGTGGCGACGTTTAGTAAATTCACAGAGGCTTGCAGACTGAACGCTGAAAGGTATAACAGTCTATAATGATAATGTATGTAATGTATGTATGTAGTCTTATTATTTTAAAGAGATGTAAAGGAAGTATATTGAACAAAGTCCGTGATAATTATTGTGCCGGAGGTAGTGTAGCTTTTTCTTTTTCCCCTTACCATCCTACCCTGGACTGGCCTGTGTGTAAATACGAGTCTGACTGATATAAGATCAGATTGCTGCGAGTTAATTTTTAATGATAATTATGTCAAACAAGGTATATTTCATTTTTTCTATGTATGATAAAGACTACTGCACGTGCAACATACCGGGCGAGTTGGCCGTGCGGTTAGGAGCGCGCAGCTGTGAGCTCGCATCCGGGAGATAGTGGGTTCGAACCCCACTGTCGGCAGTCCTGAAGATGTTTTTCTGTGGTTTCCCATTTTCACACCAGGCAAATGCTGGGGGCTGTACCTTAATTAAGGCCATGGCCGCTTCCTTCCCATTCCTAGGCTCCCTGTCCCATCGTCGCCATAAGACCTATCTGTGTCGGTGCGACGTAAAGCAACTAGCAAAAAAAAAAAGCACGTGCAACAAAATGTAGCATAATATACTGGTAATCTATCCCTTAACTAGGATACAGCCCCAGCATATGCCAGGCGTGAAAATGTGAAACCAAAGAAAATCTCTTCAGAACTGTTGGCAGCTAAGTTCGAACCCATTATCTCCCGAACGCAAGCTAACAGCTACAGTTACAAGCACCGGGCGAGTTAGCCGTGCGGTTAGAGGCGCGCAGCTGTGAGCTCGCATCCGGGAAATAGTGGGTTCGAACCCCACTGTCGGCAGCCCTGAAGATGGTTTTCACACCAGCCAAATGCTGGGGCTGTATCTTAATTAAGGTCACGGCCGCTTCCTTCTCATTCCAAGGCCTTTCCTGTCCCATCGTCGCCATAAGACCTATCTGTGTCGGTGCGACGTAAAGCAAATAGCACACAGGTACACGGCACGAATCGCGAGGAGAGGATGCTCGGTTCGCTCATTTTCATATGACGGGCTAAGCTCTGGGAGTCGACTGCATACGAACCGACTCCCCTTCTGGAGCGACTCCGGTTTTCATTTGAGCAGATCTCTAGAAATGCACACGTGAATAAATTACCAGGAACATGCCTCCTTACACCTTCTTTTAAGCTAGAGCTCTAATGGGTGCTTGCAGAATTCTACCCTTCACTGGAGGAAGGCATTGATTAAACCTTCCCCATCATTTCTGTATCAAGTATAAAGCTTTTGATCCTTTATTGCTTATTAATTGACACCTTTTAGCAGTGATATCTATTTAATTTGTTATGCAAATTAATTCGTTAACTTCTCGCTGCCGTCTTATACAGGATTATTGGCTTCCTTTATAGCTACGCTATTTTATGATGCACAAGAAGATTATCGAGGGAAAGTGGCAATTAGCTAACCCTTGCTGCGTGGTTTGAAGATAACGTGCTGTACCTGCTATGCACTTCCGCCGACGATTATCTTATTATAACTTCACTACAATGTGAGATCACTTTCCTCAGTGCTAACGCGAGCGGAAGTGATGTAAACCGAAATCCCATTAAGGAATGGAATGCTCTGGATTTAGTTAGGGAAAATACAACACGGGACGCCTCATCTTTGTAACCCTGTCATGTATTCTTAAAAGTTTCCAGATCAATTTAAATGCAAACTAGGATGCAGATCCCATTAGCGGATCGAACCAGCTGAAGTAATTACGTCCCTGTATTGTTATGATGTTGCTCACCTTCTTACAGGAAAGAAGGGAAATCCAATCAAGGAAAGCTTGTTGTGAAAATCTGTTCATTTCGTTCTCCTTAGAGAAGTCCAATTCAGATCCTTTCTATGTAATTCTCGCTTACGAATACATGTTTATTTTTATTCCTTAGATAAATTTAAACGTGAAACAAATTTTCGGTATATAAGAGTATATTTAAAAAAAGTGATTATGGAGGGGAGAAAGTCTTCTTATGAAACTAAGTATTGCAGTAGTATATACAACTTTATTTCAAGTTAAAATCATTATGGAATCCAAGCTATTTTCATTCTTATTCCTATGTTTCTTACTGATCATTAATTCTGTTAAAGGAACACAATCGTTTAGTCCCTGTTGTAAATGTTTTACTTTAAACGTGCGGGGTCAACCAATAGGATTGGAGTATATTAATAAACAGAGTGATAACTTCAGGCATATTGTTTGGATTTCCTGGCCAGGTCGCTGCCTCTCGTATCACACAGCTCCTCACATGACCTCAGGAAGGAAAGTGTACGCTGTTTCAACCCTAAGACAGAGATGAAGAGCTTTAGATGACAAGGCAATTATAACTGGTTAATAATCGGGGACGCTACCCTTACTTCACGGTGATGGCAACCAAATTAGTAAATAGGGAAATTTAAAAAGCCGATTGAGTGGCTGCGCGGTTTGGGTCACGTACCTGTCACCTTGCATTCGGGAGATAGTAGGTTCGGATTAAACTGTTGGCAGCCCTGAACATGGTTTTCCGTGGTTTCTCATTTTCACACGAGACAAATGCTAGGTCTGTATCTTAATTAAGACCACGGCCGCTTCCTTTCCACTCCTAACCTTTTCCTACCCCATCGTCACCTTAAGACCTATCTGTGTCGGTGCATCGTAACCAGATTTTGGAATTTTTTAAAAAAATGTTATTTTCTAATAGTTTAACGTCGCATTAATAAATCAAAGGTTTTCGGTGACGGAAGGGTGGAAAAGGGCTAGGATTGGGACAGTGGTTGGCGTGCCTTTAATTAAGGTACAGTCCCAGCATTTACCTGGTGTAAAAATGGGAAACCATGGAAAACCATCTTCAGGCCTGTCGATGGTGGGATTCGAACCCACCATCTCCCAATCGCAAGCTCACATCTGTGCGACCATAACCGCTTGGCCAACTTGTTCGGTATTATTTCTGACCTTTTACCAATTACTTGAGATTGGCATATACGAGAATTAAGCTCTATTTCACAGGAACGAATTCATTATTGTGTGTTATTATGGTAGTCTATAATGTGTTCTGTTTTATATAAATGGAGATATATGTTACGGCGAACAGAAACACACAGCGCCTGAGCCAGAGGACTTATCCTGGTTTGGCTAAAATCCACGGAACGGCCAGAAATCGAACCCGGGTCCCTCCGAACCTAATGCCTAGGAACTTAATATTATTATTTATTTCGTGTATTTATTTCAAAAGAGGCACCTGAGCCAAGGCTCATAACGGCGCAGTACAATTAATTACATTTGACACAAAGAAAAATTTGAGAACTTCTAGGACAAAAATATAATCTACTGTACAATGAATTCTAACTAAAATACCTTAGTGATAGAAACTACATATGAGCAGCAGTAATATAATATACTAAATAGAACTTTATAGGCTAGGCATTTCTTCTTTTAGATGGGTGGACTCAGGATATCTTATTCATAAGTTAGAAGTAACAGACATGAAAGTAGCAAGAATGATTGCTGGTACAAACAGGTGGGAACAATGGCAGGAGGGTACTCGGAATGATGAGATAAAGGCTAATTTAGAAATGAACTCTATGGATGAAGCTGTACGCATAAACCGGCTTCGGTGGTGGGGTCATGTGAGGCGAATGGTGGAGGATAGGTTACCTAGGAGAGTAATGGACTCTGTTATGGAGGGTAAGAGAAGTAGAAGTAGACCAAGACGACGATGGTTAGACTCAGTTTCTAACGATTCAAAGATAAGAGGTATAGAACTAAATGAGGCCACAGCACTAGTTGCAAATTGAGGATTGTGGCGACGTTTACCAAATTCACAGAGGCTTGCAGACTGAACGCTCAAAGGCATAACAGTCTATAATGATAATGTACGTATGTACGTATGTATGTATGTATGTATGTATGTATGTATGTATGTATGTATGTATGTATGTAGATAATTAACAAGCTTGGTTTTAAAGATTGGCATTTTAGTAAATTCTCGACTATGCCCAGAAAGGCTGTTAGTAAACGTTACAGAGCAATGCCACAAAGAATTAATGCCATACTTAGTAGACTTAGATGAGTTACAGTGATTTTTTTTATAATCCTCTAGTACTTTACGAATGTACTGTGTGTCAGAATTGAAATTGCATTATATTATTATTATTATTATTATTATTATTATTATTATTATTATTATTATTATTATTAAAATATTTAAAAAAGAAGACTTTCTAGTGCGTCAAAGATTCGAATGAAAAAGTAAACATGATGCTGTGAGTGTAAACTAATCTTCGAGATTCAACTGTCGAGATTTCATTTAGAAATATGTAACATGTGACCTAGAACGACAGGATATGTAGGATGTTTTGTGAATATAACTTCTGTTTATTCCTCTCTACCACAGATCTGATCGCGGTAGAACAATACTACTGTCGTATATTATGAAATCCATTCGTATCTAACCGGAGGCGCCAAAACAGTCAGCATCCCATGAAGGAAACACAACCCTTATATTGGTTCTTGAAAGTGCCACGTATACTCGGCAGCCACAAGAATAGGGATAAATCAATATAATGGCTCTGTTTATGCCAAAACCTTACACATCCGTATCTCTCCTATTTGTTACCAAAAAACAACTACGACGGAAATATACACTGCATTTATTACTAATATGGTGCTGTATTTCATTTCTTGTTACGCAGTAAGATTATTTTAAAAGTTATCACTTTCCTTACTACGATTTTACAATAATTGTATTACGTTAGTCTGGGAATTTTTAACGCATTACGGTATAACAAAATATTAACTCTACATACCCACAGCATTTTCTCGACTCATAATGGACATCGCTTGTTTTATGAACTTGTATACAAGATAAGCTCTAAGAAACAATAACCAAACCAAACCAAACCAAACCAAACCAAACTCCATGGCATAACTCCGAAGGGGCGTGGCCTATCAAGCGACCGCTACTCAGCTAGAAGGCCTGAAGATTACGAGGTGTCGTGTGTCGGTACGGCCGAATAATCTCGGTCTTTATTCTTGGCTTTCTATACAGGGTAAGAAACAAAAAGGTAATAGGTAAAGAAATGTAGGTAATTTATTATTATTATTATTATTATTATTATTATTATTATTATTATTATTATTATTATTATTATTATTAGCGATTATAGTTTTCAGAGGAAGTACAACTGGGCAACCATCCTCTATTAACACTAATCACAAGGGAAAATTGGAAGGGATCCGACAATTCGAAAAATGAAATTATCGGCTGAAGAAAAAGAAGGGCCACGAAGGGCGTGACATTCAAAGACTCCCTAGGCCTCGAACCGTCGGGGTCGGAAAAGAACAAGAGTTGGCCTAGGGAGGTTGAATAGGATAGGAAAAAGTCAGTAGCCTGGCACAAATAAGTAAAAGCAATGCCAGGACTCAGCAAAGGGTCCCGTGATCGCCAACCCACGTTCCCAAGTTAAGAACCTCTGAGGCCCGTTTTAGCAGCTTTTAAAATCACAAGTTGCTTTACGTCGTACCGACTCAGATAGGTCTTATGGCGACGGTCGGACAGGAAAGGGGTAGGAGTGAAAAAATAAGTGGCCGTGGTCTTAATTAAGGTACAGCCCAGTATTTACCTGGTGTAAAAATGAGAAACCATGGAAAACCATCTTCAGGACTACCGAAAGTGGGGTTCGAACCCACTATCTCCAGAATATTGGTACTGGCCGCACTTAAGCATACCTTAATTAAAGCCACGGCCGTTTCCTTCCCACTCCTAGCCCTTTCCTGTCCCATCGTCGCCGAAAGACCTATCTGTGTCGGTGCGACGTAAATCAAGTAGCAAAAAAAAAGTAGGAAGTTCAAATTTAAAAGGTTTGGTTGCCCTCATACAAAAGGATTTGAACATTTCCATTCCTGCAGTTACCTGTTGGCCTTATCCACCATTTCCTCACCAAGGGAAACTACGCTGAGTGAGTGGGTGTTGGGGCCCCAGTGTACCTGGCTGCAGTCATGGAATACCTGGCAGCTGAAGGTCTTGAGTTTGTGGGCAATGCAGCCTGTGACAACAAGAAGACCAGGATCATCCCTCGTCACTTGCAGTTGGCCATCCGAAAAACCACTGATTCACTAATTGATCATTGTATCTCCGAAACCCCCAAATGTAGGAAGTTCAAATTTCATATGTTTGTTTGCCCTTATAGAAGAGGATTGAACATTTCCATTCCTAAGGGGGTTGAAATGGAGATTAAACTATGAAAACTAAAATATTCATTCCTATCAAACTGTTCACCGTGCAAAGTTGAAATGTTACACAAAGACTTTCCTTTTATGTAATAGATAGTAAGACAAGGAGTTGAATGGGAAAAATTTTCACCCAGTCAGGGGGTTAAATGAGGTCTCATTCCCGAAAACACAAATATACATTACTCCAGAAACGTTTAACTTGCGAACTTTAGTTTTCACAGGATAGTTGTCCCGATTTGTCTAGACAGTACTTTAGAAATATTTTTAAATATTCCTCCTCTAGGGGATTTAACTGGGGTTTAGCTCCTTGAAAATCATTTGACGTAACAAATTTCACCCGATGGTTGCACTTCTGCTTCTTAGATATTAAATAAGAAATGGTCTTAAAAATATTTCACTCGTACGTGGTTTGAATGAGGCTTAAACCTGAAAGCAAAAATATTCATTTATCAAAAATATCTTGACTATATTAAGTTCTCAAACAATAGATGCTCTTTCATGACCTAGATGGTACTTTCGAAATATTTTTGAATATTACAACCTAAGGAGTGTATATGGGTGTTACGTCTGAAAAAAATCATTACTAAGAAAGTATTTGATGCATGAGGTTGAAATTTCACACGATAGTTGCCCTTCTGTGTCTTAGATATTAAACAAGAAATAGTCTTAAAATATTCCATGACCGGGCTGTGCTGTTTGGATCACGCAGCTATCAGCTTGCATTCGGGAGATAATGGATTCGAACCCCACTGTCGGCAGCCCTGAAGATTGGTTTTCCGTGGTTTCTCATTTTCTCACCAGACAAATTCTGGGGTTACGCATTAATTAAGGCCACGATCGCTTCCTCCCCACTCCTAGCTCTTTCCTATCCCATTGTCGCCATAAGACCTATCTGTGTCGGTGTAACACAAAGCAAATTGCGTATAGATTCATCTCTAAGGGGTTTGATTGAGGGTTAAAGAAGAGATCAAAAATATTCATTCTTTAAAATCCGTTTGACATACAAGTTAACTTTTTATAGGATAGTCGCTTCTTTGTCATAATATCGTTACATATTGTAAGTTTCGAAAAATGTTAAATGAAGTTTAATTACCAAAATAAATATATACATTTCTCCAAAACCATTCGATGGACGAAGCCAAAACCTCACGCGATGGTTGCTTTCTGATATCCAACATATGAAATACAAAATGTTTTAAAGCATGCCACCCCTCAAGAGTTTCAATAGCTCTTAAAAGAAAAATAATTCTTCAGAAACCGTTTGACGTACGAAGTTGAAATTTCACACAAGGTTGCTTCTGTGTCCTAGATGAGAAATAAGAAATTTCTTTAAACACTTTACCCCGGGTGTTCTAATGGGAATCAGCCCCGAAAAAAAATACAATTTCTCCAGTGCAGTTTTACGTCCAAGAATTACATTTCATATGATAGTTACTCTTCTATCTATTAAATAAGAAATGGTCCTAAAACATTTCACACTAAGGGGTTTGAATCTTAATTAGGCACTAAAACAAAAATATTCCTAAACCGTTTGACATACATAGTGAGAGTTTTGCACGATGATTGCTTTTTTTTAATATTTCAAATATAAAACACGATATATTTTAAAACATTGCACCCCTAAGGCCTTTTACCTGGATGCCCTGGTTTAGATTTCCGGACAGTTCAGGGATTTTTACCTGGACCCGAGGGCTCGTGTGAAGTCTATTCAGCCTACGTAATTACAAATGAGGATCAATCTGACGGTGATACAGCGACCCCTCTACAAAGCCAAAAATACTAGCCAAGAGGTTTCGTCGTGCCACCCACCTCGTAATCTGCAGGTCTTCGGGCTGAGCAGCGGCCGCTTAGTAGGCCAAGGGACTTCGGGGCTATTGGGGTTCAGTTTGGTTTTTAATTGCTCTTTTATATCGTATCTTACTAATATAATAAGAATTTAGTTCCTCTCCGTATAGTCGTAATTTTGAGGGGGTTGATACTGTTATACACGCGGTGCAGAGACGATATCCATCGTTTTTGGAGGTCTGTCTGTCTGTCTGTCTGTCTGTCTGTCTGTCTGTATGTCTGTCTGTCTGTCTGTCTGTCTGTCTACAAACTGCTAACCTTTCTCATTAAACTTGCCAATACAAGGTGTAACAATAAAGTAGGCCAAACTTTCAAGGCGCATTCCTCACACGTAGAAGAAGAAAATATGTTATATGAACATGCATCCGGAAACACTTTTATTCCCATGTTACAACTCATTTTCTATAACTCTACGTAGTACATTATTTCTACATGTGAGGAATGTGCCGTGAAAGTTTGACCGTACCTTATTGTCACAACCTGTATTAAAGTAGAAACATGATTTCCCTGCACTTGGTGTTATCTCACTTTGTTGAGTAGGAGCTGAGAAATAGCATTTTTAACCTGGAGAATACCGCCTCTCAGACAGAAAGTCATCCGAAGTACAGTATCTTATCGTAGCACCTCATATGTTTTTAGTACTGTAGTGTATCACTTGGAGGCACCAGTTCTAGAATGTCTTCCCAATCGTGGTTTTATATATACAATTTAAGCAGTTTTCTGTCGGTTGGTGGTTTTTCGACACTGTCCAGTTCCTTGCCAAAATGGTAAGCACAGTAGCCTGCGGTTTAAATAGCCCTGGGTTGGTCCCCGGTCAAGACGGTGATTTTTCATCGCGTTTGATTAATTCCTTGTTGTTGATTGTTGTTTAAGAGGGGCCTAACAGCTAGGTCATCGGCCCAGGTTAATTCCTCTAGCACGAGAGCTGGCTGTTTGTGTTCGTCTCAGCACACATTTTGATTTATTTATAACACATCACAACACAAACCACCACAGAAACGCATAATACGGAATACATCCCTCCACATAGAGATGACGTTGGGAAGGGCACCCGGCCGTAAAACTGAGGTAAATTAATACGAAGTGCCACTCCCTTATAATTAGCAAAAAGGTCAGGAAGAAAAAGAAGATATTTCTCTATACACCTACTCTCTTCCTTCGGAAAATATTCACGTTTAGCAACAAATCAACAAAACCCGACATGTTCCACTATTCCTAAACGGGTAGAGAACGCATGTTCATAGAGTTTCCAGAGTTAATCTGTTCTACAAATGGCCACACAATTAATTTCCACGCATGTGGAGCTGTGATAAATAGTTTATATAGCCTGTATATCAGTTCATTTGTTTCTGTAGATCACTTGATTTTTCACTTGTTTGTTCGTATCCATTAATACTAATAGTGTCCGGCTCCATGGCTAAATGGTTAGCGTGCTGGCCTTTGGTCACAGGGATCCCGGGTTCGATTCCCGGCAAGGTCGGCAATTTTAACCATCATTGGTTAATTTCGCTGACACGGGGGCTGAGTTTATGTGTCGTCTTCATCATCGTTTCATCCTCATCACGACGCGCAGGTCGCCTACGGCAGTCAAATCAAAAGACCTGCACCTGGCGGGCCGAACATGTACTCGGACACTCCCGGCACTAAAAGCCATACGTCATTTCATTTCAATACTAATAATAATAAGAATGCGAAGAAGAACAAGAAGAAGAAGACGGTGTTCTTGAGTAACTTCAGATACCACAGGCTGATCTGTGATCGAACACGTCACCTTGTGTTCAGAAAGCCAGTGTTTTGAGACATTCAACTCGTTGATATAAAAACAGGCCATGGAAACAGTGAAACGTACGCCGTGCGATGTTACTACTGTATGTTTTAGTTTTACTCGAGGAACTCAGACTTTAATTAGAACTACGTATTTTTCAAGAGCTCGCTCATTTGTTTAGTTTCTTTAGAACACTGTACAATTTGTAACTAAATTTGAGCTTTAAGCTCGGTGCTAAACTGAGAAAGTCCTGCTTTCCGGAGCTGATATATGAGGTGACACTCTATATTATTATAGCTTAGGGCGCATACTTCACTTCTTTATTATTCTTTCACTGCGCATAGGATTTATGGTGTCATTGATCACCCGCCTACGCACACACACACAGAGAGAACACTCCGCTTGCTGTGCCAACTATACTTCAGTACTGCAGTGGATGTCACCATAGAGAAGTATCGTAAGAGAAAATAGAGGATTTTCAGAACAATTCGCCGTACGTGATATAGGAGTTCCTCAAGAACAAAACAAAATCAGGAAGAAGTGCAGTCACCAGAAAACCCCTTGTGTAGGGATTACAGAAGAACATGAAAAACATGAACATTTTGACCTGCTTTACAACAGGGGTGATAATAGCCGAATGGCATACTCATAGGTGTTTCAGCAAATCTGCCGCTGTTCAAATTTTGGTCAGTGCACGTGAATTTTTTAAAATGATAAGTCACATCTCTATGTTTTTGGCTTCATGAATACAAATCTTGAAACTCTTTGCTCACTGCGTCGTCGAAAAGGCATCAAAAATTGACTCTCGGTGAGCTCAGTGTAGCCACGCCGTGCTTTAATGCAAGTCAGAATTTCCTTTTTTGGAAAATACATTCTTCAAAAGCAGTATCACAGGACAGTTCAGTGATTTTTCTCGATCTGTCAACACTTTCGGCAAAGCGTCTCGATCAGAGAATGGATCCCTCCAGTCTTGTTCCAAAGAGGTCGAGAGAGCGAGAGAGAGAGAGTAAAGCCAAAACTCAGAGTTTGTTCACCTGTACATTGTGGACTTATGAAAAAATTCCCATTAGATATTAGAGGCCATACAACAGTTATTTATTCTAAAAAGAACCCTTCCTAGCATTATTTTAAGATTATTCGTGTTATTTAAATTTTACCCAGCTACCTCGTTGCGTAGCACCGGTTGAAAAACGCTGATCTCCTACACTTAATCAGAAATTGAATTTAGCATGGATTCTTTCATGCAGGTGTTCTCCTGTAATTATTCATAAAAATGTACTGCGACTACTAAAGTTTCTGTGTCGCTGTGGATGTTTTAGGCATGGTATTTCTTTAGTTCGATGTATTTTTCAAGTAAATAAAAATATATTGATGTTAAAACTTAATTTATATCTTCTAAAACCACCTTATTGCCCACACTTTCAGAATATGGTAGTGATGTTTACACATGTTCATGTAAATCGTGTACAAAGTGAGGCTCTGAGTGTTAACTTTCCATAGGAAAGCACCACGATTTGTTCTGGGTGATTTCCGACAAAAGAGTAGTGTTATGAAAATGTCGCAAGTTCCGGGCTGGGAAGATTTGGGGTAGTAAGGAGACGAGCTGCTCTACTAAGCGGGATGTTCCAAACAGTCAGCAGAGAGATGGTGTGGAATGACATTAGTAAACGAATAAGCTTGAGTGGGCCTTTTAAAGGTAGGCAGTGCCATAATAACGTATGAAGATAAAGTTGACATTCAAGAGAGGATAAATTGGAGCAAATATTCATTTGTAGGACGAGAAATTAGGGATTGGAGTAATTTATCAAGGGAAATGTTCATTAAATTTCTAAGTTGTCTGAACTTATTTAAGATGGGACTAGGTAAACAACTGATAGGGAATCAGCCACGTGGGCGACAGCCTTGACTGCAGATGATTGATTGATTGATTGATTGATTGATTGATTGATTGATTGATTGATTGATTGATTGATTGATTGATGATTGATTGATTGATTGATTGATTGATTGATTGATTGATTGATTGATTGATTGATTGATTGATTGATTGATTGATTGATTGATTGATTGATTGATTGATTGATTGATTGATTGATTGATTGATTGATTGATTGATTGATTGATTGATTGATTGATTGATTGATTGATTGATTGATTGATTGATTGATTGATTGATTGATTGATTGATTGATTGATTGATTGATTGATTGATTGATTGATTGATTGATTGATTGATTGATTGATTGATTGATTGATTGATTGATTGATTGATTGATTGATTGATTGATTGATTGATTGATTGATTGTGAGTCTGCGTGACATTGTTCATTGAAACAATATTGAAGACGAAACTTTTCGTTTCTTGCTAACGGTATAATGTTGCACTAGCTCGGATGGATTTTCGGCAACGATGGAATAGGAAAGGGCGTGAACTGAGAAGAAAATTACGCTGGCCTTAAATAAGCTACAGATCAGCATTCATCTCGTGTGAAAACCATCTTCAGGGCTGCCGATGCTGAGGTTCGAACCCGTCAACTCCCGAATTCAGCCCGATAGCTACGCGGCGCGTACCACGCAGTCGATTCACTCGGTGCAAAACAGTATGCTATAACCTCTTGCTTTGTAAATGAGGGACCACTGAGTAATTTTAGTAACGGAGAATGCTTGCTTGGAAACGGATCATCTATTATTTGGGTTGACACAACCAAGAATAATATCTTCACGACAAAGAGTTGCTAGCAGCCTAAAAATTAACTGGATGTGTAGAGCTATTAATTTGTATATTAATATATTTCGAATTAAGCTTGCTGAAATGCAATATATCTATTGTTACAACTCTTCGACTGTTAATTTACCGTACTTTCTTTTTGTATTTGAAATTACTAATTAAATATATTTCTTAAACCTAACATAAAAACACAGTGTGTATGCTTGTTTAATGCTAGCTACTGTCCACGGAGAAATCGACTAGCATGCAACAAATCATCCACACACTATTTCTCTGACATTACTCGATGGGCAATACTAACTGAACTATTTCCTTGGCTTTTAATAGCTTCAGATTACATGAAATCAAAGCGCCCATTCTCGAATAGAATCCTCAGTTAAACACATTCCAGACATTCTAGAGGAAGACTTCTTAATAATGGCTTAGTAATTTAACGGAATCCGATATCTTACGTCAGAGTACCCCGAAGCACATCTGTGTAAGCTTAGAAAGGCGCCGCCATGTAATCCTCTATTCTGAGGCGAGGAATTAAGTTCTTAACGGTCCTAGAATGTATTGCCTACAAAGTTGATTTTAAAATTAATTTCTAACGTCATACCCACGCGAACAGATGAACACAATTCAATATATTGTGCCTAGCCCAACGCTATTACATATAATTTATTTAATCTGACGAGTCACGTTGTAACTACTTCTAGTCTTAGTTACTATAATAATGTTATTGATTTTACGTCCCACTAACCACTTTTACGGTTTTCGGAGACGCCGAGGTGCCGAAATTCAGCCCCGCAGGAGTTCTTTTACGTGTTAGTAAATCTACCGACACGAGGCTGACGTATTTGAGCACCTTCAAATACCACCGACTGATCCAGAATTGAACCTGCCAAGCTGGGGTCAGAAGGCCAGCGCCTCAACCGTCTGAGCCACTCAGCCCGGCACTCTTAGTTACAGATTGTCCTCCAGTTCACATATAATTAAAACATTATTTACTATATTAATATACATAAACCATTGATACTCGCTTAATTGACTTACTCTTAAATAGACTGGGCGCCAGCCACTGCTATTAGTGACGAAGTTGTAGAGCACGACTCTTGTTACTACTCGCAAGGTGTGGGGTGATCAGTTGTCACACTTGGCAACATATTTGATTATGGACCAGGAAAAGGACATCGTGGTCGCATTCCCACAATTTATTGAGTATTATTACCAGCAATTGTATTAACTATTATTATTTGGAAAAAAATAACTCATGTATATACTTTAAACAAAATTAAACTATTTTTCTTTTAAAACCTGCTATTTATTCGGGGCGTCGACCTAGAAAGATCTTTTGCCCCTACTTGCACCATATGTGAGGAACCTGCGTGTGTTTGGAAATTGCGGAAGTGTAAAGTGTTGAATGTGAGGAAAGGAACGTTAAGTACGACACAAACACACAGTCCTCAGGCCGGGGATATTAATCATTTACAATGAAAAACCCCTGACCCGGCCGGCAATCAAACCCGGGGCCGCCGCGTGACAGGCGGGCGCGTTGCCCCCAACACCGCGGGGCCGGACGAAACTATATTACTTTAATTTTTAAAAAAATATGTGCCTTGTGAGATTTGTTGTTACATTTAATGAAAGCATTATGTATATCAAGAACCTGATATCATTGTCGGGAGTTCAAATTGATCGCTGCGGAATATTCTCGTCTTCATGTTACTATCAATAACACGTTTGGTGCTGGAATTGCCTTGTATCTGCTCCTGAAGCGGCCTTGGATTCGTTCTGCTATGGAAAACCAGAACTGGGTTCGTGGCTGCTGCTCGCTCTTTCTCATTGTGTCATCTTCTTCAATAACTTGTCCTGGCCTACTTCCGTATTTATAGTGTGATGGCCCATATATGGTCATGTACACCCATATTAATTTCTCATAAAGAAAAACATTACTTAACAGCTTGTGATAGTAAGTCATGCTAACTAAGCTAGTTTCACACATCCTGATAGCTTAACTAGAGACTGATGATATACAATAGGTATAATCGACGTCTTAAATTCTCGACCATAGTCTGCAAATTGTGTCATTGAATTCAGTCATGAATTCGAAGTAACACAGCAACGGACAAATGCATATAATTAATAAGGGAAATCTGTACCCAAGTGGTACGGTTACAGTATTTATTTTCATTCAGCTTAAATTCGAATCAATACGAAATATACATGGAAGATTCAGACCACTCTGTGCAACATGTCCCCACTTCATGAATTCGAATCCTTTCGCCGGACAGCTCCTCAACGGATCTCCGCTTATTTCCGTTTCTAATCGCAATCCGCAGTTCTTACAAATTCCTCGCCTAAAGTACAGATACGCTTATCAGTCTAGACTCTATAGTAGCAGTAAGATTTCTGAGAGATAAGGCCGTACCTAGAAGGGGGCTAAAACCCACCCGCCCTCCCATCCCCACCCGCAAATAAAATGAGTTTTACAAATTTAAACATCACCTACAGGTTTTATAAAATTCAGGCCATTAAATCAAAACTGTTATAAAATCAAGCATTAAAAAAACCTAATTCAACCTATACAGATAGTGCGTCTTTATAGTTTCTCTGTGGATAAATTTAAAAAATTTACTGAAAAAATTAACATTTAACATTTTGGTGTGATTACGGACGTTTTTAGTGCGATTAATTTTGTACAAGCATTTAATTATTTATACTCCAAACCAAATTATTAATTTCTAAATTGTTTTCATTAAATGTAACAACAAATTCGCAAGGTTTGGGTTACGTACTGCACCCGCTCACTTCCTGAGTCCCAGACTAGCATTTATCTCAGGGGTGATCAGTTCGAAAAACGATTAAAAAATTTATATAAAGAAATCAATAAAAAATATATCGGCGCATCAAATGAACACAGGGATGAACGGGGCATGCAAATTTAAGGTTACGGGGGACGACTCATTCATGGATACAAATTTTTGACTCCACAATAGGACTGTGAAGTGACAACTTAAATTCCATGGGCATACTGGACTAACTACAATGAAAAGATATGGAAACTGTTTCCTATTGAAATTGCAATGAGAAGCAATTTATTCACTTATTTTGCATACTACACATGATGACAATTTTACATTGGGACACTTTCATCCTGAAAAATAAATGACATAATACTTGGATTTTACCTCACTACTCTGGTAGTGTAAAACATCTGGTGAATTCGCCCCAAATGGTTACTGGGGATCGAATTCACATCCGTATGATTGGACGTTTCACCGCTGGAGATCTTCTTTCGGAGACGAGGGCACGACAGTAACTTTTTACTGTCGTCTCCTCGTTCCGTTTGGACATGAGACACTTCCGGTATGTACATTCTGGTGAGCCGGACACCCACCGTGGAAAATGTGATCGCCTCGAAAAAACGGGAATTTATAATACGGACAAACTCTAGCCTATTATTTCCAGATTCACAAACACGCCAGGTAGAGTTCATTAACTCAAAGCCTATTTCAATATTTACACTTGTCAATACGACAAGACGTACGGAAAGGTTCATTACTATGCTCTGACCCTGAAGACATGTGCCGTCCGTGGGTTATTTACGTATCTACCGCTAATAATCTCCCCGTGAAAACCCAACATGTGGTTCTGAGCAGTTCGACACAGGACGACTGTCCCTATCATATCCTTCTATGATTATTGAATAATATCATTACCATTCTTTATCTGATCATTATCATATTCTTTGACTACCATCAATTAATTTTATTATTATCATTAATTTCAATTATAATCCTGTATTTGATTATTATCATTTGCCATCCGGGATGATTATATTCCAACCCTTGCCGACGTTTCAAACGAAGGGTCGTTCTTCCTCGTAATTTATCCGCACAATTTAATGATCAGCTTCCTCATAAATATTTTATTATTATTATTATTATTATTATTATTATTATTATTATTATTATTAACATTATTATTAATAGTGGAAATCGTGATTATTGTAACCCGTAATCATCCTCGCTATAATACTTCAACTTCTCGCTCTTCCTCTAGCGTCCTGATGTATCATATATGATACATTCGGTTGTTAATTTTTTTCTCCGCAACGGTGCCTGTTCTTGACGGAACGCCGGCTGTATCACGTGGAGCAAGGCATGCGCTGCGAGATATCCATTGTTTGAAGTTGCTTTGTTGAACACAGTATTGGCGGGAGGTCTTTAACTACAGTCGTGGAAGAGGTGTCCGTAATGGCTAGCACAATAAGAGGTATTTATAATCATACTGGATTTAATTTTTTTTATTATGTTCACTACAATTGCAAAAGTGCATGTTTTTGTGTGAAATTATTTTCATTGCCATATGTGATCAGGGGAATTTAAAAATCATGACTGTTTTCGATGTATCATGTATGATACATCAGGTAGCTACCAATACAAATCGGCAATGCAGTAATCAACAGAGGGGTTGAAATATTTTCTAGTTAAGATCCATACTGGGGCATATTTCGAGTCAAAGCATTATGGAAATGATTTTCCATGTTATGTAGAAAGTTTACTTTTAAAAGTATGATTTGGTATAGTAATTTTCACCAAAAATAAACTTTTATTTAAAAATATTTTACAAATTTTTGCTGCAGAATTGAAAGATAGTGAGATATTGGAGCTCGTAGATCAAATTGACCCCAATTCGTCAGATGTAGAGCAAGGTCCAGATGACGATGGTGTTGATGATGAGTTCTCGGGTTGTTTACAGAGTACAGTAAACGATGATAGTGATGCTAGTTCTCCCTCGGACTCGGAGGATGAGCCTGAATCTCCTATAGGAAGTACTCATTTCAGAGGTTCAGGCTGGTTACATAAAACTGTGTAAGTTAA
Source organism: Anabrus simplex (assembly GCF_040414725.1). Classification (NCBI taxonomy): domain Eukaryota; kingdom Metazoa; phylum Arthropoda; class Insecta; order Orthoptera; family Tettigoniidae; genus Anabrus; species Anabrus simplex. The sequence continues at coordinate 1,507,071,159 of NC_090265.1, read as the reverse complement.
ATTTATATTCCGTTGTTCAATTTATTCACTATCTAGTAATCTGAGTGGTTAAATAAGTTTTTTTAAAAGTTTTGAACCACCCCCTATTGGAAATCCTCAGGCACCAGCAGACTACCCAGATGAACAACATCCTAAAAAAACTTTCGAATATTTCACCAAATATGTTCAGCCATCACTGTTTGAAGATATGTATGAGTACATGAACATCAGACAGGTGGCAGTAATAGGAAAATCACTGGGCTGCACTGGGGAGGAAATCTGCATATACTGGGGTTCTTTGTTGGGTTTTCCGCTAATAAGGATGTGCTGGGAACGAAGGACTCGTTACCCCTTAATTGCAGATAATATCTCAAGGGACAGATTTTATTTAATTAGAAATGCACTGAAAATAGTTGATGACAATGCAGTGTCTAACGAGGCTAAACAGCTGGACAGTTTTTGGAAAGTTTGGCCACTCCTGGACACAATTAGGGAGGGATGTCTAAAAAATCCTCGGCCTAAAGAAGTGTCCATTGACGAACAAATTATACCCATTCATGGCCAAGTGAAAATGCGACAGTACATCCGAGGTAAGCCCAATCCTGTTGGATTGAACAATTTTCTCATGGCCACACCAAGTGGTCTGCCTCTTGATTTCCTGATGAACCAGGGAAAAGGAGGGGAAATAATCTCTGAGAAAACACCCCTCCCTGACAAAATTGATTTAGGTGGTAGGGTAGTGCTAAAACTCTGTGATTCACTACTTCCTGGCTCATCAGTTTTCATGGACAGGTATTTTACTTCACTGGTACTTCTTGAGAGCCTCCTTACCCATAGATGCATATTGGCAACTGCGACCATAATGGTCAGCCGCCTACCCAAAGGTGTCCAGTTCAAACGGGACCTAGACATGAGAAAGGAAGGAAGAGGCACCTTTGATCAAGTTGTCAGGAGAGATGAGAAGTTAGTCATGACCAAGTGGTTTGACGACAAGCCTGTTTACGTCGCCTCATCTGATTGTGGAGCTCAGCCAGTTGATGAACGTAAGCGCTGGTCAAGAAAGGATGCACGTTACATTCAAGTCCTAACACCCCACGGTGTGAAACAGTACAATCAGCACATGGGGGAAGTTGACTTGCTGGACAGAGAAGCCGAACAAACAAGTGGACAATAGGAGTGATCCACCATTTCATGGATTTTGCCTTGGCAGCGGCATGGATAGTATACAGAGAAGATAGCCTACGAAGTGGTTTTAAGAGGAAAGACATTCTGACTTACTTCGATTTCAAACTGGACGTTGCAGAAAAACTTATTTACTTTTACAAGGACAACGTAGGGGATGAAGAAGAGATGGAAGACAGTGAAGATGATGCCAATGAACATGGAAAACGTAAAAGGCCAAGAACACCCCAGTTATTACCTCCCCCACGCAACAGGTTTGAAAACGCTCTGCATATGCCGGAAATGATGAGGGACAAACAGAAGAACCGGTCCAGATGTAGACTTCCTGGCTGCAATGCATTAACTTGGGCCCGTTGTGCACAGTGCAATGTTTTTTTGTGTTTATCCCTGGACAGGAATTGCTTTCTTGCTTTCCACAAGAGATAGAACAGTACAGAACATGGGATTTTCCCAGACAATTTGATATTCCTTCTTAGCATTCTCAGTGAATTCAATTTTATTTTTGTAAACATGTATTCATTCAAACAAGACTGCTAACTTTGAGGGATTTTTTTTAAGTTTTGAAATTCCAATGTAATGAATAATATGAAAAAATCCTTATTGACATTTTATATAGCTATTTAGTATTAAGAAAAGGTCTAATAATCCGAAAATATAAAAATAAAACATTCTAATGAAAATGTACTTACCATTCAGTTCAGGATATTTTGTCTCCATAGCGTCCTGATGTATCACTGGTGATACATACCCTCCTGACTTTGTTAAGGGATGAAATTATTTTTTATCAAATTTATAGTCCTACTGAACATCCATAGAGACAAAAAAAGTGAAATTTGATTATTTTTGGCGATCAGTTGTAGCTCAGGATGTTAGAGGTTATTATTTTCATAAAAAAATAAAAAATAAAAAAAAGTAGCTTCATTGGTTATTCTTCTTCTCCTTCTTCAAATATTTTATTTTTTATTATTATTATTAGTTAAAAATCTCAAATTTTTCATTTCAACTCCCAACATCATTATTATGTCCAAAATATAAAAAAATAAATTCTTCTTCTTCTTCAAATATTTTATTTATTATTATTATTAGTTAAAAATCTCAAATCTTTCATTTCTACTCCCAACAGCATTATAATGTCCAAAATATAAAAAAGTAAATTCTTCTAAAAGAAGTAGGTTTTTAAAATATTTATTATTATTATTAATTTAAAAAATTTAATTTCGCCTGTTACACGGTAGTCCACTCTTAATATGTTTAACGCATAACCCCTTTTACAATTCCGATTTATCTTGGCACTAAGCACTTGATTTAAGACAAGATTCACTTGGAGTATGATTATTGTTATTATTATTATTAAAAATGGAAAGATGATATTTTAATTTCCACTCTTTAGAATTTAGTCACATATGTTAAATCCCGTTATGAACCACTAAGATCTGCTTTATATTGGTCGGGACAACACGGTATTCGGGACCGTACCTTCAATTTCGTACTGCCGTTAATTTTATATGGGGACACCTGTCCTCCCAAGACACATCTCACAACCTATGGCACATCGCGGCTGGGCAAATACCTCCAATGCCGGCGATTGCTAAACTATTCCTTCCAATTTGAAGTCCATTTCCTTTCATCGGAACTCTTCAAACATTTAATTCATAAATTAATCCTCGGTGCGTGGATTCTACCACTAATAACACCGGCATATGCATTTATATAATCTTAGGCCTTGAGATTCATCTATTTCATCATTACAAACAATACGGCTCAATTTATTTCACGCCGGATATTCGTCCCTCATGACTTCCAACTCTAAATATGGGCTCAAACCATTCTGGGCTTTTAACATATCGTGACCATTCTAATTCACGTGCCTTTATCGCTTTTAAACACATTTTTAATGGTTAAAATAAAGTCCAAAAACGTAAAATCAAAAATTTACGTAAAATCAAACTGATTACGCGAATGAAAGTCTTTAACGCTACATGTCATCTCCACATTGATTATTATATTTGCACTGGCTAACTCACGAGGCACTGTCATTATTATTATTATACTTTAACTCGCAAACGCACAAATATTATTATTATTATTAATTTACTTTCCTTTGTCAACTCACAAACATTATTATTATTTGTATTTTAATGACCTTCCGTACGCATCACAAATCTTACATACTCTGGCTCTTTCATAATCTGGCTGTTTAATAGAAATTATTCCTAATTAAAATACAAATGATCACCGCAGTGAATGAAATTCAAATAAATGGGTTAGCACAAAAAAGAACTTAACACTTGAAATGAACTTAAGTCAAAGTATTACAAACAGCATGCATTAATTGAAAGAAATATATCCCATATTTACATTATATACAACAAACAAATGCTCAAATTAATTAATCTAACCCATTATTACGTTAATGTAAATTAGTTCGTCCGTCTAACAAAAAAATAAACTCATGGACTCGGGAGGCGGACCATGTTAAGTAACCATAATTAATTTACACTGAACCCAGTTTAGTCGCGATAACATCCCCCAAATATCAAAATTGTGTACTCATTCCTATGTAGAATTCCATTGTCTCGTAGCGGATGAGATATAGGCCTTACGGCCCCATGGTGATCTACTCGTCCATCATGTCGCACAATACAAATTTAACACAATAAAACACTTCTAGGTGACTACCCATGATTAATACTGTGGTAATTGATGATGATTATGTACTTGAATAATAGAACAGGGATGGTGTATTAATGTGTTTAATTAACACTCCAACTATCGTGGGGACGAAGGGTAAAAGCATGAATAATAATCAGAGAGAATAAAGATAATATTAAAAGCACAGAACATCAATATATAAAAGTCTTCGAAACCCTAACAAAGTTCAAGGCGTTTATAACACATATATCAGTTTATACACATATATTGATACTAGAGGCCGCCACACACTCCCTCCGCAGTGACAGCGTCCATGTATTTTCGAGGGAAGGTGACCCTTCGACCTGATCTGGTGATCCGTGGTGCGGGTGTATTGGATTGATTGCTGCCTGTCTTCTTCTGAAGGTTGACAGTCTTTGGAATGGAACTCGACGGAATGTCCAGAGTAGTTTCTCCAGATATGTCTTCCTTGTTGTCCGATGATTGGTCTGCCAGAAGGAAGGCAGGTTTCAATCTGTCAATGCTAATAGTTTGTTTCCCTGTTGGCATCTCCACCTCGAAGTGTTTGTCACTGCGAGACAGGACTGGATATGGCCCGTCATATGGTGATTTAAGAGGTGTTCTGACCGCATCGTGTCGAACGAAAACGAACTTGCTCGTCATCAGCCGTGGGTGAATGAAGATCTTTTTGCGGTCGTGATGTTCTGTTGGGACTGGTCTTAGGTTCCTCAACTGTTCCTTCAATTTGAAAACGAAGGTTGGGATGTCAGTTACTAGTTTCTGTTCGTTGAGAAATACTCCTGGTAGCCTAATTGTTGAGCCGTAAGTCATTTCCACTGGCGAGGTGTTGACTTGCGGAATTATGTAGGAACGAAGTCCTAATAAGACCAAGGGAAGCTTCGAAACCCAATCATCAGACATCTGTGCCTTCAAAGCAGATTTTAATTGACGGTGCCATCGTTCAATTTTTCCATTTGCTGCCGGATGATATGCTGTCGTTTTAATGTGGACGATGCCCAGTGTGCTTGTGAGGCATTTGAAAAGTTGACATTCAAACTGCCTTCCGCGGTCAGTATTTATGATATGAGGCACGCCAAAACGAGATATCCATGTTGAGACTATGGCAAATGAAACTGCTTCTGCTGTGATGTCAGCTAATGGAACTGCTTCTGGCCATCGCGAGAAACGATCAATAATTGTTAGTAAATAGCGATATCCTTGTGATGGAGGTAAGGGTCCAACTATGTCTACGTTAATGTGACTGAATCTTGCTGCCGTTGGAGGATACTGTCCCACTGCACTGTTGGTGTGTCTCCAGACTTTACTTCGTTGGCAAGGAATACATGCTGATGTCCAGGTCTTTACGTCCTTTTTTAGTGATGGCCAAATGAAGTGCTTTTTTACTAAATTAATGGTTGCTTGAACACCAGGGTGAGCTAGATTGTGTAGCGAGTTGAAAATTGCCTGTCGTAGTTGTTGAGGTACATATGGGCGAATCATATCTTCAGTCATGTCGCAAACGAGTTCTTTACCATTGGGCAACATTATTGTTCGAAGTGCAAGTGACGTATTCTTAATGTGTGGAAGTTCTTCGTCACATTGTTGGCTTTCTGCTATTTCTTCCATGGTAACAGTTGGAGGTATAGTGATTGAAGCAATTCGTGAACAAACATCAGCTGCGATGTTCTCCTTTCCACTAGTGTAACGTATGTCTGTGGTGAACTGTCCGATGAAACTAATGTGTCGTATCTGACGTGGAGAAGCTTTGTCTGAACGTTGCTTGAACATGAAAGTGAGTGGCTTGTGATCGGTGTAAATCGGAAACTCACGTCCTTCAAGCATGTACTGAAAGTGCTTCACAGCTGAGTAGGCAGCGAGGAGTTCTCTGTCGTAGGTTGAGTAATTCCTCTCTGCATTTGTCAGTTTCTTGGAGAAGAATGCTAATGGTTGCAGATTATTGTCTTTGATTTGTTGCAATGATGCGCCAATAGCATAATCTGAGGCATCTACCATTAAAATTAGAGGTAAATTTGAAGATGGATGAGCTAGAAGTGCTGAATCGGCCAAGCTATTTTTTAGATCATTAAAGGCTTGTCGAAGATGTTCTGTCCAATTAATTTTTCTGTTGTCATTTTTCTTAGTCCCGTGGAGAAGGTTAAAAAGCTCTGCTTGTTTACTGGCTGAATTTGGCAGTGCTCTTCGGTAAAAGTTAATGAGGCCAAGAAACCGGCGCAGTTCTTTTACTGTTGTGGGTAGCGGATAGTCAACAATGGTTTGCACTCGCTCTGGTAGTGGTCTGATTCCTTCTGCAGATATCACATATCCCAGGAAAGGTACTTCTGTTGAACTGAAAATGCACTTGTTCAGATTGATTCTGATGTTGAACGTACTGAGTCGTTCGAAAAGCATTTGAAGATGCTTCTTGTGCTCTTCTTCATCTTGTGATGCCACTAGGATGTCATCTATATAACAGTACACGAAATCGAGGTCTCTGAGTATACTGTCGATATATCTTTGAAAAGTTTGAGCCGCATTACGGAGTCCAAATGGGGTGCGCAAAAATTCGAACAAACCAAATGGAGTTATCACTGCTGTCTTAGGTACATCGTCCGGATGTACAGGGATGTGATGATAAGCTCTGATTAGATCTATTTTTGAAAATATTCGTTTTCCATGTAGTTGGCTGTTAAAATCTTGAAGGTTAGGAATAGGATACCTGTCAGGCTTGGTGATGATGTTGAGAGCACGGTAGTCTCCGCAAGGTCTCCAGGATCCGTCTTTCTTGGGAACTAAATGGAGGGGACTTGCCCAGGCGCTCTTTGATGGCTGGCAGATTTTCATATCGATCATTTGTTGGAACTCTGCTTTAGCTGCTTTGAGTTTATCTGGCGGTAGTCGTCGTGCCTTTGCTGCTACAGGATGTCCTTCTGTGACAATGGTATGATAAACAGAGGTATCTGGGATGTCGAAATGGACGTTTTCATGGAGCAAGTTGGGAAATTTCTTTAGAATGTCAGCATGTTTTTGATCTGGTGGCATTAGATAAACTGTTTCTATGCCAGTGACTTTAATCAATGTGCCAGGTGTCTCTGCTGATGTTAATGGGTCAGTGAGTCGCCTGTTCTTTAGATCTACGATAAGGTTGTAATGGTGAATGAAGTCGGCTCCAATAATCGGTGATTGCACATCTGCAATTACGAATTTCCATGTGAAATTGCGCCGTAAACCCAAACTGAGTACTAGTAGACGCTCTCCGTAAATGTTAATATCAGTGCCGTTTGCTGCATAAAGTTTACGATCTGTCTTTTTTGGGCGATCACTATCCGAAGGCGGAATCACAGAAATATCAGCTCCGGTATCGACCAGGAAACGACTTCCGCTACTTCTGTCTGTGAGAAATAGGCGGCGTGAAAAATGACTCCGATCACCTGCCGCCGCTAGTGTGGAGCGTTTTAGTTTGACTGCATGTTAGAATTCTGAGCGGAAGGTGGTTGATATGAGCATGGGCTTTGACATTTCTTTGCCCTGCTGCGATATTTAAAGTGATACCAACATAGTGCTCCATTAAGATTAAAAGAGTGGGCTGACCGGGACCTGTCTCGTGACCTTCTTGGTGAGGAACGAGATGATCGCGAGTTACTTCTTGAAGAACGTGACAACGTTTTCAATTCATTGATTTTCAGTGTTAATTCAGTGATCTGCATTTCTAGTCTTGAGATACGATCGTTACTGACATCATTTATTTTATCGACTGCAATGGTGGATGGTGCCTGCGCGGTTTGAGCACAAACATTTAATCCCGGTTGTGAAATTTCAACAATTTTGTCAGCCATAGTGGCTATGGTGTCCAGATTATCTTTACTCGTAGCTAATATAGAACGTGCGGTAACAGGAAGCCTCTGCATAAATATGGTTTTCAAGAAATCGTCATTGACTTGCGTACCGGCTAAAGTTCGCATCTCACGCAAGAGCTGAGTTGGCTTCTTATCACCTAATTCTAATTCTGTTAATAATTTCGTCACTTTCCTATTCTCTGAATCTTTAAATTCCTGAATTAGTCTTGCTTTAAGCTCTGTGAACGGAGTGGTGGATAATGGTCGAGATAAAATGTCGGAAATTAATTCCACAATATCTGCTTCTAATGGCGCAATAACATGATTAAATTTCGTGGTTTCGTTAGTGATACCCAACATAGTAAACTGTGTTTCAACTTGAAGAAACCATACCTTTATGTTTTTCTTCCAGATGGGCGGAATCTTCACTGAAATGCGAGCAATATCCGCTTCGTTCCATACTGTTGTTGCCGGTGGATTTGTTTCGTTGCTGGCGTCGGTCATTTTCACACTTGACTAACCACAAAATGTGTTCCGCGCCGTATTTTAATATCACGTCGGGAGTCACCAATGTAGTTATTGATGATGATTATGTACTTGAATAATAGAACAGGGATGGTGTATTAATGTGTTTAATTAACACTCCAACTATCGTGGGGACGAAAGGTAAAAGCATGAATAATAATCAGAGAGAATAAAGATAATATTAAAAGCACAGAACATCAATATATAAAAGTCTTCGAAACCCTAACAAAGTTCAAGGAGTTTATAACACATATATCAGTTTATACACATATATTGATACTAGAGGCCGCCACAATACCTTATTACACTATTTTACACAAGAATACTAATAACAAAAAAAAACACTTATAGGTGCTCCTAGACCCCTGACACTCGCACAATATACTCTTCATATACGCCCGAAACACACGTCGTGACACATTACGACGAAATGTCGTTCATTTGAACCGGCGCGTATCGCGTCTTCAACCGGCACTTCCTGGTTTATTTCTAAGCCGTCTTGATAATCGCCTAGCTCCTATAATTCCCTGCTCGGATAGTTATTCACCGTCTATCTTGAGGTGTTTACTTCAGGCTACGCACACTGCCTTCCAAAGGTACTATCGGCGTTCCGTTAATTATTTATTATTCAATCACATGACATGTATTAAATTCAACATACAGTTGTACTGATTATTTACACTCGGTACTATGAATAATTTCACTGTTCGTATTCATTCTCCTAATAACTCACGTACTTTCAGCTCTAACTGAATTCAAATACGTCCCGAGGTACTGACTTACAGCGTCATCGTGTCAGAGTCTCAACTACTTCATCCGACCGGTCACAACTGGTGACTTCAAACGACTGGGTGGGGGGTTCCACTACTGGACTTTTATGGACGATATGGTTTCCCGCCGGGGTCATCCGCGGTCAGCTCCTGGGGAGGGGGGTTTGGTTATCCATAACGGCATGTGCAGGTGGATTTAGATCTCTTGCTTTATCCCACTTAATACACTGGCGATACACATTCATGTGTCGTATTCTGAACTCATATCGTTCGGTGATCATGGAAATATCACTTAATTTCTGTCCTCCACCTTTCGCGCGCTAACTCGGCGTCCCTGATGGCGTGCTCATCTCGACCAACGGCGAGATAGCGTGGGTCATTTCCACGAATTCATTACTTGAATTCATTACGATTACATTTAATCAACATGGGAATGATATCACAAAAATCCCCTCTATTCAATTATGTGGTTGGAATAATTTAATTATTGTTATCGGAGAAGCTAACTGGAGTTCACTCTGAGTTTTTCTTATGTTGGTTTATCTGCGGGCCTATGATAAATTTTCTCATTGGTCAACACCGCTTCGGTTAGTTTGAAATCTCTTCCTTGTAACGTTGACAACACCAAATGCCTCGGGCGTGGAAAAACTGGTACGTCATATTCCCGGTATTGGTGATACATCTGCTCGCCCTTGGTCCGAAATATATACTCTTTCACTTCCTCGAAGTCATTACTTCGTTGTTGTGAGCTCTAGCTTTAATCCTCTTATCTTCTGGCCAAGAAACATTCTCCCCCTAATGACAAGCTTACTGTGGCGACGGACAGTCGCGATATGTCTAGCTCATGTTGAAATCCTACCGTCCACACAAAACTGACACTGTATTCAATTTAATTTTTCTATATATCTGTATTTCTCATATCAAAATCAAATCATGAAACTAGGGCCTATCTCATCAGGGTTCAGTACCTATCAGGTAGTATTCGGGTGATAGTGGGTTCAAACCACTCTGTCAGCTTCCGAAGACAGCCGCTTATAACGCTTACCGTTACGCTATGGGGCTAGACAATTACACTACTAAATCATTTGTAATAAGCCTAAGTATGAACTGAATTTTGTTAATTTTAGTTTGATCTTGTTATTAGGATGCTTTATGCAAATCGTAAGCATTTGTTGTCGATACTGTTAAGATTAGACTTAATTTATTTGGTTGTAAATTATTGTTTGATAGGATTTATTAGTTTTCAGAGTTATGAACGTTTTCTGTTTTTAACCTCCCGCGTATACTGGCATGGTTTTCTTCTTATATGGATTAAACTTACCGCACAAATTTTTATTTTGTTGAAGGTGAATCTGTGGTGTAATTTTTTGTGGTTGTTGATATCTTGATCATAGACACGGGGCTTCTAGTTTTATGTCCTATATTCATGAATAGTACCGACATTATCATTGCGGAAAGACTGACCTGGACATACTGCTATTTAACGTCAGAGGTTTTCTTAAGACATTACGTGAAATTAATGCAGAAATGGAAAACAAAACTTGCTGTAACTTGGAAATCGTGTCCTAAGGAACTATGTTGTTATAACAAACATGGTTCTTTAAAATAATACTCTCTGTAAGTAGTCATAAGTTGTGCACAACGACTTGACAAAATCTCTCCTAATGCGAATTGTCTGCCACTTCTAGATACAGACAGAGCTCATGTCGGAGTAATCCTAATTTGACAAGCTTCTTCGACTCCTTCGCTCTGCTGACGCTCAGGAATGAAATGCTATGATAAGCTAACTTCTTGTATTTCACAAGTAAAGTTTAGAGGGGTGGAAGAAGATTTGAGTCTGTCACATTACTTACACACGACTACACTCTATTACAGAAGTCAATTTCTACCACTTTCAAGCCCTCTACAGTCTAATTGATAATACATGGTTAAAGAGTCTGGTTTTCCCACATTTTCAAATCATAACATTCTGATAAATGATTAGCCCTGTGCAACATATTTGTCACAGGATGTATTAGAAAAGAAATTCGTGACTTTCAAATCAGAGGCGTATACATCGTTATACATAAATTTGTCATTCTGCCTGTACTTTTTGAATATTAACCGGATACTTGATTTTATACCGAATAGACGTATGTCAGGTTCAGCTTAATTTTTGTCTGCCTGTTACGAGTCGGCCTCGCGGTGTAAGGGTAGCGTGCCTGCCTCTTACCTGGAGGCCCCGAGTTTGATTTCCGGCCAGATCAGGTATTTTGAACTGGATCTGAGGGCTGGCTCGAAGTCCGCTCAGCCTATGAGATTACAATTAAGTAGCTATCTGACGGTGAGATAGTGGCCCCAGTCTAGGAAGCCAAGAATAACGGCTTAGAGGATTTGTCGTACTGATCACACGACACCTCGTAATCTGCAGGCCTTCGGGCTGAGCAGCGGTCGCTTGGTAGCTTCGGGGCTGTTGTGGCATGGGGTTTAGTTTGGTTTGTGTGTTACAGCATCAAGGGAAGACGAATACGTGAATTTTCGTTAAACTTCATATTTAAATTTAGAATAAGGACGAGTAGGATCTTAACTATAAACAGCTCAAAATATTCGGTAAGAAGAAACTTCATATGGAACTTAAAACATAAAACTCGATATATCTCTCTCTTTCTCTCTCTCGCTTGGTTGGTTTTATAGGAAAATTGCTCATAATAAAAATTATTTAGAAACTTGTTTCAAACTTCTTTGTTCTACGACTTTTACCAATATTGAGGAAAAATAAGGAAAATGTCATTGGTGGTCGTGTGAAAGTTTGAATGCGCAAGCCGATAACTATGGAAAGTTGCTACGGAGACCATCTCGGCAACCTTTGGCTTATCTGTCTGTACTTTTTGAGTATTAACCTGATATTTAACTTTTTCACCGACAGGAGGAGATTAATTTAAAGTGAGAGCAGCAATAATACAAAAAAAAAAGAATAGACATGAAAGTGCAAAGAACCTTAGAGAACCAGGAAGCTATTACGTCACAACAAATCACGGACAGGAAGAGACATGCCCGCCTACATGACTCAGAATCTCAGGAACAACACGAGAGATCGACAAAAGTGTAACGATATACATGCTAAGTGATTGTACCGTACCAATTTAGTTTTAAATCCGTCAAAGTTTCTCGATCGATCGACGGAGAGGCTAGTATGCTAACCCCTACACTATGTGATGGATCCCAATCTTATCTCTATCATAGTTATACAGTAGAACCTCGATATCACCAATCACCTCGGAGGTTAAATTTTATTTCGAGTTACCGGAATTTCGAGACATAGAGAATGCCGGTTTTCAGCATGTACAGCACATATTGGTTTTTTTTTCTGTTTTTTTTTTTTTTTTTTTTTGCTAGTTGCTTTGCGTCGCACCGACACGATGGGGCAGGAAAGAGCTAGGAGTGGGAAAGAATCGGCCGTGGCCTTAATTAACGTACAGCCTGGTGTGAAAATGGGAAACCACGGAAAACTATTTTCAGGGCTGCCAACAGTGGGGTTCGAACCTACTATTTCCCGAATACTGGATACTGGCCGCACTTAAGCGACTGCAGCTATCGAGCTCGGTACACATAATTGTATCTACGAGCTTATACTGAATACATTTTTAACAGTATTTTAAAATATACATAAAACTCTATTTTACGGCACCACTTTAATTATAATCCTTATTGTAGTAAGCTGTAGAAGACAGGTAGCAGTGAAACAAGAAACAATTCTCCGTTAACACCTTTGGAAAACATCCGTTAGTCTCTTCTGTTTGTTACTGTTAACCTTTCCTCCCTTTACGTTGAAACTTCTCGTCAGTATCACGCAGCCGAGACTCGTATATAGAGCTTGTCATCCGCGACTTCGGGGGTTATTTTCGTAATTGACCGGTAATTAATTAACACTCTAGAAACAGCGTGGCTTCACCGTTTTTTCAATCACTAGAAGTTTTAGTTTTTCGGTTCCCGTCATATTAGCTCCCAGCATCATTGTAACACTTTATTTACTTGTTAAATGTTTCTCACAAACCACAAATGCCGTATTGCACAGTAAATGTTTCACAAAATTCGAGTTACAGAGTATTTTTTGCTTCAAGGGAGGAAATATTTGCTTCGAGAAATCGAGAAATTCGTGTAACCGAATTTCGAGTAATAGAGAAATAAATACACGTGAAGAATAGGACGAACGGCCGGGAAATTTAAGTTACTCGAATTTACAATATCTCGAAGTAATGGAGGTTCGAGATATCGAGGTTCGACTGTAATTTCTCTCACAACTGCAGACATCACAAACTGTGCATTAGACAGCAAGCACTTACTGCACCACACACTCGTAATCATCTCGATCAAAATTGGAAATCAAACAACTTACCTCTGAGAACTCCTTGGCAGGTTCGAACCTCCGCAGAGGTGTGCCTGAGCCGGAGTTTACGTGCGGTAGGGTGGCCAGTTCCTTTCCGCTCCTCCATTCCCTTACCCCCACCAACAGCGCGTGGTAACCCATCCACTTCTCGACCACGCCCAATGTTGCTTAACTTCGGAAATCTCACGGAATCCGGTGTTTCAACACGGCTACGGCCGTTGGCGAGAACTCCTTACACGGGTTTATTTCTTTATATGGAAGTGAGGAAGAGACACCTATGTCATCAAAACGAGTGCCCGGAATATTGGATAGGAGGGGGAGTGACGTATCTGTCCGGTAGCTATTGATTTCTTACAGTTGTCGACTCGATAAAACTTACACAGAATATTACAGTGAGACTTGGGATCAAGAAAAATAAAATTTGGACAAAATGTCACATAAATTACGTACCCCGGAGAAAGATCCTGTCAGTTTGTTTGGCTGTTGTTTCAATGGAAGGTAACATTATAGGATGAGAGGGGGAGTGACGGTTAATTAGCCTTTCGGCACGGCGCTCTACTCTCTGCAGCTTACTCTTGTTCTCTGCTGTTGTGGGAACCACTTAGGGCCATTTTCTCCAAATCGAGTTAAACCTGGTATAAATTAAACCCGTTTAACTTTAGTACCTAGTTTAAAGTTGCGTCCATTTTCTCCACCAATTTCTGACACTCGTTTAGTTTAAACGGGCGAGCTGTCGTTGGCGCTAACGTTGGCTGCACTGAAGGAATAGTCGAAGGCATGGTCGATTGGAATTGGCCAATCAGAGCCAAGTAATTCAATGACCGACATTTTTGTAATAATATCAGCTGTTTGTGGCGAATTAATGCTATCGTACGTAGTGAATAAAGAACAAATTCGGCAGGATATTAGCTTTACTGATAAATAAATTGTTTACATTTGTGCGAAGTGTTGTATCATATAATTCTACCTATTTCTGTCTACAATTTATTGGAACGCACTTTTATTTCTTATTTTTCTCTGTCATGCTTTACCATAAACAAGTACCGTGGGCCTAATACGTGTCTTTTGATGTCTGTATTGTCTTACGGAACACACGGGAACGTTGAAATATTAAAATCCTGGTCTTTCAGCAATAGGCCTATGGTATTCCTTTCCTCAGAAAATCAACATTTATGTGAATTTCAAGTAAAATTCCAAGCATGCTCGGGATCTATCTCCTATCAAAATCCATCGCCCTCGGCCGGGATCAATCTCACAAACCTTGGATCCAGCAGACAGACCACTGAGGATGTATAATTTGGAGATGCATTACTTGATTCCATATTCGTTTATAACATAACCAAGTTCGCGATATGTCGTACTGTATGCATAATACTCTTCTCCCTATAGCATTAATATTTCTATTGCTGGTATGCTGGCAATAGATACGATGAAACATTCTTAACTATAATCTATTCTATTACAAGTTTACTAGCAAGCATGAAATACTTTATTGTTTTTCTGATCCTACAAATATATAATCTAGCGATTAGAAATTGTATACCACCGCCTCTCCTACCGTGCCGGTCAACATTCTGGTGGTAAAAATATTTTCGACAAATTAGATTCGAACCGCCTTGTCACGGATTCGGACGATGCTGACTTCACGCTTTAGCGACCACAGCCACCAGGTACAGCATGAAGAGCGGACGTATTACATGACTTAAGTAGGAATATTTTTATGCTTCACATTACAGTATTCATACCACGAACAGTATTTTACAGTATATAATATTATAAGGAGACTGCAATTTAAGGTCTGTGGTCCCCGTTGTTAATGAAAAAAATGCCTGCTGCATCATATCTTAAAGCAACCAGAATCATTGCTTCTAGCGAAATAGCATTATTTCGTGCAGTTGACGTTTTAAATGAATCCTTCTTCGATACTAGACAATCCTTGCTGTTCGCTTATGAATTATAAATCCATCAAAGAACTCCGTTACATCCGATTTTCCAAGATTGTAAACTTTTGTTGGAACGCGGCTTCTTAACCTCTCTTGCACATCAAAATTATTTCCTATTTAACCAAAGACTTCAATAAATTCTCCCATTTTTCTAATGCTAATACTAGGTTATAATTTTAGTACGTTTTTCATTAAAGTGCTGCAGTACTGGTAGTCAAAACTAACCCTTCTATTAGGGAAATCACAGATACGTTAATAAAATGTCAAGAAAGTTGAATATAAACAGCAGTTTAAACCAACAATATAGAAGGTTTAACTCTGAGCCAGGTTTAAACTTGATACAAAGTTTAAACCAATATGGGGAAAATGAATGTTAGTTTAAACTCAGACTTAAACCAGATTAAAATAAACCTAGTTTAAACTCATTTGGGGAAAACGGCCCTTAATATACCTGGATTTTATGGATTTTATTCCTTTGCGAAACCTACAATACGGAGACATGAAGGATGCGTTTCCTGTATCTTTAATTCGAAAATAAGAAATTTAAAAGAAATCTGCAAGGGAAGGTAATAGAATAAAATACAATCGCTTTAATTCAACCGCGATGTCAATGTTCTTACCTGCAATAAAATACATGACACAGAAATATATCATACTGTGGACTTAATTTCTACCAGAAATCCAACGTCGTTTCCTGAAATAAATAACATGACACGTAACTATTAACACACTACACTTGAAGCATCACTGAATTGGAACGAATAAAGAATCTGATAAGACACAGTAGTATAAAAGTGTTCTTAATTAGTATTTGATCAAGAGAGATCAGTGGAAAACTAGTATTTGTCAGAGGACTCAGATTGTCGCCTATAACCTCAACCGTGCATATGGCAGTATATTTGTGTAGTAAGAATCGAATCTGTCTTTCAGTTCACCCTCACTATACATCATAAGAACGTTAGGCCGACGATTATGATAATTGTGATTGTTATCGAATGTTAAACACATCTAGAACTTTTTCTTCGAAAGATGATGAGAATGCACAAAAACAATAAATATTAGCTGCCGATGTAGAGTACGGTTCTGCGCATGCGCCCGCCAAGTTAACGAGTAAATATCTCCTGTTCAGGACCCTCCAAGTTAGCGGGCGTTTATCAAACCGATAGATCTTGCTTACATTCGTGCAGTGCAAAAACACAAGCTAACCATTTGATACCGCTGAAGGACAGATATCTCATATTCCAGAAACCGGGCATAAAAGTATTGGAAATGTCTAACGCCGGAACCCTATCCCAAATTTCTTGTTCCGCTGACAGATGCGTTCGCAGGCTCGACACGTGAGAAAATCACATTCAGCTCGTTTAACATACCTTTGCGAAACCTACAAGACGGAGACATGGAGGATGCGTTCCCTGTATCTTTAATTCGGAAATAAGAAATTTGAAAGAATTCTACAAGGGAAGGAAATAGAGTAGAGACATATGCTGAACGTAATAATAATAATAATAATAATAATAATAATAATAATAATAATAATAATAATAATAATGTATGTCTAGACCTTAGTCCCGTTTTCCTGATACGGGGTCGGGGATTAGGCGAGATGAAATTATATGGCGTTTTCCTTGGCCGGATGCCCTTCCTGGCGCCAACTTCAGTTGAGGAATTAATGAAGATGACATGAATGAAAGTGAGTAAGGAGGTGGAAGGAATCGGTGTGACCTATAAATAAGAACTCCCCTGGAAGTAAACATGGGGAAACCACGGGAAATCATTTTCGAGACAGCCGACGGTGGGGTTCGAACCCACTCGCTGAATGCAGAGCTTGGCTCCATAGCCGCAGCGCGTTAACATGCGCGACCACACCACTCGGTAATAATAATAATAATACATACATACATTATCATTATAGACTGTTATGCCTTTCAGCGTTCAGTCTGCAAGCCTCTGAGAATTTACTAAACGTCGCCACAATCCTCGATTTGCAACTAGTGTTGTGGCCTCATTTAGTTCTATACCTCTTATCTTCAAATCGTTCGAAACAGAGTCTAACCATCGTCGTCTTGGTCTCCCTCTACTTCTCTTTCCCTCCATAACAGAGTCCATTATTCTCCTAGGTAACCTAACCTCCTCCATTCGCCTCACATGACCCCACCACCGAAGCCGGTTTATGCGTACAGCTTCATCCATCGAGTTCATTCCTAAATTAGCCTTTATCTCCTCATTCCGAGTACCCTCCTGCCATTGTTCCCACCTGTTTGTACCAGCAATCATTCTTGCTACTTTCATGTCTGTTACTTCTAACTTATGAATAAGATATCCTGAGTCCACCCAGCTTTCGCTCCCATAAAGCAAAGTTGGTCTGAAAACAGACCGATGTAAAGATAGTTTCGTCTGGGAGCTGACTTCCTTCTTACAGAATACTGCTGATCGCAACTGCGAGCTCACTGCATTAGCTTTACTACACCTTGATTCAATCTCACTTACTATATTACCATCCTGGGAAAACACACAACCTAAATACTTGAAATTATCGACCTGTTCTAGCTTTGTTTCACCAATCTGACATTCAATTATGTTGGATTTCTTACCTACTGACATCAAGTTAGTCTCCGAGAGGCTAATTTTCATACCATACTCATTGCACCTATTTTCAAGTTCCAAGATGTTAGACTGCAGGCTTTCGGCACTGTCTGCCATTAAGACCAAGTCGTCAGCATAGGCCAGGCTGCTTACTACATTTCCACCTAACTGAATCCCTTCCTGCCATTTTATACCTTTCAGCATATGATCCATGTAAACTACAAACAGCAAAGGTGAAAGATTACAGCCTTGTCTAACTCCTGTAAGTACCCTGAACAAAGAACTCATTCTACCAATAATTCTCACTGAAGCCCAATTGTCAACATAAATGCCTTTGATTGATTTTAATAATCTACCTTTAATTCCATAGTCCCCCAGTATAGCGAACATCTTTTCCCTCGGTACCCGGTCATATGCTTTCTCTAGATCTACGAAACATAAACACAACTGCCTATTCCTCTCGTAGCATTTTTCAATTACCTGGCGCATACTGAAAATCTGATCCTGACAGCCTCTCTGTGGTCTGAAACCACACTGGTTTTCATCCAACTTCCTCTCAACGACTGATCGCACCCTCCCTTCCAAGATGCCTGTGAATACTTTGCCTGGTATACTAATCAATGAGATACCTCGATAGTTGTTGCAATCCTTCCCGTTCCCTTGCTTATAGATAGGTGCAATTACTGCTTTTGTCCAATCAGAATGTACCTTACCAACAATCCACGCTAATTTGATTACTCTATGAAGCCATTTCATCCCTGCATTCCCACTATACTTCACCATTTCAGGTCTAATTTCATCTATTCCTGCTGCCTTATGACAATGGAGTTTATTTACTATCCTTTCCACTTCCTCAAGCATAATTTCACCAACATCATTTTCCTCCTCCCCATGAGCTTGACTGTTTGCAACACCACCATGATGATTTCCTTTTACATTGAGAAGATGTTCAAAATATTCCCTCCACCTCTCCAGTGATTCCCTGGGATCTGGTATGAGTTCACCTGAATTACTCAAAACACTGTTCATTTCCTTTTTCCCTCCCTTCCTAAGATTCTTTATTATTGTCCAGAAAGGTTTCCCTGCTGCTTGACCTAGCCTTTCCAGGTTGTTACCAAAATCTTCCCATGACTTCTTTTTGGATTCAGCAACTATTTGTTTCGCTCTGTTTCTTTCATCTACGTACAAATCCCTGTCTGCCTCGGCCCTTGTTTGGAGCCTTTTCTGATAAGCCTTCTTTTTGCGTTTACAGGCTGCTCTCACTTCATCATTCCACCAAGATGTTCGCCTTTTCCCATCTTTACACACAGTTGTTCCTAGGCATTCCCTTGCTGTTTCTACTACAGCATCCCTGTATGCCACCCATTCACTTTCTATATCCTGAACCTGCTTACTGTCTACTGTTCGAAAATTTCTCACTAATCATATCCATGTACTTCTGTCTAATTTCCTCGTGCTGGAGATTTTCTACCCTTATTCGTTTGCAGACAGATTTCACTTTCTCTACCCTAGGCCTAGAGATACTTAGTTCAGATCAGATAATGGTCTGTATCATCGAAAACTCCCCGAAAAACTCGTACATTCCTAAAAGATTTCCTGAATTCAAAGTCTGTTAAGATATAGTCTATTATGGATCTGGTACCCCTAGCCTCCCATGTGTAGCGGTGAATAGCCTTATGCTTGAAGAATGTATTCGTAACAGCTAAACCCATACTAGCACAGAAGTCCAGCAAACGCTTCCCATTCCCATTAGCTTCCATATCTTCCCCACATTTACCAATCACTCTTTCGTATCCTTCAGTTCTATTCCCAACTCTCGCATTGAAATCGCCCATTAGCACTATTATATCCTTGCTGTTGACCCTGACCACGATGTCACCCAATGCTTCATAAAACTTGTCAACTTCATCCTCATCTGCACCCTCACATGCTGAATACACGGACACAATTCTTGTCCTAATTCCTCCCACTGACAAATCTACCCTCATCATTCGCTCACTTACGTGCCTAACAGAAACTATGTTGCGTGCAATGGTATTCCTGATAAAGAGCCCTACCCCAGACTCTGCCCTTCCCTTTCTAACACCCGTCAAGTACACTTTATAATCTCCTATCTCTTCCTCCTTATCTCCCCTTACCCGAATATCACTTACTCCTAGCACATCCAGATGCATCCTCTTTGCTGACTCAGCAAGTTCTACCTTCTTTCTTCCATAAGCCCCATTAATATTGATAGCTCCCCATCGAATTCCATTTCGTTCGCCAAGTTGTTTCCAAGGAGTCCCTCGCCTGTCAAATGGGAGTGGGACTCCATTACTCCCATAGGTCCGAGGCTTGCTTAAAGTGTTCTGAGCTCGGTAAATTCATGAAGCAGGATGCTGCCCTACTTGCACATAGTCCAAGTGAGGATCTCTCCTCTAACGGGTTATGGACCACCGGTGAATTGTGTAGTCCTAGCCGCCTGAGCACAAGGAGGGCCACGACTCAGAATATGTCCGAGATGCCCACTCCCATTCCATAGCAACTGGTATCCCGACTCTCAGGACCACTTACTAGGCCACTCAGCCGTTGCCCATGGTTCACGAACTAGGACGTGACTACAGTAACCCACAAACATGAACCAATAATAGTAATAATAATATAATAACTAGAGGACCCGTGCTGTTCCGCGGCATTCCTTATAAATAAGTCAGATAACTCGTCTTGATATGCCTGTCATAGTCATATTGTTTGTCTGCTCTTTTCAGTGGTTTTATGACCATTTAATAAGAAGCGCGTTATGGTATGCCGCAATTCGTAGTCACAATTCTTCCATTCTGACGCTATCACGCCGTCTGTTTTAGATGCATGGCCTTCATTCTTCCTAATGTAGCTAGGTTATCCTTGATAGGTGTTCCCATATAATGTCTAAGGCGTATGTCATGATGGTGTCCGTTTGTACGTAGACTTTTTCTCTTAGCAGCATGTAAGTTATTATGAACTCTCTGCCATCTCTTGAATATATTTGGAAGCTAGGAAAGGTTAGAGAATCAAAGAGTATCTAGCAGAGAATAGTACTCTTTCGTGCTCAGAGGAAGTGTATACTCTTGGCTTGACAGGTAGTAAATCAAACATGGCTGCATGCAATGACGTTACTAAGGATGAAAAACACATATATCAGAATACTAGCAGAAGTACCCGTTCTTCGTACGGGTTATCAGAAACTGGCTTTAGTTACTCATACTATCGGTGTGAGCGACTTCATTAGATATTTATATCACTGGTGTATTTACTTAAGTACGTAGAAATTATTTGTCATGTTTGGAATTATAGTGTATCTTCTTCTTTTCTTCATGGGGGCCTCTAAATATTAGTTCGTAATTAGTGTCGACCTCTAAGATATTTTGCTACCATGTTTTTCCTTCATTCCCACCTAGATATACCTGCTCCCTTCACAAAGCTGCAAGTTTAGTGTAAGTATACTTCCGCTAGATAGTACCACAAATATAAATATTATTGTATGTATTTGTTTGATCCAACATTTCGTACCTATTACATATGGTCAAGGAAATACGCGATGCATAAAAGAAACTACTATAATTATCGAGAATTATAATTCTCAGGGATTGTCACTCATGTCGCAAATCATATAATGAATCTGAGTATAAATGTTGAGAAATTTTTTCAAGTCATGAGCGCACCATCTTGACAATTGTGTACAGTATATAGGTTGTTTTCATGGTTACAATGATCGGAAAAGTGGACCAAAATATCGGCACTGATAACATCAGTCATCCTACTACTCCATGATTTGATAGAAAATACTTTAAACTATAGGCAACAGACTCCGCAAAATGCTGAAACCTAAGCCGGTGCGTAAAAACGGAGGCCCGTCAGCAACCGCTGGTCGCTGTACTACGGAGATCTCCGGGGGCTATTATTTTTATACTTCACTCCCTTTCCATCCCCGCCCAAAGGAGTGCTATGAGCGTCTTACACAACAGTTTATTTTTTTCCAGATAGTAAGTCATATGTGTATCAATTTTGGTTGGCAGCTATGCCCAAACGTACACGCATAATCTAGCTGCTGTAGAATCCTGGAGCTGACGTTGCCATGGTTACGGCAGTTCATTACTTTGTCCGATTCCTAGAGCAGGGATAGTGTGGTGCCAATATCTCCGTAACGGTTGGTTTTAGGGCCTTAAGACATGGTTTTCGGGCCCGTAGGGCTTACCGAGTTTTGTTCTTTGCATCAAGAGGATTAAATTGAGCTTTGTCTCGTCCTTATATGACAAATTCGATATTTTGCCTATATTAGCCTATTATTTTTATATCCCCCCCCCATGCCTCCCATCTCGAATTGTTTTGAAAATAAAATACAGCCCATGTTACTCACTGGAAATGTAGATTTCTATAGGTGAGGTAATTTTTAAAATCGATTCAGTAGTTTTTGAGCCTATTCGTTAAAAACAAAGAAATTTTTCCTCTTTATAATATTAGTATAGATTAATGAAAGTGTTTGTCGCTTAGCAGCCTACTAAGTATAAAATGTATTGCCAGTTACGGTAAGCTTTCGCCTGCAATTATTGGAGTGATCATTTAATGATTTGATTTTATGTTTACTTAAAGTTGGCTGAACTTAGAGACCAATCAATGTCCCATGATTCACCGGCAGGTAATTCCGGAGATAATAAAATAAAAACGAAGCAAATCGCTCCAGAAGAGAACGGACGGACGGATTTGCCAAAGCTGTTTTTTAGTAAACTTTTAATATACAGGGTGTTAGGTGTATACGTGCAGATATTAAGCTAGTCGGCTAAGAAAAATACATCTCATAATATATGCTATGTACTTTTTACCTTGTCCTATTAGTTTGCCCATAACTGAGCCAAATATTTCAGGACCTAATGTGTTTTGAACGGCTGTAGCAGGATACGCCGGTGATGTCATTCTGTCCACGCGTAGCGGAAGTACAGTAGCCGAGTATAGGGCTTGTTGAACCTGTTTCTTATCGCAGGCCAACACATGTTGTTGTGCACTTCCCCTAAAGGCTTGGCAAGTAGAAGAGGATGACTCACGTGCCAGGTCACTTGCTGTACTCGAAAACCGGTGTAGGGTACTCTGTATGAAAAGTACACAGAATCCTTACAGTGACGTCGAAGATCCGTACAAGCACATACGTGCGAATCAAGTGTTGTGTATTTGTGTGCGATTTTTAAGACGTCAATGGCATTACTCAGTGATCCAAGCTGACAAAATGAAAGGAAATGGTTAATAAGTAAATGAAATATGGGCGCAACATTTCTGTGCTGTTATTGCGACAGTCTACGATGAATTTCTGACAATACACAATGCGGGTTGTATATGCTTATTCATAAACTTTTTAGGTCATTGAAAGGACGGTGGACACTGAAAGAAAAGGCTATAAGTATTCAGTGAAATTGTTATTATGAGACAAATTTCAAAAACCGTAGTTGCATCCATCGTGAACATTGCTCGAAGGAAAAAGACCTACTGTGGAATTGCCGCCGGGCATTTCTAATAGAAGGCTAATTCTTCTTTTTTCCTAATCTGTTTACCTTCCAGGGTTGGTTTTTCATGGGACTCAGCAAGGGATCCCACCTCTACCGCCTCAAGGGTAGTGTCCTGGAGCGTGAGACATTGGATCGGGGATACAACTGGGGAGAATGACCAGTACCTCACCCAGGCGGCCTCACCTGCTATGCTGAACAGGGGCCTTGCGGGGGTATGGGAAGATTGGAAAGGATAGACAAGGAAGAGGGAAGGAAGCGGCCGTGGCCTTAAGTTAGGTACCATCCCGGCATTTGCCTGGAGAAGGGGGGAACTACGGGAAACAAATTTCAGGATGGCTGAGGTGGGAATCGGACCACCTCTACTCATTTGACCTCCCGAGGCTAAGTGGACCCCGTTCCAGCCCTCGTACCACTTTTCAAATTTCTTGTCAGAGCTGGAAATCGAACCCGAGCTTCGGGGGTGGCAGCTAATCACACTAACCACTGCACCACAGAGGCGGACGGAAGACTTATTACTGAACAGTAAGTACCGATAGGTAAAATGATGACTGTAATGGACCCGTTTAATTAGAATTTCCGTAAAAATATTACTACTACTACTACTACTACTAATAATAATAATAATAATATCTTTACGTTCCAGTAACTAATTTTCACGGTTTTCGGAGACGCTGAAATGCCAGAATTTTTTTTATCGCAGTATTTTTTAATGCAAATAAATCTACAGACACGAGACTGACGTATTTGAGCACCTTCAAATACCAGCGGACTGAGCCAAGACCAAGCCTCCCAAGTTGGGTTCAGAAGGCCAGCACTTTACGCAGTGCTGCACCAATCATCTTGCCGGGCTGAGTGGCTCAGACGGTTGAGGCACTGGCCTTCTGAGTCCAGTCTTGACAAGGTGCTCAAATACGTCAGCCTTGTGTCAGTAGATTTACTGGTACGTGAAGAACTCCTATGGTACTAAATTCCTGCAAATCCGCGTCTCCGAAAACCGTGAAAAGTAGTTAGTGGGACGTAAAGCCAATGACATTATTATCATCATCTTACCTGCACAGTTCATAGGGGTATCTTACCTGGAGTTCCTCATAGGTACGTTATTAGAGCTTTCAGAGGACGCTCCGTTTCGACTACGCCGAAACATGTGGTTTTTACACGATGGTCCACCACCTGATATAAGCCGCTTACTGCGTGATCATTTGGATCAGTCCTTTGGTCTATGGCGAATAGGACGACATGGTCCCATCAATTGGCCCGCCAGATCTCCAATGGATATTACGGAAGACTGGATTCGGAGAAGTGATTTTCTTTTGTTAGTTGCTTTACGTCGCACCAACACAGAGAGGTCTTATGGCGACAATCGGACAAGAAAGGCCTAGGAATGGTAAGAAAGTGGTCGTGGCCTTAATTAAGGTTCAACCCCCGCAATGCCTGGTGTGAACTTGGGAAACCACGGAAAACCATCTTCAGGGCTGCCGACATTGGGGTTCGAAGCCCCAATCTCCCGGATGCGAGCTCACAGCTGTGCGCTCCTAACCGCATGGCCAACTCGCCGGGTACGGAGAAGTGAAGCCTGCAGAGTAGTCCAGGGAGGTCACTTGAACAATTGCTACGTGTTTCACATTGGTATGTCAGATGTTACACCATTTCTGCAGCGTATTGAGTTGGGAGTTCAGTTCTCAATCGATGTAGTATTTTGAGTCTCGATAGTTCGATATTCTCATAAATCCGAGCAGAAAAATTGAACTACCGGTAACAAAAATTATAAATCTAGAGTTTCAGTTCGCGATTGCCTTGTACGTGGCGCAAGCTGAACACAACACACGGAAGACGTGCTTGTTAAAACGCTAGATATTGACCTTGAACACAGTATGGCAGTTCTTCATTCTATACTGTACTGGTTTGGGTACATTGCGTGTGTGTGTGTCTGTTGATCTGCATGTTTGATGTTTATACACAAAACCTGTTTGTCACACTTTGTCCTCTAGTGCTAACCACAATACGAAGATACACCTGACTCATCGCAAAGAGACCTGGTTCTGGTCTTACGCATACTATCCTGTAGTAAACTACTGCGAGCGATGTAGGCACGGGTGAAGTACATTTCATCTTGTTTCCTCCTACACCACGCATATTTTACTATTTTCTTCCCTGCCTTTCAGCTCCTAATGACTTGTTAATAATAATACCGGTAATGTTATTTGCTTTACGTTCCACTAACTACTCTTACTGTTTCTGGAGGCGCTGAGGTGCTGTAATTTAGTCCCGCAGGAGTTCTTTTTACGCGCCAGTAAATCTACCGACACGAGGCTGACTTATTTGAGCATCTTCGAATACCATCGGACTGAGCCAAGATCGAGCCTGCCAAGTTGGGGTCAGAAGGCCAGCGCCTCAACCGTCTGAGCCACTCTGCCCGGCAGCAAAAATTATTATTATTATTATTATTATTATTATTATTACCGGGCGAGTTGGCCGTGCGGTTAGAGACGCATGGCTGAGAGCTTGCATCCCGGAGGTAATGGGTTCGAATCCCATTGTCGGCAGCCCAGAAGATGGTTTTCAGTGGTTTCCCATTTTCACACCAGGCAAATGCTAGGGCTGTACCTTAATTAAGGCCACGGCCGCCTCCTTCCAACTCCTAGGCCTTTGCTATCCCATCGTCCTATAAGACCGGATAGGTTTTATGGCGACAGATATAACTAAGGACTAGGATCGGGAAGGAAGCAACCGTGGTCTTAATTAAGGTACAGCCCTAGCATTTGCCTGGTGTGAACATGAAAAACCACGGAAAATCATCTTTAAAGCTGCCGACAGAGGGATTCGAAGCCAGTACATTCCGAATATTGGATACTGTTCGAACATTAGCGACTGCTACTATCAAGCTCGGTGATGATTTAAGAGTGGATTTCTGCCGCTGGTTAATTGATCAAGCACTCAATCCAGAATTTCTGTCAAGTGTATTAGTGACACATGAGGCAATTTTTATAGAAGGAGTGTTTAATATTTAGTATACCAAGGCAACCTCTAGCACCGGCTCTCAATTAATATCTGGATGGATGCAGTGGGAAGTCTGTCTCTTTGACCAATCTTCTTTTTATTAGCGTTATTTTGCTTTACGTCCCACATACTATTTATACCGTTTTCTGAGACGCTGAGGTGACGAAATTTCATATCGCAGGAGTTCATTTACGTGCCAGTATTTCTACGACACGAGACTGACGTATGTGTGCCCCATCGAATATAATCAGACTGATCCAAGATTGAACCTGCCAAGTTGGAGGTCGGAAGATAAGGACCTCAACGGTTTCAGACACTCAGACCGGTACCAATCACCTTACTTGCGTAAATTTGATCGGTGTAGCTTTCCTTATGGTGACGATGGGACGGGAAAGGGCTAGTATCGGAAAGGAAGCGATCGTGGAATTCATGACGTTACAGCCCCAGCATTTGCCTGGTGTGAACATGGAAAACCACGGTAAACCACCTTTAGGGCTGCCGACAAAGGGGTTGGAACCCACTATATCCCATTCATGAGCTGTGGAATATCCCCATTCAATAGGACAAGGCAGTTTCCAGCACCGGTTCTAATTAATATCAGGATGGGTGTAGTTGGAGGTCGGTTACATCTTTTTATTAATGTTATCTTGCTCCTGTACAGTAGATACAGTACGTTACTGGAGCTTTCAGAGTACGTGTCGCTTCGACTACGCCGAACCACGTGGATTTTACACGATGGCGCAGACATTTCCTCAACGGTAGACAGGACGATGTGGAACTATCAATTGGCCAGCCCTTATTCCAGTGGATTGCTACGCCTGGGGGGACATGAGAAACAAAGTATACCGAACTGAGGTAACCACTTCGGATGACCTCCGTGAACGTATGTTTAAGCACCAGAGGATATTCTGAACCACAGTGGTGTCTTGGCTCGAATGACAAGTTGCTTTACGTCGCACCGGCACAGATAGGTATTATAGCGATGACGGGGCAGGTAAGGGTTAGGAGTGGGAAGGAAGCAACCATGGCCTTAATTAAGGTACAGCCCCAGCATTTGCCTCGTGTGAAAATGGGAAACCACGGAAAACCATATTCAGGGCTACCGACAGTGGGGTACGAACCCACTATCTCCCGAATACTGGATACTGGTAGCACTTAAGCGACTGCAGCTATCGAGCTCGGTGTACCAGTAAATATACCGACACGAGGCTGACGTATTTGAGCAGCTTCAAATACCACTGCACGGGGCCAGGTTCGAACATGCGAAGTTGGAGTCAAAAGGCTGGCACCTCAACCGTTTTAGCCACTCAACCAGGCAGGAAGCACGAAATGTAGGTACGTTTAATTTACTTAGTTGTATAAATGTCCATTTTTCGTTTGAAACAAAACGTTCGATGTGCTTCGATAATTCAATTCTGATTCTACTCATATGGATATCCTATGCCATGCATTTGTTCGTTGGCGCAAGGAACTGTCTTCCTTCTTCTACCTTTACGCAATGCACAACGGGGATCGTACCGCATTTCACGTCCCGGCGTGCGTATCCCAACCAATAATTATATCACACGCTCGTACAGGTCGCGCACCGACACAGGTTTTCTGGTCATTTCCATACTCACTAGACCACAGGGCTGACTACCACAGATATCCCTATCCCCTAAAGGACGTAACAGCAAATGAACCAGTATTAACGCTGAGAATTCAATACACCTCCAGGGTCCGAAACCGATAACTAGTGTTGTCTGAAACCCCTAAGACGGAAACTAAATACTAACAACAACAAACCAGTCTGGCGATAATGTAACGTAACATGTTGTAGACTGGTAGCCTTCAGCTGTTACCGCAGGTCAGTTGCTCGTAAACATAAAACCAGTTTGGCATGTACATTACGTAACATCTCGTGGCATTGAATAGGGAACGCTCAGCTGTCACAGTAGTACATTTGCTCTTAAACATAAACAGAACAGAAACCAGTTTGGCAGGGATGGCGCGTGACTTGCCTGTTATCAAAGGAAAGCTATTCATTCACAAGAACAAGGCATACTACCTATTCTAAAAACATCGTACCCCTTTGCTCTCGAAAATAACTTCCGAGGATTACTAAAAGTTTGATATATAGTGGTTCGTCACATCGTTCTCTATTGCTACAATAAATATCTGCACGTATACACCTAACACCCCGTATAGATAAAAATAGCATGAGTTTACATTCCGCCTGAGGGTGAATCAAAGAATGGAGGAGTATTGCCAAATGGGAAAGGAAAGAGAAAAAAATAACTCAAGAAATTCATGGGAACTGTGTAATCGTAGCTCATGCTAGGTTGAAACGAGTACCAAAATCATGGCTACTGCTAGCCTGACAGATTGAGAGGCTCAGACGGTAGAAAGCTAGCCTTCTGAGCCCAGGTTGATGGGTTCGATCCCACTCCAGACCAAAACGCAGCCGGGCATCTGCTGGGTAAAAATTGACTTGGAGTACACGTGACAGTGTAAACAGTGCTTAGCAATGTAATCCTCATACATGTTGACCCTCTTAACTCTTACGTACGGGAAGTAAAGTATTCAGACCCGACCCCCGAGGAACGTCATTTTCAGCTCTTTCGTCATGTAATAATGGCCGCTGTATAACGACAACCATTTCTAAAATGTTGCGCTGGATGTGTTGTATCTCACTGCGGTTATGGAATATAACACGTGCTACATATGGGGAATAAGACATTACTACAAGTTCACTCAGGAACTGAAGTCCAGTGTTAAATGAAGTGCATTCAAAGCGAGAATAAATAGAAAGATCTCATTCGTGAACAAAGCGATGTTGTCTCTAAAATAAATACGCTCTTGGTCGGCGATGTTCTTGCTGCCGGATCTTCCCGCGGAGTGCGTATTTCCGGTTGTCTCAAACAGCATAGTACGAGATTGTATTCGCACTATAAAACAGAATCTGTTTCTCTCGCCTTGTAGCAGCTTGGCGCTGGAAATTGCTTGGAGGGTGAAGATGGCAGAAGGGTGGAGGTGGGGGTGGTAAAGGGGGAGAGGGCACTAAACGAACTGTTCATTGCGGGGCACATGCAATGTGTGTTTAGGTTTGGACATCCAAGGAAGGAAAATGAATATAACTCGTGGAACTGTTTTAGGGCGCTTATTTTTATATGAAAATATTTTGGACTATAAAATTTAGTATGTTAAGTAAGAGTTAATGTAATAACATAGACACTTAACATATGATTAATTTTCTAAGTATTAATTGGAGGTCATTTTTTTTAAATTTAAAAGCGCACTTTGCTTAGAAATACTGTCACCCAGTATGACACTGTGGTAAGATCAACGTTATGACATTAGTACGATTCAAAGGAAAACAGGCCATAATATGTGATATTCGTGATAAGAGGTAAAGACCTTTCGACAAACACTATAAACACAACATGCCGTTATAATTTTTCTGCTTGTAATACGATGCAGTCGATAGGTTGCACCAAGTGGTCCTTGATGGTAGAATGTTAAATGAACGCCTGAAACAATGAATCGGAGATGTGTTGTTTGAGTCATCAGTCCATAGACTGGTTTGATGCAGCCCTCCATGCCACCCTATCATGTGCTAACCTTTTCATTTCTTCGTAACTACTGCATCATAAATATGCTCTAATCTGCTTGTCATATTCGTACCTTGGTCTACACCTACCGTTCTTACCACCTACACTTCCTTCAAAAACCAACTGAACAAGTCCTGGGTGTCTTAAGATGTGTCCTATCATTCTATCTCTTCTTCTCGTCAAATTTAGCCAAATCGATCTCCTCTCGCCAATTCGATTCAGTATCTCTTCATTTGTGATTCGTTCTATCCATCTCACCTTCAGCATTCTTCTGTAACACCACATTTCAAAAGCTTCTATTCTCTTTCTTTCTAAGCTAGTTATCGTCCATGTTTCACTTCCACAATGCCACGCTCCACACGAAAGTCTATCTAATTCCTATATCAATGTTTGAAGTAAGCAAATTTCTTTTCTTAAGAAAGCTCTTCCTTGTTTGTGCTAATCTGCATTTTATGTCCTCCTTACTTCTGCCATCGTTAGTTATTTTACTACCCAAGTAACAATATTCATCTACTTCCTTTAAAACTTAATTTCCTAATTTAATATTTCCTGCATCTCCTGCCTTCGTTCGACTGCACACCATTACTTTTGTTTTGGACCTATTTATTTTCATCTTGAACTCCTTACCCAAGACTTCGTCCATACCATTCAGCAGCTTCTCGAGATCTTCTGCAGTCTCAGATAAAATAACAATATCATCGGCAAATCTCAAGGTTTTGATTTCCTCTCCTTGGATTGTGATTCCATTTCCAAATTACTCTTTGATTTCCTTTACTGCCTGTTCTATGTAAGCATTGAAAAGGAGGGGGAACAAACTGCAGCCTTGCCTCACTCCTTTCTGGATTGTTGCTTCTTTTTTCAAAGCCCTCGATTCTTATCACTGCAGACTGATTTTGCAGGCATGGGATACTAAACTAATGGTGCGATAGTTTTCACACCTGTCAGCACCGGCTTTCTCGGGAATAGGTATAATGACATTCTGTCGAAAATCTCCTGTCTAATATATCTTCACACTAAATGGAATAAACTTTCCATGCTGGTTTCTCCTAAGGCAGTCAGTAACTCAGAGGGAATGCCATCAATTCCAGGTGCCTTGTTCCTATTTAGGTCGCTCACAGCTCTGTCAAACTCTGACCTCAAAATTGGGTCTCCCATTTCATCAGCATCAACAGCCTCTTCTTGTTCCAGAACCAAATTATCTACATTTTCACCTTGATACAACTGTTAGATATGTCCCTGCCATCTTTCTGCTTTGTCTTCTTTCCCTAGAAGTGGCTTTCCATCTGACCTCTTAATATTCATACACCTAGATTTCCTTTCTCCAAATGTTTCCTTGATTTTTCTGTATGCAGCATCTACCTTTCCTAGGACCATACAACCTTCGACATCCTTGCACTTCTCCTTCAGCCAGTCTTCCTTAGATACCTTGCACTTTCTATCCACTTCATTCTTTAATCGCCTGTATTCTTTTCTGCCCTCTTCATTTCTAGCATTCTTGTATTTTCGTCGTTCATCAATCAGGTCTAGTATCTCCTGAGTTATCCACTGATTCTTAGTTGATCTTTTCTTCCTTCCTAACATTTCTTCAGCAGCTCTGCTGACTTCATCTTTCATGACTATCCACTCTTCCTCTATTGTGTTTCCTTCAGCCTTTTCATTTAGTCCTTTTGCAACATGTTCCTTGAAACAATCCCTCACACTCTTTTGTTTCAAATTGTCTAGATACCATCTTTTTGCATTCTTTCCTTTCTTCAATTTCTTCAGCTTCAGATGGCATTTTATGACCTACAAGTTGTGGTTAGAGTCGACGTCTGCTCCTGGGAAAGTTTTGCAATCCAACACCTGGTTTCTGTATCTCTGCCTAATCGTAATGAAGTCTATTTGATACCTTCCAGTGTCTCCAGGTCTAGTCCACGTATAAATCCGTCGTTTGTGGTGTTGAACCAAGTATTGGCAAGGACTAAATTATGATCAGTTCAGAATTCAACCAGCCGACTTCCTCTTTCGTTCCTTTGTCCCAATCCAAATTCTCCTACTGTATTACCTTCTTTTCCTTGTCCTACCACTGCATTCCAGTCTCCCATCACAATTAGATTCTCGTCAACTTTTACATATTGTATTAAATCTTCTCTCTTCATATGTTCTTTCGATTTCCTCATCATCCGCTGAGCTAGTAGGCATATAGACCTGCACTATTGTGGTGGGCATTGGTTTGGTGTCTATCTTGACGACAATAATTCTTTCACTATGCTGGTCATAGTAGCTTACCCGGTGTCCTATTTTCTTATTCATTATTTCCTCTGTTTGATTTTGTGTTGATAATTCAGTAGTCGCCTAACCAGAAATCCTGTTCTTCCTGCCAACGTACTTCACTTATACCAACTACATCTAACTTTAGTCTATCCATCTACCTTTTCAGATTCTCTAATCTACCACAACGATTCAAACTTCTAACATTCCACGCTCCGACTCGCAGAATGTCAGTATCCATCTTCCTGATGATCGCCCCCTCTCGTGTAGTCCCCACCCGGAGATACGAATTGGGGACTAGTTTACCTCCGATATATTTTACCCGAGAGGAAGCCATCATCAGTACATCATTCATACAGAGAGAGCTGCATGTCCTCGGGAGTTAGTTACGACTGTAGTTTCCCGTTGCTTTCAGCCATGTAGCAGTATCAACACAGCTAAGCCATGTTGAGTATTATTACAAGGCCATATTAGTCAATCATCCAGACTGCCGCCCTTGCAACTTCCAAAAGGCTGCTACCCCCCTTTCGATGAACCATTCCTTAGTCTGGTCTCTCAACAGATACCCATCCGATATGGTTGCACCTGCGGCTCGGCTATCTGCTTCATTGGGACACGCAAGCCTCCCCACCACGACAAGGTCACATGGTTCGCAGGGGAGGGAATTCAAGACATGAAAGGGATATTTCACAGCGAAGTACGTCTTCTTCTAAGAGCTCAGTGCGGTTATGGCAAGTGTGGCTGAAGTAGCAACTCAGCAGTCAACAGTCAGGGCTGACAGCAGACGGACGGTTCGAATTCAGGCGTACGCAAATACAGTGTGTCCCACTCCCAGGGGGGCCGGGAGACAACATGCATGTTCCGAGCGGTAATTCATAACCTCCCGTGTATTCTATTACCGATATTATTACATTTGTTGCTTATAATGGCCTTTATCATGCACCCAATAGCCTTTATCATTAGTATTAACCTTTTTTTTTTTTACAACCGGTGTTGAAAGTGGTGTCCTACAACATTCACACATTCCTGACATCTTCTAATGAAATTGCTATTCTGTTGCGTAATTGTCCTAATTACGGTTGTTATATTATTTTTAAGTTCATCTTTGGTGTGAGGATTATTTCTGTAAATATTTTTTTACAGCATTAAGTAATCCTGTTGTTCTTAATTTATTCACGAGAGATTTAACTGTTTCTCTACCTGGAACTGGAAGCCCGGGAAATCTTTCCTGAAATCGCCTACACACCTCTCTACCTGATTCGGTTGTTACGTATGTGTCGTACATAAAAACTCTTTGTTCAAGCGTGAATTTCAATGGCATTTCAACGGTGTGATAATGTAATTAATGAATGTAGGTTTTCGTGGCTCATTGTATTAATATAAAGAAATAAATGAATTGGATTAAAGCCTATATATAATAAAGCCAAGCTTTCAGCCACTTTGCATTGGCCTTCATCAGGGCATGTGAAGTTTTGCCTCCGACAGTGAGCAAAGAATTTTTGCGAAGGAACGTGGAAGTCATGCCCGTACTATCAACGGCCTACCCCACTAACTGGACTCAAGGATCGTCGCGCTGTGCTGTGGTGG
Source organism: Anabrus simplex (assembly GCF_040414725.1). Taxonomy (NCBI): domain Eukaryota; kingdom Metazoa; phylum Arthropoda; class Insecta; order Orthoptera; family Tettigoniidae; genus Anabrus; species Anabrus simplex. The sequence continues at coordinate 1,507,037,389 of NC_090265.1, read as the reverse complement.
TTGGGAGGGAAGGTACTGATTCACCGCCCTCTGTCGATAGTTTGAGTGCGTCTCGCTGTGCCATGGTGGTGTTATGCATGTATTTCTGCAGTACAGGTCTCCTTGTATTTGATAATTTGAAGCCGTCTTCCCTGTTGATGTTATTTGGGCAACGAGCATAGAAGTCTTTTACAGGCGCGATGACCTTCGCCTGGTCAAAGAGGATTTCATGGTCTGTACTGTAGAAATTATTATGTTCTAAAATTATGTTTTCGAAAACTAACATCATATCGACTAAGTTGGATTCTCAATTAGCACCACCGAAGGTTATGCCGTTATAATGAAACCGTTGACCAGCACCGTGGCTAAATCGTTAGCTTGCAGGCCTTTGATCCAAGGGTTCACTGGTTCTATTCCCGGCCGAATCAGAGATTTTAACCTCCGCTACTTAGTTCATCCGGCTCGAGGACTGTGGTTTGTGCCATCTTCAACATCAGACTTCATCGCAGGCAGGACCTCATCCTCTCAGACGCGGAGGTCACCCATGGCGTCAACTCGAAAGACCTGCACCAGGCCTCTCCGAAGACAGGAAACCGCAGAAACCGATGATGACACCATAATGAGGCGTATAAGGCGGAATGAGGAGTGAGATAATTTGCCACTGCTTTCCGCACTGGGCTGTACCATAGTAGCCATGATCTTACAATGGCACTGAAACAGCATTGGCTTTCAGAGACAAGAGACAGTGTTCTGCGTGTTTTCGATAGAATCATCCAGAGCAAATTCATTTTAGGATGTGTGATAAAATACTGCAATTAGATTTTAATACATTAGAATATGATAGCGTTAGCTTTAAAGGACACACTATTTACGATATAATGAGCTTCAGGGTACATAAATCTACGAAACATTCGTTAGTTGATCAATGTGTGTAGGGGAGACTTGCAAAGATTAATAATGCCCTTGCCATGCACTTGTAACAACTCATTGCAGTGCAGTATTTTCGTTCCAACAAGTTCCCGGGCGGAGGCAGTGCAAACATCAATTGCTGTGCTGGTTTTATTTAGAATTATGGGATGAAGGTGTTAAATTCCAGCACAACCATATCATAAAACACGGTTACGAGGACATTACATTTGAGAGGTCCAGGGTTTGCTTTGTTGTTAGTTTTATTTTATTTTTTCGGCTAGGCAGGATGTACGTTTCGAGTTCGAGGGAAAAAGTATCGGTTATTTCCCCAACATGAAGCTGTAAACAATTTCAATCATTTACGCGTTCACATTTATTAGAGTTATATTTGAACACTACACATATCAAGTTACCGAGCTCGATAGCTGCAGTCGCTTAAGTGCGGCCAGTATCCAGTATTCGGGAGATAGTAGGTTCGAACCCCACTGTCGGCAGCCCTGAAAATGGTTTTCCGTGGTTTCGCATTTTCACACCAGGCAAATGCTGGGGCTGTACCTTACTTAAGGCCACGGCCGCTTCCTTCCCACTCCTAGCCCTTTCCTGTCCCATCGTCGCCGTAAGACCTATCTGTGTCGGTGCGACGTAAAACAACTAGCAAAAAAAAACATATCAAGTTGTGAAAGAGAAAAATATATCATGTTCCTCATATAAGTTGGATAATACTCGATAATACCAACTAGCACTGTGGGTAACAGGCGATGGTGCGTCTAAACAAAACTACGAATCCGTAGGCATGTCATATGGTAGAGGATGGTTGCCTAGTTCTACTTCCTCTTAAATCAGTGATCAACACCACCACAACATACGGTCCTTAATGTTTTACAGCCATTGAATTAAGACACAAACCGAGCGAGTTGGCGACTTGTTATGTGGTGCGCAGAGCGAAGGAAGCGTAAGGAGTGAATCGCTGAACAAAGCATGAATCAAAGTTTGATGAAATCTAATAAAATTTGATAAATTTATATTTTCTTTCTTCTCAACAGGACAGATTCTTTAGCACCAATATAACACTCTAATAGACTATATAGAAAGAGAGCAGGAAGCTCAGACAACAAGTTGAGCATAAATACTCGATAATATTTATATACTTGGTTATTCTGTCTAGATTAATAAATAAGTTACAAGATTCTGAGCAACTGCAAAATGATCTCGATAATTTGTGAGATGGACAGTAGGCAATGGTATGATGATAAACGGGGTTAACAGAGATATTGTGAGTTTCACAAATAGGAAAAAGTCCTCTAAGTTTTAATTACTCCTTTTGGAATCATTGTAAGTACCTAGATGTTAATATAAGGAAAGATCTTCATTGGGGTAATCACATAAATGGGATTGTTAATAAAGGGTACAGATCTCTGCACATGGTTATGAGGATATTTAGGGGCTGTAGTAAGATTGTACAGGAGAGGGCATATACTTTTCTCTAAGACCTCAACTAGAGTATGGTTCCAGTGTATGGGACCCTCACCAGAATTACTTGATTCAAGAAATGGAAAAAATCCAAAGAAAAGCAGCTCAATTTGTTCAGGGTGATTTCCGACAAAAGAGTAGCGTTAAAAAATATTACAAAGTTTGGACTGGGAAGACTTGGGAGAAAGGAGACGAGCTGCTCGACTATGTGGTATGTTCAGAGCTGTCAGTGGAGAGATGGCGTGGAATGACATTAGTAGACGAATAAGTTTGAATTGTGTCTTTAAAATTAGGAAAGATCATAATATGAAAATAAAGGTGGATTTCAAGAGGAAAAATTAGAGCAAATATTTGTTTATAGGAAGGGGAGTTAGGGTTTGGAATAACTTACCAAGAGAAATGTTCAATAAATGTCCAATTCCTTTGCAATCATTTCAGAATATTTTTTACAAGTTGTTTTACGTCGCACCGATACAGATAGGTCTTACGGCGACGATGGGGCAGGAAAGGTCTAGGAGTGGGAACGAAACAGCTTTGGCCTTAATTAAGGTACAGCTCCAGCATTTGCCTGGAGTAAAAATGGGAAACCACGGAAAACCAGGGCTGCCGACAGTGGGGTTCGAATCCACTATATCCCGAATACCGGATACTGGCCTCAGTGCAGCTATCGAGCTCAGAAAAGGCTAGAGAACAAGAGATAGAGAATCTGCCACCTGCGCAACCGCTCTAAATGCAGATCACTAGTGATTGATTGAAACATCAAAAGGGGAGCTCGTCAGCTATGAACCAATGTATCAAGGGAGCTCGAAAGCTTGCTAAGATTATTTACAGACGTCGAGCTCAGAAGCTCAGGGTAACTTATATTTGACGAGCACAAAAGCTCAGAATAATTAATAACCGATAATAACTAAAGCTCAGAACCCTACAATTTCAGTCAGCATATTCTGATCCTTACAAGAACATTACATATTTGGGGTTTAGACTAGCCTGCGCGGTTTTTCATAATTAAGCTGAACGTCACACACTAAAGAAGCCGTAGCTTCTGGAACATTTACATATCAGGTCTCGAAACCTGGTTTTGAGTTACAAAGTTTAGAAGTCACCCTCAAATGAGCCAGCAGTTTATGTTAACACAGAAAAAGCAAAAATGCATTGCTTGAAAAACAGTTCGTACCTTCGTTATTCACAATTACAGCGGGTACACTCTAAAGAGGATCTACAGATCCATAATCAACAGGGACAGAAGGCCCATGCTACACGGCCACGAAAATTAAGAAAGAATATTAAAGGTTTATATTTACAAGGCTGAAAACCAAAATGAAATGGAGGCACAACACAAGTACTCCAAAGATATATTTACATAATACCTTATTGGGCATAGGCCCACAGACACAGAGGCTAAGTTCTGAAAATATTAAAGTTCGAACAGGTTAAATGTAATTTGAATGTTTAGAAAAAACTCAGTCATTAATAAAGGAAGTTGAGAGGAAGTTTAACGAGCGGGCCGGCAGTCGATATGCACGTGCACACTCCCTGCGATGTATTCATAACTTCATGCTGACTCGCTGCATAGTCGCGAGGTGTTCGGTTATTCAAGTTTGTGTATCGTGAGGAGCCGTGAAGTGATCCGTTAATTGCAAGAGCACATGTGGCTGAATTACAGTAGAATTAATTAGGTTAATTACATTACGTGGATGATACATTTTCGGTCTGGCCACATGGAAGGGAAACATTAAATAAATTTTTAGAGCACCTAAATTCCATTAACAGAAAGATCAAGTTCTCAATGGAAGTAGAAAATGAAGTAAATTACCTTTTCTTGATGTGTTAGTATACAAGAAGAACGATGGTACACTAGGCCATGCAATGTACAAGAAACCTACACATTCTGAAGGATACCTTCGTAAGTCTTCACATCACCACCCCTCCCAAAAAGCAGCTCTCCTTCGAACGTTATATACTAGGGTGAATAATGCTGCAGACGATGATAACCGCTCGAGTGCAATGAGAGAACTGACAACATCCATGAAGAAAAACAGCCATACATCAAGAGACATAACACGAGCTGTGATGATCAAGGAGCCTAACTTGGATAGTACCAACCAGGACTACAGCAAAAAGAAAAAAATATTCCTACCTTACGTGTCAGGTATAACTGACAGAATAGGGCGAATTCTTAAGAAGTACAATATAATTACAGTTTTCACCGCAGACCGGAAGCTCAAATCCCTGTTTCGACCGGTCAAAGAAAAACCACATCTTGAAACACTGGGCGTATATGAAATTCCATGTGGTTGTGGTTGTTCATATGTTGGCATGACAAAAAGGCTTGTTAGCACCAAGGTGAAAGAACACATCAGGTCGGTAAAGAATGTCGCTCTTTCATCCTCCGTGGAGAACGCTATAAGCCAGTCTGCCATAGTGGGTATATAATGAAACCTTTTTTTTCTCCCGGTTTTGATAACGATCATCTCGATTCCTCTTGTTCCACCGTCAACCTGTAGTTGTTGAGGTCACCTCTGTCACCTTTTTTTAGACAACGGATGTATAATTGCACTCATCATTCATCATAATTCCGTGTCCGGTCAGCGTTTCCAAAATGTAGCAAACTCCGATGGCCTTGTTGTTCGCCTCGATCTGGTCCTATGTAGTGCAGAGTTGTTCTAGTAGAGGACAGATAAGCAGATGGTTTGGATCTTGTGTTACACCACACTCGCAGGATGCGTCTCCATCAGCTGGAAGTATGCCCCATTTTTGCATGTTGGTCTTGTAAAGAGGGACTGCTTTCGTCGTAGGCATGATTTTCACAGCGGATTATTTCGGAAGTTAATTTTTGCTTCTTCAGAAAGATCTCCCATCCTTCAATCGCTTCATGTCTGATTCCTTGCTTTGATTCCCTCATCGATGGCTTTATCGTAGGTCGTGTTCCACCATATGTGTTTACGTTTGCTGGGTGGCTGTCCTAATTTCATGGCTGTTGTCTGCTATGTGTCGTGGAGCTCTGGCCACTGCTTTGGATCTTGTTCTTGTATGTCACGATTGGAAATAATAATAATATATTCTTAATTTCGATAGAGCCAGCTGGTAATAAACTATTGGCTGTTCACACGTCTAACTGTAGTTTTTACCTCAAGGTATTATAATGTGTTCGGTTTGCTCGGGCCTGTTCAGAAAACTCCACATATTTATCAAATGACTAGTGAAAGCTCATCTGTAATGTATATTCCCAAATGACTATTAGTGATTATTTATCAATATGAACTCATTGGTGTTTTCAATGTGATCTTTTTCAGGGAATTTTTCGAATGGTTGTTGATGAAACGAATTATTGTTTTAGACCAAAACAAAATGTATTCAGCTTCTACCTAAAATACCGACTGTGTGTTTATTACAGTTAATTCATGGGATCAGATTGACATCGTGAGTGGTGTCGTTTCCGAAGACGATCATGTCGATTCGTCCGTCAACCTGTAGTTGTTGAGGTCAGCTCTGTCACATTTCTTATGCAACGGATGTATAATTGCACTGTTTCAGTCCTTCGAAATCATTTCAGTTTTCCATAATTCTTTAAGAAGTGCATCAGTTCTTATGAGATCATCTCCTCCTATTTGCAACATCTCCGCAGTTACGCCATGCATGTAACTACACGTTAAGAGAGAAATAATCCTGGAATAGAAGAATAAATCCCCTTTCTGATGGCAGTTTCCAGAGCAGATCACCTGTTGCACAAAGAATAATTACATTACTTGGGATAAACTATTATAGTGGACAACTTAGTTTCAACCAAGTAGAGGTTGGTCTCAGTCATCAAAACGTATGACATATACTGACGAAATGTCTTAACATGAGGAAAGTTACGTCCCGTTGGGTTCCACATCTTCTCACTGACGAACATAAATGGCACCGGTATCCACTGGCTGGCATCCACCTGGACAGGTACAACAACGGACGAGACGAATTTCAGCAGCGTATTGTCGCCATTGATGAGCCTACAAGTTTGAATTAAAGTGTCAGTCAAGTGAATGGCGTCACCCAGGTTCGCCACGTCCACAGAACCTTCGACAGGTACCCAGTCGGGTGAAGCTTATGCTGATTGGGGCATACGACTACGAATGCGTTATTCTTACGTATGCTCTGCCTGAGATACAAACCGTCAATTGTGACTACTATTGCCGATTTCTGGATCGACATCTGCGTCCAACAATGCGGCGCAAACGTCCACGCTTATTGCGAGACGATCGCCCTATCGTGTTTCATGACAGCACACGTTGTCATGTCGCCAACATTAAGCTCTTATTGCAATAGTGGCATTGGGAGGTCTTGGAACACCCTCCGTACTCTCCAGACATGAGTCCTTGTGACTTCGACCTATTTCTGAAGTTGAAGGAACCCCTCCAAATCCACCAATTTCCTGACATGGCATCTGTACTCCGCGCAGTAGGTTGCTCCGTCCTGTCATCAACAGAAAACTCCTTGCCAACGGTCCCCAACGGTTTCCCGACATTTGACAAAAGGTAATAGACTTTGCGGGTATCTACATGGAAGGAATGTAATGCAATTGTTTGTTCATTAAATATTGAGTTCTATCAATATTGCTACTACTTTATGTACAGCCCTCGTGTTTGATAGTGTGCATGTAACTACACGTTAAGAGAAAATAAACCAATCTCGATAACTGCAGTCGCTTAAGTGCGGCCAGTATCCTATATTCGGGAGATAGTAGGTTCGAACCCCACTGTCGGCAGCCCTGAAGATGGTTTTCCGTGGTTCCCCATTTTCAGACCAGGCAAATGGGGTTGTACTTTAATTAAGACCACGGCCGCTTCCTTCCGAGTCCTAACCCTTTCCTGTCGCATCGTCGCCATAAGACATATCTGTGTCGGTGCGACGTAAAACCAATAATAGCACAAAAAAAGAGAGAAAATAATCCTGGAATAGAAGGATGAATCCCCTTTCTGATGGCAGTTTCCAGAGCAGATCACCTGTTGCACAAAGAATAATTACATTACTTGGGATAAAATATTATAGTGGCAACCTGGTTTCAACCCAGACTTACAGCTTGTTCGCTCATGACTCTAATTGCTTTTCTTTGGGAATCCCCGCTTAGTATGCTGGTCAGCGGACGAAAACTTCCTTCATAAACAGCTAGCAGCCCTGCAACTTGCTACGTGACGTGCCTATGCCAGAGTTGAGAACGAACCCCACTTAACGAAGACGGGATAAAGGACGTGGGGAATCTGCATCACATTTCTGAAGTGAAACAGCATAACTGAGGACAGCAGTCACCAGAGATTGGCTCTTCTCGTGCGTTGTTAACAACTGTATTATGCACATTTTAGTACCGAAGACCGTTCATTTTATCTCCCCCAACTTTTCGGTTTCAATATGTACTTTCATTTAAGTCCAAAATGACCTGAATTACTCGCACGTGACTGTTCGTGTTCAGCTTCTCATGGATTGAAGTGAACCATAATGAATGTTTGTTTATTTATTTATTTATTTATTTATTTATTTATTAAAATTTATTTATTTATTTATTTATTTATTTATTTATTTATTTATTTATTTATTTATTTATTTATTTATTTATTTATTTATTTATTTATTTATTTATTTATTTATTTATTTCGAACGGACCCTTAGGATCACGATAGACTTGTTCAGCGCCCCTTCCTTCTTCCCACTCCCTTTTTGTTCTCTCGCTCCTCCTGTTTCTCCCTGCTTCCATAATCTCAATCTTGATCCTAGTATCAGCCCATTTGTAACCTTCCACCAGTCTCCAGTAGCCGGATCTATCCTGTACTGCCGACTGTGGATTTTTCTTTTCGTTATCGTGATTTTCTTCCAATCCACCGTGACTTCCTTTATCCAGTTATTTCCCGTTAAACATGTCACGCTGCATATTTTCTTGGTAAACCTTACCGTACTGCACTGTAGGAATGTATCTTTGCACGACGTATTTACGCACTCCTAGAATATAATATATTTCAGTTTTATTTTCCTTTACACATTAACATAGAAAAATGAACACAACGAAAATTGTTCTAATGGACTGCATATTCTTATGTGTCTGGGAGGCGTGACCAGTGTTAAGGAAAATAATGGATAGGAAGAGTATTGTCAGATACGCGGTATTGCTCGCGCAGCGACGACATGCACTCAGTTGAGTAGCTCGCTTCCATACTCCTAAGTCTTCCCAGCCCGTAGTTTGCAAGATTTTCGTAACACTCCACGTGTATAGGTAATCACTCAGAACAAATCGTGGTATATTCAAAACGGACTTTACTGTTAATCGGGCTCGTAATCCTTATTCTTAAAAATAGAGGTGACACGTGATTACAGTAATGAAATTATGACTCACATATTAGGATTGCTGTTGTATGTTGCTCAGTAGGTAGTGTCATAGATAGAGTGTTCGGCTGTCATCCAAATATATACGGGTCTAATATTTTTGAGATAGATATTGATATAATTCATTTTCTTTCTTCTTTCTTAATCCGTTTACCTTCACGGTTGGTTTTTCGCTCGGACTCAGCGAGGGAAGCCACATCTAACGCCCAAGGGCAGCTTCCTGGAGCGTGAGACTTTGGGTAGGGGGATGAAACTGGGGAGAAGGACCAGTGCCTCGCCCAGGCGGCCTCACCTGCTATGCTGAACAGAGGCCTTCTGAAGGATGGAAAGATTGGAAGGGATAGACAAGGAAGACAGAAGGAAGCGAGCGGCCTTGGCCTTAAGTTAGGTACCACCCCGGCATTTGCCTGGAGGAGAAGTGGGAAACCACGAAAAACCACTTCGAGTTTGGCTGAGATGGGAATCGACCCCCCCCCCCCCCTTTCCACTCAGTTGACATCCCAAGTCTGAGTGGACCCCGGTCCAGCCCTCGTACCACTTTTAAAATTTGGTGACAGAGCCGGGAATCGAACCCAGGCCTTCGGAAGTGGCAGCTAATCACACTAACCACTACACCACAGTGGTGGACACTATATAATGAGTAAAATCAGATACGTTAATGAATTATTATCTATAATGAGAGCTCCATATTTTTTCTTGAGAAAACTAGAGCTTCATTTGTATTTATTTAGAATATTTAGCGAATAACTACAGATGAAATGGATAATAAAAGTGAATAAATATAAAACAAATCAAGTACTGTAAGTATTTAATCTGGTTACGTAACCTATTCAGAAACCAAAACTTTCAGCACGGAAATATACCGTTATATTTGTACATTTAAGCTCTTTGGGCCTAGTCTGCCAATATGTCGGCTGTCGGCTTCATCACAGGGTTGTCACATTCTTCTTATCCTAGACCTTTTAGGCCAAAGAAACTATAAAGATGTTTCATTGCGCTGTTCTGATCAATTTACAGAAACATGTGCACGCTGGTGATAGAAACTGTGATTGGTTGAAATTCCTGACATTCTTATGCCGGATAGATCACTGATTCTTGAGCTAAATCGTCTTTCTAAACACATTTGGAGTTTTCTGTACAGTTATATATAAATGTTGACACAAACCGTGTATTATAGTTAATGTTGACAAGTTATCCCTAGAACAGTGAAATGAAATGTCGTATGGCTTTTAGTGCCGGGAGTGTCCGAGGACATGTTCGGCTCGCCAGGTGCAGGCCTTTCTATTTGACGCCCGTAGACAACCTGCGCGTCGTGATGAGGATAAAATGATGATGAAGACGACACATACACCCAGTCCCCGTGCCAGAGAAATTAACCAATGATGGTTAAAACTCCCGACCCTGCCGGGAATCGAATCCGCGACCCCTGTGACCAAAGGCCAGCACGCTAACCATTTAGCTATGGAGCCGGACCCTAGAACAGTATTTCGATAGCTTACTTCTAAAACCTCGTTTGCTCCAATGATCTTCCTACTAATTATATTCCTTAAGACTGGTCACACCTCCCAGCCACATATTTATATTCAGCCCACCAGAATAATTTTCGTTGTGTTCATTTTCCTGTGCTAATGTGTAAAGGAAAACAGACCTTGCCATATCGTATTGTAGGGGTGTTATTTGCAAGCGAATTTACGCACTCCTACTGTAGGTAGATTCATTTTCATTTAAAGTTCATTTTCATTTTTCACACCATTTTAATTTGGCGCCGTCTGGCTGTCTGCTAGTCAACTTCGACGTTCCGATTTACTCTTTTCGGCGTCTATGGCTGAGTTAAATATATATATATTTTTGTAGGGCAAACACCAGCGATATTTTACATGCTGACATCGTACGACATGGAGTGTCGAATGGACTTTTGTCCGCCCTTCAAAAATCCGACTATCTCTGCCGGGTTTGAACACGCTATCTTGTGATTAGGAAGCCGACACTCTACCACTGATACACATAGGCAGCTTGAACCACTAGTACATAACTGTTGCATAACTCACAAATTACCATACCGTTCGAGACCAGAAGAATCGCAGTAGCTAACAACCCGAGGTAAGAAGTTCGAATCCGATTTGTGCCAAGTATTCGTATTGTGTCTGTTACTATGTACTAAGTAAAATAAGTAAAATCTGCTCAACTATCAGATTTTAAATCTACATATAGTGTATTAAACAATGTAAGCAAAATGTGGAAGACTATCTCTATAATCGAACAGTTAATTTTTTGTAAGTTGTCACCGGAAACCATTAGTAACTTATGTTAATCACAGGGCAACTTTAGTATGTAAGAGTTATCCTTCATTGTTGCCTCTCTCGGCGTAAAATTTACCATTATGAATATATTTTCTTCTTCTTCTGCTTCTTCATCTGTTTACACTCCAGGGTCGGTTTTTCCCTCGGACTTAGCGAGGGATCCCACCTCTACCGCCTCAAGGGCAGTGTCCTGGAGCTTCAGACTCTGGGTTGGGGGATACAACTGGGAAGGATGATCAGTGCGTCGCCCAGGCGGCCTCACCTGCTATGCTGAACAGGGGCCTTGCGGGGGGATGAGAAGATTGGAAGGGATAGACAAGGAAGAGGAAAGTAAGCGGCCGTAGCCTTAAGTTAGGTACCATCCCGGCATTTGCCTGGAGGAGAAGTGGGAAACCACGGAAAACCACTTCCAGGATGGCTGAGGTGGGAATCGAACCCATCTCTACTCAGTTGACCTCCCGAGGCTGAGTGGACCCCGTTCCAGCCCTCGTACCACTTTTCAAATTTCGTATTAGAGCCGGGAATTGAGCCCGGTCCTCCGGGGATGGCAGCTAATCACACTATTCAGTACACCAGAGAGGCGGACATGAATAGGCTATATTTCAAGTGTCAAATTAGAGTAGTCAGTATACAACGTAAGTATGACCGCAAGGATGAGTACGTCGTCGTATTCTACAACATTATTATTATTATTATTATTATTATTATTCTTTTACGGCCGCATTGGACCACTGTAGTAAATTTCTGTCCGGTCTTCTATGATGTTTTATGTTTTATTTTATTTTCTATTTTTCCAGTATTTCTTAATTCTATTTGATCTTCGTTGTCGTTCTTCTTCTGAAAATGCCCCTTTAGTTGTTTGTCTTTTATCACATTTTGGTAGGAATCTAATTTTACTATTCTTCAATTTATTTACTTTGATTCATTCTTTAAATTCTCCAATGTGATGTCTAATTCTTTCATGTCTTCTTTTATTTCTTTTGTCCAGACATGTTGTTGTTCTTGTTTCCAAAACTTTTCCATAATTCTGTGTATTAACCTGTCTTGAGGTGTTCTCAACACATGACCAAAGAATGATATTCTCTTCTTTCTTATGAAATCCGTTAAAGGCTCTGTTTCCTGATATATTGCTGCATTTGGAATGATACACCATTCCCCTTCTTTCTGGTACTGCTTATTAATGCATGTTCTTACTGTTCTTCTTTCTATTTTTAAAAATTCTGTCTATGTTATTCTTTTGCTTTATTTTAAATAATGTTTCACTTCCATAAGTTATTTCAGTTATGATTATTATTTTTTTTGCTAGGGGCTTTACGTCGCTCCGACACAGATAGGTCTTATGGCGACGATGGGATAGGAAAGGCCTAGGAGTTGGAAGGAAGCGGCCGTGGCCTTAATTAAGGTACAGCCCCAGCATTTGCCTGGTGTGAAAATGGGAAACCACGGAAAACCATCTTCAGGGTTGCCGATAGTGGGATTCGAACCTACTATCTCCCGGATGCAAGCTCACTGCCGCGCGCCTCTACGCGCACGGCCAACTCGCCCGGTATTATTATTATTATTATTATTATTATTATTATTATTATTATTATTATTATTATTATTATTAAGTACGCCTCTAAGTACTTCGCGTACTCCTAAATAGGATTTTAATAACTAATAATATTACAAAACGAATATGTTCTTCGTTCCCATAAAAAGTTATTTAGCAAATATGGAATATAATTCTTCTCCCTCTTCTCATCCTTCCTGGCATTTTTCCGACTACCTGAGGCCGGCAATTTGTATGGATTTATCCCAGTTTTACAGTCGGGTGTCTTTCCTGATATTAACATTTCGCCTGGGGATCTATTCATTACTGCATGTTTCTGTAGTGGTTTATAGTGTGATGTGTTGCACGAAGATGTGTATTAGGACAAACACAAACGGTCAGCCCTAAGCTTGAAGATTTAACCATACGCGATTAAAATCCCCAGAATTCGAGCCTGAGGCCATCTGAACCGAAAACCAGTACACTGACCAGCCAGGGAACCGAGTGAACACTGGGATAGGAAAAAGACTAGGAAGCAGGCAGACGTGGCCTTAGTTATAGAACAGCATCGGTATTTGCCCAGTATCAAAATAAGAAAACTTGATAGTGTAGCAATGAAAACTGACTAACCACCATCAAATACACTGCCATTTTTTAAGTAAATAGATGTAGAAAGAATTTTAATATTTTTTTAAAATGACATTATTATTATTATTATTATTATTATTATTATTATTATTATTATTATTATTATTATTATTATTATTATTAGAAATGCACACCAGGACTCTGTCAATGTTTTTAGTAACTTATTAGCTTACTGTTGGATTTTTCGAAGTGTGATTTTTCCTTAACTTAATGCATGTGCTAGGCCTGTCACTAATTACAATCTAAATTCAATATGACAGTTGACTTTCCTTGAAAGTAAGGGTTAAGTCACATTCTTCTTATCCTAGACCTTTTCCGTTTTTTTTTTTGTTTTTTTATTTTTTTTATTTTTTTTATGGAGGTGTGAGTGGAGGGTCGGTACTAAGCTCCATTCTACAGCCTTTACTAATGGCAATCCTATACGGTGGTGGTTACCAATGTGGTGTGTTGTTTGTGTATTATGATTAACACAAACCCCTAGTTTTAGAAACAGAGGAAATAACCAGATGGGCTGAAATTCCCGGCCCGATTGTGAAGCGAACTGGGGACCCTCTGAACCGAACGCCGCTCCACAGATCATTTAACCAAGGATCGTTATATGTGTGAAATATACTGATGGTCGGGTATTATAGAAAGGACTGGAAAATTTGAAACGGTGACAAGAACATTTCAATGATATACCCTGATTATATTCCCGGAATACCCTCATCAATCGCCTTGCGTCCGGCTCTATGGCTAAATGGTTAGCGTGCTGGCCTTTGGTCACAGGGGTCCCGGGTTCGATTCCCGGCAGGGTCGGGAATTTTAACCATAATTGGTTAATTTCCCTGGCACGGGGGCTGGGTGCATGTGTTGTCTTCATCATCATTTCATCCTCATCACGACGCGCAGGTCGCCTAAGTGTGGCAAATCAAAAGACCTGCACCTGGCGAGCCGAACCCATCCTGGGATCTCCCGAGACAAAAAGCCATACGCCATTTCCATTTCAATCGCCTTGCAACTGTTGAACCACCCCTATAAACCACTAATAGGAATTCTAGACACTGTAATTATTTCGAAAATAGTGAAAGGAGCAGGTCTGCAGGTCCTGATGTTCTTCCAACAGACATCTAGAAAATCAAGAAATTTCGTTACAAGGCTGGCTGACAGAACTCTTCAATACTGTTCTGGAATTTAGTCATTCACAGTGGCGGTGAGCTCTCGAGAGCACATGAGCACGTGAACACCCAATTCTAATGCATATTCATGCATTCATGGATAATTCAGAATTGTTTCATCAATCGATCACAAACATTCGACTTATGTCGAAGCTCCGTTACACTGACAGTTGTTCGTTTCGACTGACAATGCAGGACGCACACTGGACGTTGTGCTATGAGCCTGAAGACTATACGCATGCGCATGCAGATGACGTCATGGTTTATGCACAGAGCATCCCCATAAGCGAGGAGCACAGATAGTATTACACCTGACAACAAGGGTCCACCACCTCCTCTGTTACTGCTGGCCACAGCTCCCAGAAGTTAATATTGCATTATATCGCTGGAAGATTTTGCCAGTAAATAATTCCGTACAGGTGTTCGTAATGGCGGAAGAAGTTCGCTTTACATTGTGGGTGGAGAATCGTTTCCGAGTACAGGTACATATGGTACCGGTATGCATTATTTTTATGCTTGTTGTCATACCTAGGTGAACTTGGTGCTATGTAAAACCAAGAATAATGTTCGCATCTTTTAATATTCGCTACAATACAGCATTGTAGCAAAGTTACTGTGGATTTTACTTTTACCGAGATAAGTACCTTCGGCTAACAGTGGCCACGGCTTTACTGTGGATTTTCAGATCTGCATTCGGGCGGAATAAAAACATTTTAGTAGTAGTCGTAATTTTAATAATAATGACAATAATAATAATAATAATAATAATAATAATAATAATAATAATAATAATAATAATAATAATGTTATTGTTTTTAAGTCTCGGAAAATGCATCCTCGGTTGTAAGAGTTGTAAGTTATTTTGTACTGATTTGTGTTCTACTTTGGTACATTTCAGACGTGAACAAAAATTTTACTGTGAACCCCCTGAAAATTTTGTCACGAGCCGCCACTGGTCATTCACATACTAGTAAGTAAAGTAACTCGTGTCCTCATCCAGAGGTAGTGCAGCTCTTTTCAAGCACGCCCCCAATGGAGGTGAGCTGCATGTACCATTTCAATCACATACCAGCCCTCCTGCCATTCTTAAATTTCTGGCAGTACCGGGAATCGAACCCGGGCCCCTGAGGACGGCAGCTAATCACACCAACCGTTACGCTCCAGAGGCGGACATTCACATACTGAATGTCATCTATTAACAGGGTGTGACAGATGATCTAGTTCTATTTGCATACTGCAAAGATATTTGAATAAATTCTTAACCGCCAGTTGTCTATCCATCTGTTCAGGATCTGTGGACTATAAATGCCATCTTAGAAATACATCAATTAATGGAGAAATATTGGCACATACTTTAAAAAAATCTGAAACATGCTTAGGAGGAAGAATACTTCAATTCACACCCTACGTCACATGATCACAACAGCCACGTGTTAACATAGGCTTGAGGAGATCCCATATGTAGTAAGCACGTACATATGTTATGAGCTACCTAATAAATGTAAATGAGGTGCATAATTGAATATGCACCCATCAAGGTGCGATAAATCATCAATCAAATACTCCTTATTACCTAATGTTCATAATTTATGAAAATCGTCGCCCTAGAAGTCGTCGAGATGATACAACATTGATTTAAGACATCTCGATTTGGATAGTTACCTACTTAAACCGTGGCATGAAATATTAGTAAAGAATTCAGTTTTCATTAGTATTCAAAAATGTTCTTGCCTTCTTCCACATCCACGCCTCAAGGTGCGATACATTCATATGGTGTAGAAACAGTCTACTCTCTGAATACAAGCATCAGTTGAAAATTCACTTTATGATTTGCATTCATTCGAGAAAGATCCCATATATTTCGCTCTGAAAGTTTATAGAATATTATCTCTTGTACCCGTCCTTGACGGGTTAGTTTTTTGTGCATATCTTTATCTCAAAAATTAAGTTCCCTGAAGGTAATCATAATTCATGTCCACCTGTTGCATATATTAAAGTATTTAAGCTTGGCAGGCCTTTGCGATCGTGAAATTACCAGCGTGCCTCCGTAGTGTGGCAGCGGGCTCGTCAGTTTGAATTTCTACACCTTTCCAAGACGGTGGTGGCTAGTGCGCTGTTGAGACACCACTACAAGCCTCCTTTGTAGGAAGGGGACACCGTGGGTGTTATTCTACTGCCCCCACCCACAGGGGGAGAGGAAAGCTAAGCCACCTCCATTCGGCCATGAAGGTCTTTGGAGGAGTGTAAGATAAAAGCTGTTTCTATTCATAACCTTGTCACTATGTTGGATTGAGGGATTGGCTCTGTTCCTGGCCGCTCTTGATACTAGAAATTAACATGGTACTGATTTCTGATGTAGGCTCAGTAAACCTCAGGGCCATGTGCTTTTCTAGAAGTGGAAACCTCGTTTCTGAATTTTTCGACTTCCTAGTGGGAAATCAGACTTACGTCCTTGTAGGTGAGCCGAGCACGCCCTTGCCACCTCTGCTAGCAGTCCCTAAAACATGTACTAATGTTATCGCAAGCGTGGTAGCCAAGTGGCATTGTCTTGCGGCAGTGACTTTTCACCAAGACAATCGGAGGTTGGATTCTGGCCTATGGATACCACTTTACACTTCGAATTCCTCTTAAAACTGGAGGTCCTGTGACTATGATCACAATATCGATAAAAACAACAAGCTTGCTTTTTTTCTACAAGTATATCAACAAAACCGAACGAATTGGCTATGTAGCTACACGTTTGCATTAGGGGGGAGGGGAGGTTTTTGAACCCCAGCGTCGATAGCCCTGAAGATGTGTTTCTTAGTTTTCTGATCTTTACATGAGGTAAATGTTGGAACTGTGCCTTTAAAGCCACGATCGCTTACCTCTCAGCAGTAGCCCTACCTCACCGCAACGTTGCCGAAAATCTACATATTGCGTGAATGGGATATTAAATGAATAGCAAAAAAAAATTAAACAAAATCATGAAGTTCACCGAGCGAGTTTGTCGTGCGGTTAGGGTCGCGCAGCTGTGAGCTTGCATTCGGAAGATTGTGGGTTTCAACCTTACTGTCGGCAGCTTTGACGCTGGTTTTCCGTGGTTTTTCACTTTCACACCAGGCAACTTAATCAAGGCCACGGACGCTTCCTTCCTACTCCTATCCCGTCGTAGCCATAAGATATCTGTCGGTGTGACATAGAACAAATTTTTAAAAAATAGTTTTAATCACTCTTCACTACCCTGATCTTCTCGTCAGCTTTTTTATAAATGGATCATCTCTTAATAGTAATTATGTCCATTTTTAGTACAATATCAGCTTTTTCTATCATTACTTTCAAGTGTTTTCTCTACCAAAATATTCACCAGAAATAGTGTGTTTCTGATTGCATGTCATATGATGTTACTTTTTAAATGCATCCTTTAAATTTCTCTTAATTTACTGTACTTCATTTCTATATTTGATAGGTTTTTTGCCCAGCTCCTATTTCATTCTTTGCCATGTTCACGGTTTCTAAACAATTCGTCTCTTGATTTTGAATCCGTTAGCTCTCTCCTTAGTTTAATAGCATATTGAGACAAGAGATTTAACAAAAGAACACCAGCCTTAATTTTGTAAATCTGGTTGATAGATGTTCGTATTTAGAAACATTCTTAGCTAATGCTATTCATCTCATAATTCGTACTTTAAGTACTACTAGTGGGCCCGCGCTCCTCCAGGTCGGATAAGTCGTCTTAATATGCCTGTCGTAGTTATATTGCTTTGCCTGCTCTTTTCAATAGCTTTATGAATATTTTAATACTGGTAATGTACCAGGAAATGATTAGGGGGCCAGAGCATGGGATGGATCTCAGGTAGTGTTCGGTTTCTTATTGGAGCAGGTACAGAGAAGGATAGTATCGCAGGGCGAATAATAGATGGTAAAATCTTTTTGACAATATTTATTAAAAATATTCATGAAAATCACCCTGCAGTTGAAACTTCAAACTCAATTTTCCAGCCAATATTTTCAAAAATGCAAAATAAAATATCGATGATGTTGTATTCTGAGACATCCAATGGATTAAAATGTCCAAAATAAATATCACTTTCTCAGAGATCGTAAACACCATACAGTTCATCTAATATGGATTTAAATACAAAAATAACACTTTGCACCTTGATTTTCATTAAGTCCATCACTCGTGATGCAAGCCTACAGTTTTTCTAATATTTCTGAACATAATATTAACACACACTTCCATGAAAAAGTAGATAGTTCAAATAAATAAAAATATTTCATCACTTGATGTATACTCCTACAGTTAATCTAAGTTGAAAAATAAAACAGAGCACTTGCAAACCCTACAGTTCTTCTACGTGAAATTATTTCAAGTTATAAAAGATTTTAGAAAAGAATTTACAGTTCAAGAACAAGATATGAAGCCTTCTTGAATTATTATGAATAGAAAGCGGAAATTCATACGAAGCACTTTTCTGTTGTTGGAGCACTATGATTAACTGAGTGCTTTGTTAAAAGTCAGTTAATGGAATTACTCACTCAAAATATAAGAAGATCACCTGGAATCTGTTTATATGTGTTGGTGTTGTGCTGTCCTGCGGCTTGGTGGCTGGAACTTTCTGCAGCGTGCAGCCAAGGCTCGAACTCAGCACCAGCAGCGTGACAAGTCCGTTCAGTAAAGATACCACGTTAATATCCCTCGTCGATGGGTACTATGATCGAAGAAACCACGTTAATCCCACGCTGGAAATGACGTTCGACGCAGCAAAATCTCACAACACTTTGCCAAGATTTCCGATATTCTTTTAGAGATGATGTCGGAACACGGAAGGTTCATTTGGCACTATAGAGCTCTCAATTATCATTAAGATTAGTATTATACACCGACACAAGTCTCAGTGCACAGTTCGTATTCTCATTTATGTTTTACAATGTTGACTACGTGACTTAGAATATCACAGTCTATGCTACAGTATCATTTGTAAGTCAGTTAATGAAATAATGACTTACAATCGTTTTCAACATGGAAAACACAGTTTTTCACACACACAGTTTATAGAATTAGGATTTAACACTGTTACAGTTCATAATAGTCACTGATTATGTCTGAGGTTCGACCGCAGAATAATCATCACAGTAAATAAAACACTTGAAAAAATGTCATTAACACCAGTCTCTACAACAGTCTCTGGAATAATACTGTTCATAGATTGAGAAGATTTTATGACTGAATTTGCATAACACGAGTCCGTACGACTTAATATTGTGATAAAAAGTGATTTACATTCAGTTTCTCGTAGTGGTGATCGAAAGTTCGAGAGAATACACGAAAAAGTCACATTTAGCCTTGTTATTTGGTGAATGTTTAGTGGAATAGTATCTCACACAGTCCACAATTGTACTAGTATAGGGGAAATGTGTCTCAGAATCATTAAAATGGTCACAAATTAGAAGTTTAGTTAATCACACGCAATGTCTTAGAATATTGTCACAGTCAATGATAAAGTTCAGAGTTACGTGAAAATGACCAAGTCCACAATATCGTTTACTGATAAATGAAATACTTGACACTTCAATTCACAATTTCTATTATAACATCACTCGGTTAACACACTTCTAAATATTATATAACGAAGATTTAGTCGGAGAATATTTTAGAACATTTCCTTCGTCGCGACGTGGCAGAAACTTTACTTGCGACGTCTTCGCACAATTTCTAAGTGTTCGAGTGTGACTTCTACGTCCTGGCGGATCGCGACCGAGCATTTTGTCCTTCTGTCATAATCGCAGAACACACTGGCTGTAACCTCGTTTCGTTGACCTATTTATACCTGGCTGCGAGCAGCGCTCGGAATCAGGTGATGAAGGGGTGATAATACTTCCCAAACTTTAACTTGTTATATCTTGAAAACCACTGGACGGATTGATCTCAAATTTGCAAGGATGTACTTTCAGAATATGGGCTACAATTTAGTGTTGGTCTCATGTTAATTGATCCAGGCGTTAAAAAGTTCAAAAATGGTTTTGAGAGAATTCTGAGGGGAGGGAAGCTACAGGCAGTGCTGACGTCACTTGACCTTGATCCACTCATGCGGTCTCCCTCACGCAGTGTAGTGAGAACGAGAACCTTCTCTCACACAGCTGTTTGTACATCGGAACTTAGCCGTTCACTCATGAATAAAGATTTATAACTCGTATGTGCCAGGGCCTATGCCTTCCTGGTACAGTACATAATAACTTATTAATTCGTAATGTAGTTTACAGCACTTCTTTCCATACAGTATTCACTGTCCTTCGACCATTCGGGCGAATCTGGATCTTAATATTTTCAAACGATCTTACTCGAGATAGTACAACATACAATTGGCCGTGACTGAATTCTAGTTCGGGTAAGTAGACACCGACTTTTACAAGCGGTTTTCCCTGCGCTTTATTACTGGCAATGGTCATACAGAAGGATACTCGACTTTATACCTTCCCGTCTGTGTGTATGACGATGTCTATTATCAGCATGTAAGTTGTTAGGAAAGCTCTGCCATCTGTTGAATATATTAAGAAGCTTAGGAAGGTCAGAGAATCAAAGAGTATACAGCACAGAATAATAATATTCCATGATCCCGGGAAGTGACGGGTAGTAATCAAACATGGCTGCATGCAGTGACATTACTAACGATGAAAATCACACATATCACAATATTTATGAAAGTGTTGGTCGCTTAGCAACCTGTTAAATACAGAATGAATTACGGGTTAGGGTAAACCTTCGCCTGCAGTTATTGGAGTGATCATTTAATGATCTGATTTTATGATTACTCAAAGTTGGCTGAACTTAGAGACCTATCAACGTCTCAAGATTCACCGGCAGGTAATTCCGGAGAGAATAAAACAAAAATGAAGCAAATCGGTCCAGTAGAACAGACGGGCGGATTTGCCAAAGCTGTTTCTAGTAAACTCTCTTAATATATAGATTTGTAATTTAACTACAGGGATAATGACATTAATTTATTCGTTCTATCTCCAGCATTCTCTTCAAGTGTTCACATGATATTCTCAGGTGGTGGTGGTGGTAGTAGTAGATTTTTTTGCTATTTGCTTTACGTCGCACCGACACAGATAGGTCTTATGGCGACGATGGGACAGGAAAGGCCGAGGAAGTGGAAGGAAGCAGCCGTGGCCTTAATTAAGGTACAGCCCCGGCATTTGCCTGGTGTGAAAATGGGAAACCACGGAAAACCATCTCAGGGCTGCCGACAGTGGGGCTCAAACCCACTATCTCCCGAGTAGTAGTAGTAGTAGTAGTAGTAGTAGTAGTAGTCCGGGGCAAGATGACGAATCAACCATAACTTTTGTAGTATTCTGTTCGCTAAGTTGGCTACCATGTGACCTTAGGCCCGATATCTCACAGGTATAACTTACACATAGAAGGGGGGTGTCTGTCTGGCGCTGTCGCACTAAAATATCTGAGGTATGTGCAGTAAGCTTCTACTACTAGTGTGCTCACAATACGAATTAACTGTTTTATTTTCTTTAAATGTCAATGTATTTCTTTCTTACTTCAGTGTTAACTGAATCTTGATTGTAAGATGTCTGTCGATTATAAGGACAAACCGCTTTCTAAGCAACCTGGGGCAAGATGACGGTGGCAAGTTGATGAATTCGTCATCTTACCCCAGGCCAGCTATAGGCCACACGTAGTCACCAGTTACCTTACGCTAATTATAGAAATGCCTAGAGATTATCAGCGGAAGACGGACACAACGAGAAAAAAGAGCTAGGAGATCAGCATCCATCATAACCAGCGCACCCATGAAGGACATGCTTCAACAAAAATAAATCCTGAAGAAAGAGTAGGAATGTAAAACCCAGAGAAGAAAAGTAGCCAGGCAGCTGGGCTTCATATCCGAATCTGGCAATAATCGGCTGCAAGAAAATTCTGCATGTCCTGTGTGTGAAGAAAAGTATGTTCATCCTCCAAATGAAGACTGGATTCAGTGTGATAACTGTAAAGTGTGGTGGCATGAAGACTGTTCACGTTATGAAGACAGTGGACGGTTTCTCTGTGATATGTGCGGAGTATATTCTTCTTCTTCTTCTCCTTAATCTGTTTACCCTCCAGTTTCGGTTTTTCCCTCGGACTCAGCGAGGGATCCCACCTCTATCGCCTCCCTCAAGGGAAGTGTCCTAGAACTTCAGACTTTGAGTCGGGGATACAACTGGGGAGAATGATCAGTACCTAGCCCAGGCGACCTCACCTGCTATGCTGAACAGGGGTCTTGTAGAGGGATGGGAAGATTGGATAGGACAGGCAAGGAAGAGGGAAGGAAGCGACCGTGGCCTTAAGTTAGGTACCATCCCGGCATTTGCCTGGAGAAGTGGGAAACCACGGAAAACCACTTATAGGATGGCTGAGTTGGGAATCGAAACCACCTCTACTCAGTTGACCTCCCAAGGCTGAGTGAACACCGTTCCAGCCCTCGTACCACTTTTCAAATTTCGTGGCAGAGCCGGGAATCGAACCCGGACCTCCGGGGGTGGCAGCTTATCACGCTAACCACTACACCACAGAGGTGGACGCGGAGTATATTCCAGTTTAAAACTGTTTTCTTCAGAGTTCTTGTATTCAATGTAGTAATTTTAGCAGGAACTTCTAAAAATTATTTTTAATTTACTTTAAATTATTTTATCATTTTTTAAATATATGTTCTTTAGAAATGTATGTTCTTGTGTAGTACATAATTAAAATCAAGTTACTTCAAGTTTTCATGGCGTGTTTTACAAATTTCAGTGAAATTTTATGTTGAAGCAGTTGAGAAGAATGCTCGTCATCTTACACCAATAGGTTCGTCAACTTACCCCGGGCACGGGGCAAGATGACGAATTTACGTAAAATTAAACTTTACTACTTTATGAAAAAGCTATTAAAACTAGAACTTTGAAAATTGAAGAACTGTTGCATAAAAAGATAGGCAGTAATACACACGTCATTACAGGCGTAAAACACGCCATGTTCTGGCGGAATGTTGAAACGAACCTTATCATCGTCAACTTGCCCCGGTCTCCCCTAGTAGTAGTAGTAGTAGTAGTAGTAGTAGTAGTAGTAGTAGTAGTAGTAGTAGTAGTAGAGGCCGCCATTACGATGAAATCGTGGACAGTAGTATGGCAAACAGTAAATAGTACATTGACTGGGACAAGAGTACACCCAAAGGCCTCTGTTTAACATGAACGCCATATAATCCAATAGGTTTTTATCAATATCAGTTCTCTAACCATTACAGAGATATTTTAAGTAAAATTTATATTTCTCTCTCCAGATCTGAAGGCACGACTCCTCTGCTACACAGGAACATTATTAGTCGCACAAATATTTTCACCGTGTCATCAAAACGTGATGAAATTATGTCATCCGCAAATATGATGCTATGAATTCTGTAAACATTCCTCTGGTGGAAATTCTGTAATAATGAGTTCGTGAACAGTAATGTAGAGTTGAACGAAACGTTTGTGAATTTAAAAATCATAAACTTTAAAATTGAGCGTAGTTCAACGTATGATTGCCTTATTTGAGTCCATGCGGTGAATCCTACCAAGGACAGATTGCTCTTAATTGTAATCACAGGCTGAGACAGTCTCATTCCATGCCACGACAAAGTCATCGGTCAGAGACGAGGCTAAAAGCAGGAGCCATCTGGACTCAATTCAGCTACTATAACCGCTAACGCACTTATAAATGCAAGACCTGTGAAATAGGCTACATCAGCAGAGAGCACTAAAGTGGGCACAGAGAAATTATGTTCGGCAATATATTCTCGTCGCTAGACGAGCGCACACTTCAGGATTTTAACGTGCATGAACAAGAAACGTGTTTTTGGCAGACAGTTTTATGTTGTAGATAAGATTTAACGCTCCCTCCATAGCCACGAACTGCAGTGGACTCGTGGTACAGCTAGGAATTCGTCCCTGACTGCTTATGGTTATATTTTAACAATTTGATTGTCTTTCTTTATCCCTTTGTAAAGGATTATTTCCTTTTACGCTTGTTAGAGAGCTTCTTCTTCTTCTTCCATTTAGGTAGAGCCTGAGATTTTTTAAAATGATTTTATGCATAACCATGGACAACTCATTGTGGTGTTTGTCTGGACATCCCAAGAACCAAAATGATTTATTTTTCATATATGAAAAGAAAGGGAAATAATTACTAACCATAAACACCGTACGAAGAAAAAGTAATTCCACTGGTGCTGAATATTTAGTTGTACTGAGGTTCAGAGCTGAACTCACGTTTTCCACGTATTGTGAATTAAATGAGAGCCCAGCTGTGCAACGACTATTTCTACTCGTAGTACCAGTATTGAGAAAACGTTTAAAGTATCTAGTGAATATACGAGGTGCGTAGTATGCTAGAGTTTCGAGAATTTTGACAAAGGAATTCCAAGAGAAGAACTGCTATTGCTTTATTGAAATAGTGTTTGGTCTAGTCTTGCAAGAAAAAAAACAGGAAGAAAGAAAGAAAGAAGAGAAGAGAAGAGAAGAGAAGAGAAGAGAAGAGAAGAGAAGAGAAGAGAAGAGAAGAGAAGAGAGGAGAAGAGAGGAGAAGAGAAGAGATGGAAACCATATCTGAACATACTGTGATCCATATCGATACTAAATGGAATCATGCCTGAAGTTATCGACAGTTACTGAACAGAACATAGCACAGTAGCAGCTGCAGTTATCCTGTAATCATCATCCCCTGCCGTACATATCCTTGCGTACGATAATTTCTTGGAGGTATTCTGAGTGAAGTATAACTTGTAATTCCATCCCCTCTTCCGCAACCACTGATCTGTATAACATGAACCACTATTCTGGACAACTCAACATGCGAATACATAACAGATCACGTAGTGTAAATGGTACAACAAGCTGTGTCATTCATCTATCAACGCTGAATAAGCTTTCGCTTTGACACGTGTTGCGGTGCAGTGATTCAGAAGAGCTCTAGTTTTAGGCCCTTCGTCAGTCTTTTGTAAAGATTAGTTTTTCTAGGAGGGAAGGCATCTGAGAAAATTCAAAAAAGTTTACTTACAAAGGAGCTTAACAGACAAGTCATTGTGAAACACCAATTATGAGTTGACTTACTGAATAGCGTATTTCCACTTGACAGACAACTTAATGGATTTTTGTCCTCCTCGTTGGTTTTCCGTGGTTTCCCATTTTCACACCAGGCAAATGCTGGGGCTGTACCTTAATTAAGGCCACGGCCGCTTCCTTCCAACTCCTAGGCCTTTCCTATCCCATCGTCGCCATAAGACCTATCTGTGTCGGTGCGACGTAAAGCCCCTAGCAAAAAAAAAAGTCCTCCTCGTATTTCCCTATCACTGACCAACACTTTATCATACTGAATTATTTTGATAAATTTTGCAGTGTTACAGAATTTCCTTAATGACTTACAATGGCTAGTTTGTTTTACCTAAGAAGAAACTCTGTTAATGGCGGTAATAATAATAATAATAATAATAATAATAATAATAATAATTTTTAATTTAGTGTGGCTATGGCTAGCCTGGTGTAGCCCTTCTAAGGCTGACCCTTCGACGAGGGTGGGCGACATACACAGCGTATGCGGGAACTCCATAATATTTTGATGGAGGATAGTGTTGTGTGTAGTGTATGAGTTCCAGGAATGTTGAGGACAGCACAGACACCCAGTCACAGGACCCGGTCGGGAGTTGAACCCGGGACCCTCGGAACGGAAGGCCACTACGCTGACCATTCATTATTGCGCTATATTACGAAAAGCAAGCTTGAAGTTTCATGCGACTGTTAATATCGTGATCATAGCCACGGGATATCCAGGTTTACTTGGAATCCGAATCACTGGAAGGTGACTTTTCATTTCAAAAATGCCACATGCCGGGTTTCCAACCGCGGCCGCGTTGGTGAGATGCCACAACAATCCTACTCGGTTATCACACCCTCCAACCAGGAATGGCGGCTAACTTTATCATCGATTTTTTATCATGTTAAGAGATACCAGGGTGCAGGAGATTTGAACTTGAAGATCTTTAACATGCTCTTTTCGTCTTCGTCATTGTTGTTGTTGTTGTTGTTGTTTTGCTGATTACTGTATAGATTTGCAACATATAATCGAAAGCGCTGAGTACTGATTTTGTATGTAAATTTTATCTGTTCTGGTTGCGCGTTTTTTAATCAGTTGGGATTAACAATGAAATGAAGATACTACCTTGAAGAAAGATACTACCCAAGCATTCTCTTGAAATTAAAGTGAGGAAACTTCTTCAAGGATATCTTGAATTCGAAGACATCTGTCCTAGTCTACAAAATACTTGCTTCGTATGAGTGTGTTATAATCATGAGCTATCCTGGTCGGTTTCTGGTTTTTGTAAATCAACTATGTCCAGTCGCAGCACTTTGGAGTTCAGATATGAAAGATAAAACGGAAGAGACTGTTAAGTTACATGCAAGTGGAAGCAATGCCAAAGTCATCTATAGGTCCTTGTGGTCACCAATCCATACTCCCAAATTGGGAGTCCATGGGGATTACTCTTTTAGTCACCTCTCACAGCAGGAAGAGTGTACACTAGCTGTATTCTACCACCCCCATACAGCAACTGTATTATACA
The DNA here is from genome assembly GCF_040414725.1 of Anabrus simplex. Taxonomy (NCBI): domain Eukaryota; kingdom Metazoa; phylum Arthropoda; class Insecta; order Orthoptera; family Tettigoniidae; genus Anabrus; species Anabrus simplex. The sequence goes on along the minus strand of NC_090265.1, from coordinate 1,507,010,439 downwards.
TTACCCGACCTATAAGCAACAAGCAGAAGTAGCCATTCGCCTATACGTAACAAGCAAATCCTAGCATTCAAACTGAATAAATTCCTACAGAGTCCATTATTTTCCCCGGCACTGCGCCCATAACCCGCCTCCCTGCCTCCATCACCTTTATTCTGAACAAAACTCATATTTCAATAAACTGTTTATTGCTCATTTGGTATTGAGGATACACTTCTCTGCACCTCTTTAGTCTACACAAGCAATAAAATGTTTAAGTACTATATAAATTCCTTTGGCATATAACCACCGCCACAGGGGGTGAAGGGTGAACACTCCCCTTCTCTATTACAATAGGAGGGTGACATCAAAATGCATTGCTAATGAAGACATTTCCATAATCATTTGAAGTCTTACCCTTACTGTAGGTGTAATGGGCTTATCATATAACAAATATTCAAAAGGCAACTCAAAAAAGTTGATTTTGTGAACATATTCTAAACGTGTTTTACTTGCTAATGCTGCTCTCGGATGTAAGGCAATTCAGTTAATATGATCACAGGGCTTTGAACTTTATACCTAAAGAGGAATTTGGTTGACCGGTCTCTGACTCATGCTGCATGATGATCTTCGTTCGAAATTGTTATTATTCAAACGTTATTGCAATTACAACGAATGTGCGCAGTATCATGCAAATAGGCGAAAGTTGTGCATCAACTAGGGAACACAGCTGTACCTATAATTACCAATATTTCTGTTTAAATTCAGAGGTTGAGTGTAATTATCGTTAGGAGAACCAAGCTCAACGTTCCGTTCTGATGTTCTCACAAAGGACGCAATACAATCTGCGAAGTCTTTGTGACTAGGGTAATCAGTTAATGTCCTCAAAAATTATTGTAGGTGACTATGGGATGTATATTTAGGTTCAGGTTTTCCCAAATTTTAGTTCACGTTATAGTTCAGAAACCAAGCAGAAGATGGTCTCCCCATCTTTACAGACGAAACATCGAAAATTTAATATCGCTCTCACTTGGTTTTACTATTTCTCTGTTGGAAACTGATGCAAATATGTAACAATCTTGATCAGTTGGAGTTGTTTCTAAAATGAAATTAGAAAATAAGGGATATACATATTTGAGGCAAATCTTTCTCTACGTTTACGTTGTATATACGAGAAAATCTAGGGCACTAGCTGATTACTTCAGTTTGTCTTCATTGAGCTGGTGAGTAGTCGGCTGCTTAATCTGCTCTCTATTATCGTAGTGATCAAGTAGTTAATATTTATTGAAATGTTGTTAATTCCGAGGCCATCCGATTACTTCTTCCTGGTCTTTTCCCAATTACTTGGATTCGGCACTTCGTGTGTATTTAGCCCAGTTCTACGGCCAGATGCCCTTCCTGACGCCAACCATTTGTGGAAGGATTTATTCCTATTAAGATTTTCTGTGGTACTTGCTAGTATGGTATGTTGGGTGTAGATGAAGAAAAGTGTATTAAGATGAACACGAATGCTAAGTTCCTGAGCCAGATAATTAAACGTACGGGGTCATAATTTCCTACTCGGCCGGGAATCGAACCCGGGACCCTCTGAACCGAAGCCACTCCGCTAACCATTCATCCCTAAGGAGCAAGAAGATAAATGTTGGTTTGTGATGTGATACCGTGTGGCTTCCGGAGAGTCCTGTGATGATGAAGATGATGATGATGACGATGATGATGATGTGGGGAGAGGGTGAAGCCGGATGTCTCTTGTCGAACAACACCAAGGGGCCTGCTCAAGGCTTACCGACGGGCAAATCACTACCAACAGCGTCATATGGCATCACTTCATATGAACACTGCGGAGAGATTTATATTTGAACCCAAGGTTTTGGCTTGCAATCCAGTGATTCGAAATTGTTCCGCCATCCATCCCATCCTACCCTGCCGGCCAAAATTCTGGTGGCGCATTTTTTTCCACCAGCCAGCTAACTACTGTGTAAGACAATAAAGATATGGCGCCTTAACGATCATGGCCATCAGACCTTCGTCGATTTACAGGATATCCCTTGTGGCGTGTCTGGGCGTGTGGATGATGCAATAGCCGCCTGACCCATATAGCTCGGCCAGTGATGGCATCAGCTAGTGTGCGATAAACTTCCGTACAGCGTAATTGCTTCTTATACAGCAGTAATAGGCTGGTTTAGTGTGTTCCATGGCTTCTGATTTAAGTGTTGAACAGCTTATTTTCGAATGCTGTAGATTTTTAAAACAGGAATCTGCTGGGATGTTGACAAGAGAATTCCGTGAACAGTTTCCTGGAGTGTGAGTGCAAACGCGTTCCTGAATTAGGAAAATTGTGAATAGACTAAAAACTGTTGGTTCAGTGCTAAACAAAACTCGAGTTAAACAACCGACTGTCTTAACTGACGGAAACATTCAGGATGTTTGTGAAAGACTTGAGCGATCCTCCCCCAAAAAAGCATTAAGGGATCTGCCTAAGCAAAATGAGGGTGCATATTCTTCTGCACGAAAACCGGCATGAAAACCGAAATTTAAGCCCCTCGAAGTCACAGAAGTGCAAAGTTCAAGCCCAAGAAATCCAGCCGCAAGAAAACATTATTGCAATTCCGCTGCATGCAGGGAAGACGGCAACCCTTGTGGAACTCGCTCTGTACAAAACGTGGCCTGCGAATCAATTGTCGTGTGTCGGTCTCTCAATCCCAAACTCAGCGCGTTTAAACCGGCAGAATTAGTCGGAATTTTTAAATGTGGAACGAAATCCATTCGACATTGCGTGTCGTATGGCGTTGGCATATATAATATCTGAAGTGACACATTTCGTGTTTACCCGACAAAATGAATTAAAACTTAGCCATTCAAGAGAGATCCGGCTTACTCTGCCATCTGGTAGAGTACAGTAGCTTTATTATTATTATTATTATTATTATTATTATTATTATTATTATTATTATTATTATTATTATTGCTTGTTGTTTTAAGGGGCCTAACATCGAAGGTCTTCGGCCCATTATTATTATTATTATTATTATTATTATTATTATTATTATTAATGTTATAGGCCTATGAATTAACAAGGTCATAGTTGAAATGTTCGGTCCTCATCTTAGGTCCCCGGTGGCCGTGAGTGGTGATGCAGGGAGAAACCTCCCCATCTCCCCCCCCTCCCCCGATATTAAACCAAGTAATCTCCGAGAGAGGGCTGATTGGTGTTTGGAGGGTGGCGCGCTTCACTGGGTGATGTTTCTCGTTGCAGGACACAGCCACTTGATCATCTCATTGAAGCTCTTGCTTAACTGACCATTAACTGAGGCAGTCATTTCAATTCTTTTGTCTTCTTCCAGCTGACGTATAAAATGATGGCGCTGTACTACATTCTCTCTGGTGGAAATAGACTCACACAACATAACCAAATGTATTATGATACAACAGCAACAACACTAAAACGAAGATATTGATGTTTCTAAGACTATATCGTAATTGGAAGCGTTGCTACGCGGTGCTAAGCAGTGCTGTACCGCTCACAGAAACAAACACATTATATCAAACGTGGCTATCCTAATTGACTGACGCCTTTTACCATCGCGCCGCTTAGCACCGCGCAGTACAGCGAGCATAGCAAGCCAGTTTATTTTGACGCTACTTCGCCTAAGTTCGCGTGCGGTAAAAGTTAATACAGAGGAATTTATTTCTCTCGTCCACGCAAAAGAATGTTTGTGGGATAAGATGTATGGGACTTACGTGAATAGGAGAGTGGTGGATAAGACTTGGGTGGAAATCGCCGAATCGATATAGTACAAAGTATACAGTAGCTTTCAATATACTTATTGCCTAAAATAACACTGCATCTTCAAAGTTCTGGTAATTAAGAAAACTATCTTTGAAGTACATTCGCATTGCTTCATTACCTTTCATAACCTCATGTATCCGGAGGAACTGTAGCAGTTGCAGACCTGGTACTGGCAGTGTTCACTCTCATGTTAAAGTTACGTAACGATTCCTCTCCCGTAAATTGTTCTGTATTCACCAAAATACCCTCATTTAAACTTTCTAAATCGCGTACTAACACAATACACTTAACAATATCCACAGCTTTGTCTACTTCGGTTTCAGTAGACCTACCCAATAATCGCCTATTTCAAGCACAGACACCGAATGCACACTCCACAGAACGTCTGACTCTCGATAATCTATAGTTGAATACCGAATTCTCAGGAGTCAGAATTTTCCTCTAGTGGGGTTTCATCAGATTTGTGCGAAGCGGATATGCTTTATCAGCAACGAAAACGTCTGGTAATATTACCTTTGAATTAGGCAACGTTGTGTCCTGGGGTACATTTAAGGTGTTGCTCTCTAAATGGGTTTGAAGTGCAGAATCCTGGAAAACTCCACCATCGATTTCTTTGCTAAAAGCACCAATAACAACAATTATAAATTTTCCATTTGTATTTGCTACAGCTTTTAGTACAATTAAAAAGTACTGTTCGTAATTGAAACACATGGATCCCGTGTTAGGTGGGCACTGTATTCGAACGTGTTCCTCATTAAGATTTCCAATACAGTTCGAACTATTCCATTTTATATAACATTCTGATGCAATACGAATAAAATACTGCTCATTAGAGGTGGTAAATATATTGGCTGGAAAACAGTACTTTATGCACGATATTTGAAACATCCGTTTTGTTCACATGGTAAGTAAAACTTAAATGCTTAAAAGATGTTTCCGTCGCCAAATACCCATTTTTGCTTAAATACATTGTTCAACAAGCATATATACTGTAAGAGCACATCTTCAACGAAACCTGTTCCAAATTAAGTAGGTCGTAACATTCTATGACAATTTGTTCTAATAGCTGGACTAACAAGCGTATATACTGTATACAGTAATCATGATGCCATACGTGGCTAAGGAGTAAAATCATAATACCAATTCTATTATTTGTTCCAAGGGCTGCCTGGCCGAGGCGATAAAGGCGTGCTCGGTTCGTCCGGAAGGACGTGGGTTCGTTTCCCCGTCAGGAAGTCGAAAAATTTAAGAAATGAGGTTTCCACTTCCGAAGTTGCACATGGCCTTGAGGTTCACTCATCCTACACCAAAAATGAGTACCAGGTTAGTTCCTGAGGCCAAAGGCGGCCGGGCGTCGAGCTAACCACTCTACTGCAATAAGTGCCCAGGTTATGGATAGTGGAAGCCTTTACCTTCCACCCCTCCAAGGGCCTTCGTGGCCTGTACGGAGATGACTTTGCTTCTGTTATTTGTTACAGTTGATTACGTGCAAAATAAGTGGATAACATTGAGGGATCCGTACATAAATCAATTAAGAAATACTTTTCTTTAATCCGGAGCATCATCTGTAGTACAAGTGCCCTTACTTTCAGGCGATGGGCTTCCTACATGAAAACGTGGAGCCTAAGATGGAAGAGGGGAATCTAACTTCATAAAATATGCCAAACATTTGTCCTGATGACGAAGAAACAGCGGAGCCTTCTGCTACTCAAACACCAGATAATGAAGTGACAATGTTTAGTGCGGCCAAGCAACAACCATCGCGTCAATGCTCAACACCAAGTGCTACAAAAAAGAGGAAGTTACCTGACAGTGAGTGAGAGAAAGTGAGAATGCTCTTATCCCCAAATGAGCATGCCCCTGATTTGCTCTTTTCCAAATCCCTCCTTCCATTTATGAAGCATTTACGACCTACCTGCAGTTAGGAAATTAGCTATTCGCAGCGCGATTCAAAATATTTCGGCCCGTAAATTATCAACTCCAACCGCGAATACAGGTTTGTGTCAATTGCCACTTCACTGTCCCTCGATATCTAGACATGGGCATGCACAATTGGAATGTTAGAACTCAACGTCCTCTCATTCCCCTCTCATTCATCTTTGTGGGTTGCATCGCTTCAAGACTCACAACATAACTAATCATGAACTCTTTTTCTTCGTAACTGTTGCTGTATGCACTGTGTTAATTAAGTAACAAGTAACTTAAAACTGGTTGTATAATATTTTATGTATATCGTATTTATGTGGTAAATAGTAGACGTATTCCACAATTTATCAGAGTTGTATGAAGTGAAAGTAACAAGTTCCTGGTATGAAAGTACCAGTAACTGTGTTTACTTACATTATCGTTGTTACGAGTTGTTCTTCAACAGATATTTGTCTTTTGAAATCGGTCATAATGTTGTTGTTTTTTTTTTGTTTTTTTTTCTATTGGCTTTACGTCGCACCGACACAGATATGTCTTATGGCGACGATGGGACAGGAAAGGGCTAGGACTGGGAAGGAAACTGCCGTGGCCTTAATTAAGGCACAGCCCCAGCATTTGCCTGGTGTGAAAATGGGAAACCACGGAAAACCATCTTCAGGGCTGCCGACAGTGGGGTTCGAACCTACTATCTCCCGAATACTGGATACTGGCCGCATTTAAGCGACTGCAGCTATCGAGCTCGGTGGTCATAATGTGACTGCACATATCCCGTATTCCATCTGCTATGTAATGAATCATTTATTTATGCATTCTGCAATACTGGAAGAATTTCTCATCATCTTGGTATAATTTATTTAGTAGTATTTATTTATGAACAAACAGGCTTTCCGCCCCATTACATGTTCACAAAGCAATAAGACACAATATTAATAATTATAATAAAAAAAATAATAATAATAATAAAAATAATGATAAAATAATGATAATAATAATATAATACATAAAAATAAAATAATGAAAATAGAGATAATAGGAATAAATAATAACAAAAATGATAACAATTCTGTAGCAGTCCTCGGCTCGAGGATCCAGCAAACTCATCACTTGTCCTTATGCCTACCGCAACTTTCGTCACATTCCTTTTCCCTGACCTACTCCCGATCAATACCAAAACATCGACAGTCAGCACTTACATTCTAACCAGCCATAACACAAACAAAAGTCCTCCACGTTCACAACAATAAATAACACAATCCTAACCCAGCAGAAGATCATAATAACTTACAATCAAATTCCAACACTGGTCTCCCTCCACACTTACCTTAAATACCACTTTTATTTCAATGCATTACTACCTCTCATGTTGCAACTTGACCATTATTTAGCCATGCTTGATCTCATTTTAAAACCCAAGCCATGCTCAGCATTACATTTGCTATCGCAACCACCACTCATTCCGTGTCCTTGTGGATTCAGCACATACGTCATCTTCATTGCCCTCTAACTTACTCTCTGTCCAAACCATAACAACCAACATTCCGCAATTGCCCTTCAATCCATCATACACTACATTTACCAACCCGCACTTAATACAATCATCTCTCCAACTCCAAAAGTTTCAGCAATAAATTAAACCATCTCATTACCAAACCATCTTCGCCTATACCAACACTTCTCCCACACCACATTTTTTTTTTCGATAAATCTAAACTAATTCAGCAATAAATAAACCATCTACATACCAACTCCCGGATTCCGATACCACCTCTTATCCACCGTTTCCATTCCAGATCCACCTCATATACCTTCCACAATACACCACTAAATCTAAATTTACAACATCTCAGATTTACAAAATAACACCGCTTAACACCGCTTCTCACCATATTTCAACCATAGTCCTCAATAACTGCGACCATTTTATACCACCACTTCTCCAACACCTCATTTCAGCAATATGACACATCTTACCTTAATCGTATCTAGATACCAGGCCATCTTCACCTTAAAATACCAAACACTCATATACCATCTCTTCACCAACACCACATTCCAATCTCTACCATCCAAAACTCTTGTCCCTCTTAACACTCACTTAGTTAGCATTAAATAAACCTCCTACCCAACCAAAAGCTAATACAGCTACCCTTCAATACCAACACATCGCCTCATATACCACCTCTCAATCTCATACCACACTATCATGCTATCCTCTCTCTTATATACATCAACAATAAATATACCACTTCACCATTGCCACATTTCGGCCTTCACAAATAATTACCATCATAACCTAATAAATTTACAGTGAATAACAATTACTGACATATCGTAAGACTTACCAATCAGCGTCAACTCCAAATATCACAATAAATATATCACTTCACCCTTACCACGTCTCAGCCTTCACAAATTATTTACCATATTTCAGTCTTCACAAATAGTTACCATCCTAGCCTAATAAAATTACAATGAATAACAATTACTGACATATCATAAAACAAACAGACCATGCCATCCTGTCCTCTTACCCAACTCCCCTAACTAAATACTCAGTCCCTATATACACTAAACCATTAAAATTTTAACCTACTATCTCCTTCCCTTATACAGATAACTATTCTACCCCCCTATTCCCCTGCCCACCCTCTAACTCACTCTCCTTCATTTTACTCTCGCAGGCCTTTTTTGTCGCACAAAAATACCTGTTCAATTCACCCCCTTTTTCCCATTGTTTAAGAATCCATCTCAGTATTGCGTTCTCATCCCCTCTCCCCAGTACTTCCCGATTCTCGGCACTCAATAATCTGTGTCTTAACCCCCTCGTTCCCTCACAGTCTCTTAGCAAGTGAAACTCATCATTCACATCTCCACAAAGTACACACCTTGTCTTATCCCTGCCCTGTAACCAGCCCTTATTCCTTGGCAGACCTAAAAGCCACCACATCATCCCATATCGATTTGACCTATCAACGTATCTAATATTCAACCCTGCTATCTCCTCTATTTTCGTCAAAACAATCAGCGAATTTCTTAGTCTGCTTTCCCCCAATAATTTCTGCCTGTGGATATCCCTAATTCTCCTTTCTAGTATTTTCATCCCTCTCACTTCTGTCTTTGACCAAACCTCCCCCCACAGGTGCCCTAATCCTATCCTCTCTAAATATCCTTTTATTTTTTCCAACCATCCACCCTTATACATGCTCTTAAATTGCTGTACATATGCAGCCTGTAAAACTCTCCCACCTTCCTGTCTTTTTAAATTCATCCAATATCTAACTATTCTTTTCACACCCTCTGATTCCAAATCCTCCCCACACATTAATTCCGCCCCTACGTTTGCTGTACACCTCGGTAAGCCCATCACTAACTTAGCAAAACTACTAACAATCTTTCTTAGTTCCTCTCTTTTCTCATCCAGCCCCCAAACTTCTGCTCCGTATAATACCCTCCCCACTATTACCGACCTGAACACGAGTCTCAGTGTTTTATAACTGATCCCCGGGAACTTGAGTAGCAAATTTCTGACTGAGGCTAAGGCTGCCAAGCCTCTATATTTCATTCTTTTGATCTGGTCACTCCAAGTTCCTTTATCATTAAAAATAACTCCTAGATATTCCAGCTTCCTTACCTGTTCCAATCTTTCTCCCTGTATTACCCAATTCCCTTCCATCTTTCTTCTTTTGTTCACCTGTACTATCAATATTTTAGACTTATTTCCATTAATTTTCAATCCCCATTTCCTCGCAAATAGCATCACTGACTCTAAGGCCCTATTCATCGCCCCTGAAGTTAACGTCATCAATAACACATCATCCGCAAATATCAGTCCTGGCACTTCCAAACCATTAATTACCGGTACAGCCCAATTTCCTGCCCCAAACCCCTCTAAAATATCGTTTATAAATAAAATAAACAGTATGGGCGATAACTTGCAACCTTGTTTTAAACCCACCTTGGACTCCAATGGTCCACTCATTCTCTCTTCTCCCAATTTTACACAAAACCTGACGTCCCTGTATATTCCTTCCACTGCCCTCAACATCTTCTCCGAAATCCCTAGCCTACCTAATTTCTCTCGTAGGGCCTCTCTATTTACCTTATCAAAAGCTTTCTCAAAATCTATTGCTGCTACATAAACCGTACTTCTATTCATATTCTTATACTTTTCTAAAATAGTCTTTACTATCATTATATTATCCACTGTTCTTTTCTTTTTCCTAAATCCCCCTTGGTAATCTGTCAAAATTCCATTTTCTTCCGCCCACCCACTTATTCTGTTCGCTAGCACCCCCGTATATATTTTACTCAGAGAATCCAACAGAGATATACCCCTATAACTGTTCACATCGTTCCTACTACCCTTTCCCTTGTATATAGGGCATATAATTCCTGTTTCCCATTCCCTAGGGTAATTTCCTCCCTCGAATATCCTATTGAATAGTTTCACCATGCCCTCTATCATTATCTCATTTTTACTAATTTCCTTCCAAAACTTATTATTTATACCATTACACCCCCCGGCCGACTTCGCTCTGGCTCTACTTATCACTCCCCGGATTTCCTCTCTTGTGATTTCTTTATCCAAGTCATAAATTGCCACTCCCCTATTACTCCAAATTACTTCTTCTCCCGAACCTCTCCATCTATCACCCCCCTTTTTTCCTAGTAATTCCTCGAAGTGCCTGACCCATTGCACTTCCTCAATACTCGTTCTCTCCATATTCCTTCCACCCTTAATAATTCTATTAATCTTATCCCAGACTCTCTCAAAATTGTTAGTCTTGCAGTCATTATTTATGGCTTCCATTTGTTCCTCTAACCACGTCTTTTTTGTCTCAGAAATTTTCTTTTTATACTCCTTCCTCAATCTACAGAAAAACTCCCTTTCTTGGCTTCCACCTTTCCTTCTATATTCTCCTAAAGCGTCCATCACCCTCCTCCGCAATCCTTCACACTCCCTATTAAACCATTCTTCTCCCTCTTTCTTATTTCCTTTTCTAGCTTTCACCTTCTGCGCTATCATCTTTATTGGATGTAGCAACAATTCCAAGGCTTTATCAGTATCATTCTCTTCTAACGCCCCTTCCCACCCATATTTCAGAAGATGTAACTCCTCCTTTACTACCCTATTCCAATCCCGGCCTACCTTCTCTGTCCATTTGTACTTATTATAACCCCTCCCTCGTTTATCCTTTGTCTCATTTTCCTTCATTGTACGCTTCTCTACCTCTCTTTTCAGCATAACCCTCACCGGGAAATGGTGTGACTCAATCCAATCTCCTATTTCCATACTTACAACTTCCTCAATCATCCCTTCCGAGCTCAGAACCATATCTATCACACTACCCCCTTTCTCCGTAACATATGTCAATTTCCCCGTCCTGTCACCCTCTATCCACCCATTCAGAATATACAAGTTTCCCACAGCACACATCTCTAGGAGCTTCTCTCCATAACTATTTGTAATTTTGTCCTCACTCCTTCTGCTTTCTAACAAACACATTCCATCCTCCCTACTATAAATTGGGCTCTGTTCTCCTATTCTCGCGTTCCAATCCCCAAATAACAACATATCCTCCTCCCCTGGATACATTCCCCTTATCCTACCAATATCCACCAATAACTCTTCAAAAAAAAATTTATTTGCATATTCTGAATTACTAGGATGACAGTAAACAAACGCTAGATTTATTTTCTTCCTCCGTCCCTCTCTCTCTCCCAAATTCAATCTCAGCCATATGGTTTCCATCATATCGGTCTCTATATCCTCTACTCTTTCACTAATTTCTTCCCTAATTAGAACTATCATCCCTCCTGGTGCTCGTCCCTTATTCCTCTCTTTTCTTCTATATTTATATTTTATCTCAAACCCCTTCCATGTAATCTCCCTCCCTGTTTCCAACCACGTCTCTAAGAGTGCCACAACATCGAAACTTTCAATTACTTCCCTAACTTTCTTGTTTCCTAATTTGCTCCTTACTCCTTCAATATTCACACATCCTATCTTCCAAAATTGTTATAACTTTCCCTCCCTCCCTTCTAGGTCTCCCACTCTATTCTTACTTCTAGTATTTATCGACCTCTCTCCCTCTGTATCCTCCATCCCTTTACGTACTTTTCCCCATATGTCTTTTAAGCTCTTACTCCTGACTTTACTCATAAGTTTTTTACCTTCTTGTCGATCTGTCTCCTCTTGACCTTTCTTTTTCGCTACACCACTGCACCCTGCACTCACCTCTTCTTGCTGCTCACCCCCACTCTCCCCCTCACTATTTTGGACTTCTGAATCCATCTCCCTTTGTCCTTTCTTACTCACTGCACCACTACACTCTCCTCTCCCAGTTTCTTGCGGTCCACTCTCACCGTCCACTTCACTATCTTGGTCTTCTGTCTCCCGGCTGCACTGCCCATTCTCTTCCGAGACGCCCTGCTCTCCTGCCACGTCCCTCCTCCTCTTCTTTTCTTCTTTCTTCTTCCCATCTTGCCTTGACCTCTCACCACTCTCAACCCTCTCGTTTTCGTCCATTTCCTTTAGCTTAGAAACTGAATGAACTCTGACCCATCGCCCGTTCGTCACCTCCAACCTCAGACCTCTTATTCGGGCCTTTAGCCCCTGGTTCCTCGCTCTCCAAAGGTGCCTATTCAAGATCTTCGCGTTTTCACTTCCTTCTCTTCCCATGTCTCCTTTCACCCCTATTTTCCGCCCTTGTAAATTCTTGCTGTTTCTTAACACAGAATCTGCCATTAGGGTTGAGAACAATGTAACCCTAATTGGCCTCCGACCTTTGATTCTACCAACTCTCTCTACATCATCAATGTCTACCTCACTAAAGTTTACCTTCATAACATCACGTATAGCTTCCACCACCTTAAATATCAGCTCAATCTTGCTCTCTCTCGCCCCTTCCTCAATTCCATATAAAAATATGGCTTTTTTCAATCTCTCCTGCCTGTACCCCTCCGCTTCTTTCTTCATCTTCATCACCTCGTCTTTCAGATGCTTCACTTCCCCTCTCAATAACTCGATTTCTTTCTCGTTATTGACCACTCTCCTGCTCGATTCCTCTGTCTTCGTTTCAAGCCATTTCTTCATGTTCCCTATCTCCCTTCTCTGCTCCTCCATCATGTCCTTTATTTCCTGCACCTTATCCCATTGACACTTTTCCTGCATCACTTCACTTACAACCCCCCTGAGTGCGGCCAAATCCTCTGCGCTAAATTTTCCACTGGTATTTGGGCCTGGGTTCACCTCCACCCCCCCAATAACCAGTAACACTGCTATCACTGTCACCACCAGCACCGCTTCACTCATTTTCAATCCGTCCGTCACCAATCCATTCCTGACCTCCTTCTTCTGCCTTGCCTGCCATTTCCCAATAGCGGCCCGGTACTGTTCAATGCCAACCATGATTACAGCACGCACTTCGCTACGCAACCTCTCTCCTCGACTGCTCGAGCTAGACTGTGATCTTGGTATAATTGCTGATTAGAGGTGTTGAAATTCCCCCCATCATACGCCGTGTTTTATATATGCTACGCCTTTCATCATCGGGAAGTAAGAACTTGAGGGCACTGTTTTCAAATAGCAACACAAGTCTTGCTTGCAAATTTGTCATTCTTCATATCAAATGTGATTTTACTCTGTCTAGTCAGAAGAGCGTATGAACAGTTACACACAACATAGCCAAATGTATTATGCTACAACAGTAACAACACTAAACAAAGATACAGATGTTTCTAACAAACAAACAAACAAACACACACACACACACACACACACACACACACACACACACACACACACACACACACACACAGCCATCTTGATATTGAGTCTACAAGAAAAGAATGCGGCGCGGCGGTTACGCTACTAGTGACGAGGTATTCACTGATGCGTGCTGCCACTGGCGTATCATAGTTCTGTAAGGTGGGTTGCGGACCGTAAGGGGCCGAGATATGAGACGTACCGAACAGACGTAATTTTCAGTACGATTCACCAGGCAAACGTCCGACTCGTTGGCTGAATGGTCAACGTACTGGCCTTCGGTTCAGAGGGTCCCGGGTTCGATTCCCGGTCGGGTCGCGAATTTTAACTTTCATTGGTTTCCAAATGAGCATGCCCCTGATTTGCTCTTTTTCAAATCCCTCCTTTCATTTATGAAGCATTTACGGCCTACCTGCAGTTAGGAAATTAGCTATTCGCAGCGAGATTCAAAATATTTCGGCCCGTAAATTATCAACTCCAACCGCGAATACAGGTTTGTGTCAATTGCCACTTCACTTTCCCTCAATATCTGGACATGGGCAGATGCCGCCCACCCCCATCGGAGGGTCTGCCTTACAAGGGCTGCACTCTGCTAGAAATAGCCACACGAAAAAAAAAACAGGTAGACAGAGAGAATGTTCGCTTTTGAGGCGTCCACCCTCCCAAATATCATAGCACTTCAATAACTTCTCTAAGAAAATAGTTCTGCTAATATCATGACTTTTTAAATCCCATGATGAGAGTGAAATTGAGCCATTGGGGAGCAATAGCTTAGAGCCTTATGTCAGTTGGAGAAAAATATAACGAACCCCATGGCGCAACAACCCGTGAAGGACCTTGGCCTACCAAGCAACCGCCGCACAGTCCGAAGGCCTGCAGATTACGAAGTGACGTGTAGTCAATACGAAGAATTCTCTCGGCCGTTATACTTGGCTCTCTAGACCGGGAAAAATATAACTTCGGTAACAAATTCGCCACAATATCAGGAATCGCTAAACTGATGGGGGTGAAATTCGGCATTAAGTTTCCTGTTAGGTCATTAGTAATAGCAGAAACCTGTTCTTCTAAATTTCAAACCCTAAGTGGTAACAATGTGATAAATGGACAGTGTTTCAGAACAGTAGTTGGCAGGCAGCTATCATAGTGAATTTATATGACATTAGAGAAGGAATTCATGAAAATCACCCCGTGATGTTTCTCTGAACACCTTATCCATGAACCAAGGAAGATTTGTACTTTTTTCTTATGTAAGAATCCGTGAGAAGAACTAATACTATAGAACTATTACTATAGAAATAGCTAGCAATTTTGATATCCCTATCAGCAAATTTTCTGGCACCTTACGGAACTACTTCCAGTATCCCTGCGTTTTTAAAGACTGGATTATAAGGCCATTACCAGTATTATTATTATTATTATTATTATTATTATTATTATTATTATTATTATTATTATTATTATTATTATTGTTAGATGCCAGCCTCTTGGTAGCCCCTTTCGGTACTTCCAGGGAGGGGCTGGTGACTCAGACGACCTGGGGTCTCCCAGCCGACTTGTGGGGTGAGGCCGGCCTTTCAGTGTATTGTTCTCGTCGGCCGGCTTACCTGTGAGTCTCTTGGAAATTCATAGCTGACTCTATTTTCCTTTTCTTTTCCGCACTAGGAATCGTTAGGCTTGGGGCTCATTGCTGTTGCATATATAATGGTACCTCACCATCTTGTACCCACGAAGGGAGACGGGTCCTGGTTTTTCCTATTCCCTACCTCACTTAATGTACGGCACTGACTCGTTGGCCGAACTGACTTAGGTAAAGGGCTACGCTCACGCCTAAGAACGACACCGCAGCAAGCATCAATGTTTCCTTATTGGACAAACTTCCTACTATGATGGTCTGTGGCCGCCGTGGGGGAGATAGAAGACGGGATCCTCTACGCTGTGGAGTTCCTCCAAATTTTAAATCTACCAGGTTTTCCACTTCACAATCTCAGTCTGAAAATTGGAGCACCTATAATGCTGCCACGGAATCTGATATCTCCTAAGCTTTGTAATGGCACTAGGCTGCAAGTAAAGTCTTCACATAGTAACGTAATCGATGCATCCATCTTTACGGGATGTAGTGCGGGAGAAACAGTTTTCACCACTGGCATTCCTTTGATTCCCTCAGACTACCACTTCCTATTCAAACGACTGCAATTCCCCGTTAAAGTATGATTGTTAATCCCATGGCCAGTTATACGTAATCTGTTCACGTGTAAGCTCTCCTGAAAGAATCGTGATTCTGCAGCCACAAGGGCGGATGCAAAATGCAGTTAACAAGGAAATGTTATAAAACAACCTAACTTCAACAACCACCTTAGACAACATAATTTGAAAGGCAGTAGAATTCAATTGTGACCTGCTGTAGGCAAGGGAGCCTGCCATTATAATGAGAACGTCCAACGTCGAGTGTGACCAGCAGTAGGCCTGTCATTATAATGAAAACTCCCCAACTCGATTGTGTTTTCAGCAATAACCTTGGACAATATCATTTGAACAGCAGTGTGCATAAGGGTCTGCCGTTGTAATGACCACTACTCAACTCAATTGTGACTAGCCGTAGACAAGGGTTCCTGCCATTATAATCTAAACTCCCAAACTCGACTGTGGTTGGTAGTAGGAAATGGGGCCTGTCATTATAAAGAAAACTTCCCAACCCAGACTTTACATGAGAAAGGACGTATGGCGACCTACTCCTTGTGTTTCTCGAGTACCGCTAAGAGCAATGCGATGTTATAAAATCTTATTCACATTGTGGATGGTATTTTATCTAGAATTCCATATACAATGTCTAATTCCGTAGCGAAGCGCGGGTATATGAGCCAGTATGAATATACTAACATGAGCTCCTTATATTCAGGCTCTCTTTAAATATCAGTAGCATCTGGGAGATAGTGGGTTCTGAAGCTTATATAGGGTCACAACTACATGTAACAATATATAGATGAAGAAACTTGAATATCTCTAGGGTGTGGGGTAATAAGCTTACTTCGACAGCATACCATATAGGTTCTGGGATTGTTTCCCCATTAAATTTGAGGTCATTTAATTCTACCATTGAAATAAAACGATAAATTAATTTGATAGAACAAAACATATTCTTTAAATTATTTCATAAAATAGTAAGAAGTGCTGCGATAAAACAGATGAGAACAGATGAGATAACAACTGAAAGAAACTAGGCATTAATTTGAGTTCCTCTTGACCGGATATTTAAAAATTATACAAGAAATTTATCCGACGTATTCCTCTGAGTTGGTGTCTGCTAATCTGGTGATGTATCCTTTTTGTTTCATTGACGACTAGTTTCTATGTGACTGCTGCTTCTCCATCCAGATGACTGACTGCTATCATCTCAGAACAACGCTTCTTGAAAAGTGTCTCCATCCCAGGGGCGAAGCGTCAGGGGAGACAGGGTAGACAGCGTGTACCCTTAACCTTTTGTTTACGAAATATTGCCTAGTTAATTCAATTATTTTTAGAACATTAATTATTTCCACATTCGTGACATTATTGTATTCCCCGCTTTACTTATTTTCATCTCACTTCGGCAGTGCTAAGGCTCGCGTCAGTTACACGCAGCACGTAGGCGAAAGTGGACGCTCTCCATTCTGTGTATATTCCCGTTGATTTTCAAAGAGCAACTCTAGCGCTATCTGTAGGTGCTGACTGTGGAACGAAGACTTTCCTATAGCGAGATTTCTCCGCCCAGTAGACAGACTTACCAGCGTCTCTTCTTGCTCTTATTGGCTAGTTTTGGACCTCGGTTATAAAGGTGTTCTTATTGGCCACCATCTCAGACCTGCTTTTAATGTAAATAATTTGAATTTACTTTATTATAAGACACGTCTAAAAATAAAATAATAATATTCAAATATGAAGTTAGCAAACTTACACCTAATAAATGAATGACAGCATCAAAACCCTTCAAGGACATGTATTTTCTTGCCCGCCAATATTAGTTACGTTATTATAACCCCAACAACTATTGGTTTACATTCTTAATAATATATTCCAGAGTGTGCATACGGAAACAACAAAATTGCTTAACTTGATGCTGTATATTCCGTTAACGTCAGTTTCTAGTGAACGCGCTGTCCGGCTCCATGGCTAAATGGTTAGCACCTGGCCTTTGGTCCAGAGGGTCGCCAGTTCGATTCCCGGCCAGGTCTGGGATTTAACCTTCATTGGTTAATTCCAGTGGCTCGGAGGCTGTGTGTGTGTGTCATCTTCATCGTTAGAATTCATCATAGGTAGGGCCACAGTCTCAAAGAAGCGTAGGTCGCTTATACGGCGTCAAATTGAAATACCTGCACCACCCCTCCCGGGAGGCCACACGTCATTATTATTATTATTATTATTATTATTATTATTATTATTATTATTATTATTATTATTATTATTATTATTATTATTATTATTATTATTATTATTATAGTGAACGCGCTATGAGTGCCTTCAAACGAATTAAAACCTATTTAAGGAATTCGATGACCAACCAGAGACTGTCTATCTTGGGAACTCTAGCTATATAGAGAAGGAACTGCTGTGGCATCTTAGCAAGACGCCTGACTTCAAGACGAGAGTAATAGATACATTTGCTGAAATGAAGGATAGACGGATTGTACTCGTTTACAAGAATATTGTTTAAGATGACTTGTATGAAAATCTATTTATTTCTCGTTCGTCTAAAAAAGTCCATAATATAGTATGATTAAATTAGTTTAAATAAAAAAATCTCTGTCTACCTCCTTACTTAGTTCATGTTTCGCCACTGCTCCATCCATATGACTTCATGGCAAGTCTCTCCCTCCAGTTGACCTGACCGACTGAGGTCTCACCCTCCAATAGGGAACTTGCATAATTTTCAAAAATAATTTTTTTGAAAAGTACACCAATGAAATAGTATGTAAACGTATTACATTGTGGCAAGTTGCCTTGTTTTCTACCATTAAAAAATATTTAATAGTGCCTTTCTGCAAGGCGAGTGAAACGGCCTCTGACGTCAGCGACGCGCTGTGACGTCACGATCCAGTAACGCATGCAGCTCTACCAGCCACTATGCATCAGCTGTTACTAAAAGCCGATTGTTTATTATTCGTGATCGCGAATAACTTCAAAATGACAGAAGAGATGTTCAAAACAGCACAGTCAGACAATCTACCATGTGTAGATGTCATCATTCTTGAAAAATAGCGACTTTTGTGGCCGCAGAAATTCGCGGATAAAAAGCAAGTTTGTAAGTGGCGTCTTTTATATACGTGCAATGTTCTGTAACTCATAGTATAGGATAACAACGAACCTGGATAGAAATCATCATCACTTTCAACATTTCCTTCTAGACTGATTCCCATATTACGGAATAACATTACATTTTCGGGCTTTCAACATTAGTAAAGTAAGAAATCGGATTTCAGCACTAACATAAACATATAGGTAGCATTATAGTACGAGTCCGCCTCTGTGGTGTATTGGTTAATGTGATTAACAGCCACCCCCGGAGGCCCGGTTTCGATTCCCGGCTCTGCCATGAAAGTTGAAAACAAATAGTACGAGGGCTGGAACGGGGTCTACTCAGCCTCGGGAGGTCAACTGAGTAAAGAGGTTTCGAATCCCACCTCAGACATCCTCGAAGTGGTTTTTCGTATTTTCCCACTTCTCCTCCAGGCACCTAAGGTCAAGGCCGTTTCATTCCCTCTTCCTTGCCTATCCCTTCCGATCTTCCCATCCTCCAACAAGGCCCCTGTTAAGCATAGCAGGTGAGGCCGCCTGGGCGAGGTAATGGCCCTCCTCACCAGTTGTATCACCATACCCAAAGTCTCACGTTCCAGGACACTGCCCTTGAAGCGGTAAAAGTGAAATCCCTCGCTGAGTCCGAGGGAAAACCAACCCTGAACGATAAACTGATTAAGAAAGAAAGAAAGAAAGAAAGAAAGAAAGAAAGAAAGATCATAGTACGAGAAGGCTATAATCTACCATTCCCGAAAAAATATATATTTATGGTTGGGACAACTGGCCTACCCACTTCGGGGCCCATGAAAGAGAAACATTAAATATCTTTGTGGAGGCAAAAAAGTTAAACATGATAAAGATAAATATGACTTCATCTAGTTTTCACAAGTCGGGCTGAGTGGTTCAGACGGTTGAGGTGCTGGCCTTCTGACCCCAACTTGGCAGGTTCGATCCTGGTTCAGTGCGGTGGTAGTTGAAGGTGCTCAAATACGTCAGCCTCGTGTCGGTAGATTTACTGGCACGTAGAAGAACTCCTGCAGAACTAAATTCCTGCACATCGGCGTCCCCGAAAACCGTAGAAGTAGTTAGCGGGGCGTAAAGCCAATAACATTAATTACATTTGCCTTTTAACAAGCTGAGCATATCAGGCAAGAAAAGTGTCCTGGTGACATTATAGTCGTTCAATACAGAAATGACTTTGGGTGCTGTGACTTTTACTTTTGTTTGCTATTTTCTTTACGTCACGCCGTCACAGATAGGTCTTATGGCGAAGATGGGACAGGAAAGGCCTAGGAATGGGAAGGAAGCGGCCGTGGCCTTAGGTACATTTGCCTGATGTGAAAATGGGAAACCACGGAAAACCATCTTCAGGGCGCCGACAATGGGGTTCGAACCCACTATCTTCCGAGTGCGAGCTCAGAGCTGCGCGCTCCTAACCGCACGGCCAACTCGCCCGGTATTTTTACCCTTCGGTTTATTGACTTGGCTTGTATAACCTGAAACTTAGGCTAAGTTGGATAATATTTTAAACACCAATATCACTATTTTCACTTGTGTGCAATTATGTTATTTATTTCCTTAATATTATGATAATTATTATAATTGAGCATTGTTAACTTATAAGACCCCAACAGGCAAGCATTGGTTTTGTGTAGAGTAATGCATTTGGTAAATTCACGTTGTTTTCTTTAATAATGTACACGCCTATTTTTTTGTTATATTATAGAGTATTTAGCTATAGCCTAAATTTCTTTACAAATGTAAGCTCTTCAATAAAGACAAAATAACTGTCGCATGCCGAGATAAATTGGTAGAATTAGAGCTGTCAATATGGTTCATAACCCTTTTATTACCTTGACACGGATCACCCAAAACATAGGTTAGGTTTGGAGAACACTTTAATAATCAGCATTAATTAATGCACTGTTTATAACTTTCATATTACAAGATGTAAATGAAGCATTTAACTAAAGCATCATACATTAAAATTTAAAGTTTTACCACTAGAACAGCTGACATGGAAGAGTGATTGAAAATTCAAACAAATTCACCTTACGTTAAAATCTTCAAAAAAATAAACTGTAGACTTCCGATAAATCACCAGCATTTCTCCAGCTCGCCAAAATCCATTTCTCCCTAGTTTTAGGGTCTTTGGAACATTTATAAACAATTTGTTTGGGATGGTATGCGATGTGCTATTGCACATCGGAACTCTACACCATTTATAAGTTTTCTCCCTCACTGTCTGCGCAGGATTCATTTTAAGTCTAAAATATACCACTCAGATTATTATCCAATGTATAGACCTCGAATTTAACTATACCAGACACTAACATAAAGTAGAAATACGCGAAGTGTATCCTGCTTCTAACAGCACACTATGTGTTATTTCGTCTGCTAATTCAGTCAACCTGTACGATGACGTCAGACCAATGAGATCGCGTACTTGCGTCACGTGACATTTTCGTACTTTAATTTCGATTTTTATCATGTTTGGAGTTATTATTTGTACATTCTGATCACATTTTTGAATTCTGCATGAAATTTTGAATCAGATTAGCATATTTTTAATTAAAACCCCGGATCATGCATGTTCCCTATTGAATATCTCACTGTTCATTTTCACACCAAGCAAATGCTGGGGCTGTACCTTAATTAAGGCCACGGCCGCTTCCTTCCAACTCCTAAGCCTTTCCTATCCCATCGTCGCCATAAGACCTATCTGTGTGGGTGCGACGTAAAGCCATTAGCAAAAAATAAAATAAATTAAATGTATGTATGTATGTATGTATGTATGTATGTATGTATGTATGTATGTATGTATGTATGTATGTATGTATGTATGTATGTATGTATGTATGTATGTATGTATGTATGTATGTATGTATGTATGTATGTATGTATGTATGTATGTATGTATGTATGTATGTATGTATGTATGTATGTATGTATGTATGTATGTATGTATGTATGTATGTATGTATGTATGTATGTATGTATGTATGTATGTATGTATGTATGTATGTATGTATGTATGTATGTATGTATGTATGTATGTATGTATGTATGTATGTATGTATGTATGTATGTATGTATGTATGTATGTATGTATGTATGTATGTATGTATGTATGTATGTATGTATGTATGTATGTATGTATGTATGTATGTATGTATGTATGTATGTATGTATGTATGTATGTATGTATGTATGTATGTATGTATGTATGTATGTATGTATGTATGTATGTATGTATGTATGTATGTATGTATGTATGTATGTATGTATGTATGTATGTATGTATGTATGTATGTATGTATGTATGTATGTATGTATGTATGTATGTATGTATGTATGTATGTATGTATGTATGTATGTATGTATGTATGTATGTATGTATGTATGTATGTATGTATGTATGTATGTATGTATGTATGTATGTATGTATGTATGTATGTATGTATGTATGTATGTATGGTATTCAGCCCGAAGGCTGGTTTGATCCTCCACAGCTTCGTCAACAGCAGCTGTCATATATAGCCTAGGCGTACTGAAAAGGGATACTAGGGAAATGAGGAGTGTGGTAGGTCCCGTTGCTCTCCTCAGAAGTTGCTATTACATATCAGTCTGACAAGCTCACCAAATGCATGCACCAACCGACCCTATGAGCGATATTTTCACACCATTCATAACAGGGAATGGCTGCATAAATAATGGTATTACTAGCATCGCTCATACCTCGGTCACTTCCATATTGCCAAAGCCAATTACGAGACTGAGACAGATCAATTTAAAGTAACAAATTTATTCTACCCCATACCAGAAGACATAGTACGCTGTAAACACTACATCTCGCTAGCAAAGGCAAAGATATCAATATACTACGTCAAAATTGAATCCCGCAAGCTGAAGCGGAGGAAACTAGCGCTTTACTGTGCTAATCAGCCGTCGCTTCAGCTCTAAGTGGAGGTTAAACCTTAACCAACCTTACCCCCAAATTGCTTGCTTCCCAGTCACAATCTCATTTTAAATAATACCGCTACGGAGACTACTGTCGCACATATTACCGGGCATACTATTTGCTACGACATCTCAAGACCCTTACTTATAACATTCACAAACTGTGAAATCCCATGTTCGGATTCTCGATCCTAAATGTCATTTCTTGCTTCGCTTGACTGTTTAAAACTTAGGTGCAAGCTGCTGAAATGATAGCCAGGAAATATTACACAAGATTTAATAATTCTCCCATATTTCCCACCATGCACTTCATTGTAAAATATTACATAGATAAATTCCTTTGTAATGGTCATGAATGATGCTCGTGAGCAGCTGATGTGAGGTGTCTAGGCACTCTGCTCGGGGGTTTAGATCGTCAATCATGCATTTTAAAGGGTACCAAGTGGTAGGTGCCGCCCTTCTTTGATTAATATTTATACAAAGATGCCAAGGGTGTACTAATGTCGGAAAGGTTTTACTGGAATTCCTACATGATGAATAACAAAGCATTCTCTCGTTACCCTGTCCCCAACTCTCTTGTTTTACTTTTACGTCAATTGGCAGCGGTTATTAAATAAAGAGTGAACTAACTAAATTAAACCTGTGGCTTGTAGAGACTTTAAAGGAAAGTAGGCCTACCAATAAGACTTCTTCTCAGCTTTGTCTAAGAAACGTGATCAACGTCGCGACTCTCTTATCTGCATTGCTTGGCATTCACAACCTGATTCCCTACCTCTCATATCTGACAGCTCCTCAATTGAACTTACGAGATTTAGTGAACCCTATTCTAACCTTCCGACCACACTTAAAATGATCCAGGTAAGACTCGAGGTCGCTAGCCTGACAATGCAGGACCGGTATATTCCGGAGCGATGACTGTACCTCTTTTGCTTTAATTTTGTGGGTTTATCCTCGAACGCAGCTTTACCCTTAGACTGAGTGAGGGATCATCCCATTATCTACATAACAGTCAGAATATCGAAGAGAAGGTTGTTTACAATTTTCCTGAGCATATTCAATAGAATTCTTATCTGGAGAGCAACGAGGCCACTCTAGTCGGACGACATCAGCATCGCAAAACATACCTCGACAATACTTGCTCGTCCATGAATATATCTTCTCTGAAATCTCGGCGATACGATTCCACAATGGGTTGGGAGATGCTGTATTGGTATTGAGCACCCGTGAAGTTCTTCCGAATGACTAGGAGATACATTCGGTCTTCCTCTTTTTCTTCTTCTTCTTTTTCTTCCTGGGGCTTTCCTCAACTTCTTTGTATCGGCACTCCAATTTCTACGGCCGGATGCCCGCCCTGGTGCCAATCGTGTGTGGAGGGATGTATCGATTATTGCTTAATTTTGTGGTGGTTAGTAATGTGGTCTGTTGTACGTAAACAATGATTTGTATTAAGACGACCGAGTTGGCTGTGAGGTTCGGGCTGTTCAGCTGTTGCTTGCATTTGGGAGGTTGTGGGTTTGAACCTCACTTTCGTCAGGGCTGAAGATGGTTTTCCATTTTCACACCAGATAAATGATGGGGCTCTACCTTAATTAAGGCCACGACCACTTCCTTCCAGTCCTAGGCCTTTCCTATCCCATCGTCGCCATAAGACCCATCTGTGTCGGTGTGACGTAAAGCAAATTGTAAAAAAAAAAAAGTAAGATGACAAGGTGCATTATCCTGCTGGAATATCTCATCGTTGTAGGGGTATGTGAAACCCATGAAGGACTAAAAGTAGTCACCAAGCAGGTCGACGTAGCAATCACTGATCAACAAACTGTTCAGGTGGATCAGCGGATGCATCCCATATCACGTGAACACACCCTACACCATTATGGAGCTACCCCCAGCCTGTAGAGTGCCTTGTTGACTACTGAGTTCCATGGCTTCATGAGGTCTGTGCCATATCCGAACCTTACCATCAGCTGGAAACAACTGGAACAGTGACTCATCGGAGCAAACTACATGCCACTAGTCCTCCAGAGCCCAGTTACCATTCATGCGCCCAGGTGAGACACTGTGTCAGGTGTCGTGGTATTAACAAGACCACTCTGGCAGGTCGTCTGCTCCCATATCCCGCTGTCGTTAAGGAACGCTGTTCTGACCTGTCGGATACGTTAGTCTGTTTCTACGGACAATTCTAGCCAGACAGCAACAAATCGCGATCGTTAACTATCCGTGGTCGACCACTGCGCTGCTCGCTGTGGTTGGTAATCCCTTCCATGAGGTATTCCCGATATACACGTGCCACTGTCGATCGAAGAATCTTAAATGCCCATCACAAATTCGACAGTGGAATGTTCCATCCATCTGGCCCCGACTGTCATACGCCCTTCAAAAGACGAAAATACACAATAATTCACGTCTCCTTGCCACGGCCAACACAGACGGAGTTTGCATTCACTCTCGAGATGTCAGATCACACCTATTACAGGTCTGGACACTTCCAAGACGTCACGATACGGTGGCGCCACCGACTATTACCTTTAAATACTGCTGTCCGATGACTTTCGGCATGTCAGTGTATTTTGAACTATTTGGCTTATTGCTTAATAATATACTCTTTAACCCTTTAGTTTACGATTATATCATTGCTAAATGCGATTATTTATTTCCGTGTTAAGTTGCTCATTTGGCAACCAGATAAATTTGAATTACGTTTGAGATATCTATCTTTTCACTGCTTTTAGTATTATGAAAGAATTTTATCCGCTGACAATCCTACGGCAGGAGAATAAGTTACGTGTTCGAATCCCGAGAACAACTTCATTATTTTTTTACACTTCCACTGTATGTAGACGTAGATTCTTCGCAATTCTCTTAACTATCATCTTTTTTGGTATTGATAAAAAATGGAAGATTCCTTCTTTCTCGCTTCTTTATCACTTTCTCACTTTAAGGATTGAATATTTAAAAAGGGCTTTCAAAGAACAGGATTGCCTAGTTTATAAAACTATGTTAATCCTGTTCGTTCTAGAAACTCACTTGGATAATAAGAACGTTCATAAATACACTAGCTCTCGGTGCGAATGTAAAATTAATTTACAAAATGCAATTGAATTAAATAAATTATTACATGACTGTATTTCAGATTTTAATACATGGTAACGATTATAACCGTTATTGACTGTAGGGAAATAGGTTAGTATTGACAAGATGATACGTAGACATTTTGAGATGTACTACACAAATATTTAAAGAAATACTGAAATTCAAACACTGGAAGATGAAATTTCATGTTGAAGGGAATTAATTCCACTTTCCTGATACAAGGAAGTCAAATTATTGTATTATTCAAATGGCAGATTGGTGGGTACGTAATTTACTACGTGAGGGTTGTTCATCTCTGGACACAACAATTGATCAGTTTCTGTAAGTAGGTTGCCGTTTTTGTGGTGTAGTCACACAGAAATTAGGAGACATCACTTCTTAATAAATCATTAACAAGAGTTCCAACACGATATGCCCTGGAACAAGTAAGTATAGTGTGTGTATAGAACGAAAGCCTCCGTAAGGATGGATCCAAGTAAATAGAGAACAAATTTGAGTCTAAATCCTGAACGAGAAGTTTGTATTTAAAAATGGTGGGCAACATTGACTATAGCTGTGTGCTGGGGATCGGCTGCCAACTTGACGCATAGCTCACGCTATATTAAACTGCTGGTTGACGCGACGAGAGACTGGGATTTATAAATTACAGGCACGTCGTACCCGGCTGCGAAAGTGGGGGGATGAACTTTTCGGAAAGATAAGTTTTCATTAGTTCACCTCATAAATCTTATGTCATGATTGATCTCACAACTTGGTGCCTCTTTCCTGCAATTTGCGTTCAAGCTCTTCTTCTCATCTCCAATCGTCCGGATTCAGCTTTAGATGCAGCGCTTAAATTAACTTTAAAATATCTCACACTGATATGTGCAAGCAGTAAGCACATCTTGCCACAGACAGAAGACAAAGTGGAACACTAGATTGAAAGTAAACAAGCATTTCACTTTTTTTGAAAGAATTTCCTCGATCTAGAGAGAGAGAGAAAAAGAAAAAAACAAGGAAAAACCGCGGTCTCCATATTGCAATACATTCCGTTGTGATTCAAAAGGGACCGGGCAAGTTGGCCGTGCGGTTAGGGGCGCACGACTGTGAACTTGCATCCGGGAAATAGTGGGTTCGAACCCCACTGTCGGCAGCCCTGAAGATGGTTTTCCGTGGTTTCCCATTTTCACACCAGGTAAATGCTGGGGTTGTACCTTAATTAAGGCCACGGCCGCTTCCTTCCAACTCCTAGGCCTTTCCTCTTCCATCGTCGCCATAAGACCTATCTGTGTCGGTGCGACGTAAAGCCAGTAGCAAAAAAATAGTAGATTCAGTAGGGCGTTATAGGAAACCGTATCTGTCTTTTTCCGCGAGTTAAACGCCGCATTAACACACAAGGAACGGTCACGATATGTTGTCGCGCCTATTACATTAAGTGCGGTTAACAGTGAAACAGAATATACGAATATACGAAACGGAATATGCAGAATATACGATATACTAATATCGTATACCAATCGATATACTAATATTGTATATGAAGGGTAGAGTGAAAGATGGGGCTCGTTGCAATTTTTTTTTTTCTTTTTTGGAAAAATGGCAATCTTCACTCCATTTACTGATGTTCACTTGAACATCCTAGTGGGCAACTCAGTCTGTGAAAGAAGTAGCACCCTCCAGGAAAATGAGCTGAAGAAAAAAAGGGCATACAGGGAAAGAAGGGGCTCATCGACATACCTGCAGGGGAAGAAGGACTTTATTGTATTCTTCTCAGGCTTAGTGTACGATTAACACGAGCTTACATAAGCAGAACAGAAGCATTAAGGAGAAATAAAAAAGTCAATGTGAATTTGAGGCGATTTGTTTTGACTGTGGGAGAAATTTGGCTGGTGCTAACATCTCCTGCTATAGGACACAACTAGCTGTGTTTGCATTTAATGTCCATGTACTCTCCACTTCCCAAAGTGTTTTTCATATGTGTATCCGGAGCATGCAGGCAAACAGAGAAGACGTGACGGTGTATGCTTCTTGTTGCATAACTCCATCTAGAACCATTTTAATGTAATGCACCTAAATATATTCTGTTAGTCGTGTAGTGAACAACCGAAGAACCCTTTCGTTCGGTTCCTCTTAAACATGATGAACGGTGAGAAAAACTGTAACTTCCCCAGTAAGGGGCCGTTCATTTCTTGAGGGCGATAAGAATATGGGTTTGGTGAATTCAACATCTCGGGTAATTGTTCCTAGCGACTGGATCTCTATCATCAAAACCGTTTGTCAAAAGCCCTCACAGTTCGACCGTACAATGTTTAGGAGATGTAGGAACTCCTCAGATGAGACTATGCAAAGAAATCACAATTTCCATCGCTGACAATAACAGTGATAAAAATTCAAAGAAGACCGTTGTTGAGTTTCCGAACCACTTACAACGGAGCTTGGGAATCCGTCTCCACAGCAGTGAAAAGGAAGAAACATGATGCTTCCAACCATCCTGATGGCGTATTTGAACTGCCAGAGGAAGCGTATGAAGGAAAGTGTATCATTCCCTCCAGGGTTTAATTCTCACCTTACCCCAACATAGCACAATGCATTTCTTCCCTAGGAGCTTTGCCCATTCTGCCGAGAAATTCATAGACGTACAAGAGTTAATGAGATTCTGTGGTGCTCAGGCAAGAGTGACTACTTCTCAAAAATTCGTCACGGATAATGTGGTGATGGACGTCGTAGGTACTAAAGGAATTGGTAAATTGTTATAAACTTTGTAAAGTGTGATATTGTGCTTGTCAGGAGCATGAAAAATATTCTTAGTTTTTATTGCTCTTCTTATTTTACTAATGATAATGAACAATAATACTGAACCCATGACCTTTGGACCAAAGGGTTCAATGCAGAGATACTTAAGATAATAGTTCAGCGCAACGAGGCCCTTTTTTCCTACACGTGTACAAAGCCATAAAATATTTTAATTTGATTTTGCCTTATTGTATGTTAAAATTCCGCAATGAAGAAAAGTACGCAGTTATAATGAATCTAGTTTTGTTATATTTAGTCCTAATATACATAGGACCTAGTGTTTACAGTGCACTATGTCTTCTGGTATGGCCTAGAGCAATTTTGTTACTTTCATTGATCTGTCTCAGTCTTATCTTTGGCTTTGACAATATGAAAGTGACTGAGGTATGAGCGATGCTAGTAATGCCATTCCTTGTGCAGCCAGTCCCTGCCATGAATGGTGTGAAAACGTTGCTCATAGGGTCGGTTGATGCATGCATTTCAGTGGGCTTGGCAGACTGATATGTAATAGCAACTTCTGGCTCGGTGAGGAAAGCAACGGGAAACTACCTCACTCCTCATTTCCCTAGTACGCCTCTTCAGTGATGACTAGGCCATCTATAACAGCTGATGGCAGAGCTGTTGAGGATCCAACCAGCCTTAGGGCTGAAGACTGAACATACATACATACAGTACCATGTGTAAAATACGGTTTGTACTTGGGTAATATAATAATACTATAATGAATGTACTAATATTTGTGAATTTCTAGACTTTAAAATCTGTAAAAGAACATCATTTACGAGGTTTTGAAATTTAAAATGCTTCTATTGAAAAGTTACTAAAATTTTGATCAGCGCCTTCTTTCCCTGTACCCTTCATATATATATATATATATACTGTATTACACCGTATACAATTTATCTGTCATGGACTATTACAACTGGAGATATCAGTTGGCACAGTGATGATGAAAATGCTATGACTATGGAGACGTCATATGAATTATTATGAAACAAATGGACTTTTTGCGACGAACAGTCAATAATGACATCCAACACGCGAAAACAGAGTTTCACGACTGACTAGACTATCAGAGACAAAAAATAAGCAAATTAGCAATAAAAACGTGATCCACGCATATACTCGTATATTTTTGCATAGCGCACATTTGAAGAAAGTTAGCCACATTTGTTCACGCAAACACTCTTCCGTTAATCCTCCTTCGAAGCAATACTCCAAGGGTGTTTGAAATACATCGAGAAAAATTTTGGTGTAGCCGCATTAAAAAAAAGAGCAAATTTGATTAAGTTAGAGAATCTTGCTGCAGAGAACTGGAAATTCACAAATTTTTGAAGGCGTAAGAAGTGGTATATGAGCCATACCCATACTGTATGTATTTGCCATTGTCAGAATTATATCTTTGATAAATCTCACAATGTTTTTGTATCGACAGGAGCAGAAAACGTCGGCAGACTGTAAAATGCCCGTACACTTGGCTGGAATCAGCTTCTTGATGAATCAGTGCCGTCAGGAATTGTAGAGTTGCATATGTTTATAATTGCTATTGGATACAAAGGAATCAACCAAAAGAAGAACTTTGGTACGTGCCTGTATATCTGGCAACATTACTTGTTCTAGAAAGACCTTTAAATCCCTCTTGGTCATATTAGCTGATTTGCCTAAACGCCTTGCTGTTCGGTAAATTGATGGTCATATATGCGGGAAAATGGCCAGTGGGCTCCGTGTACAAGGGCGCACAAATGGGTTAGCAGTGTACCATCAATCACAATCCGTGGCATTATCATATTATAAGGGTGTGTGGTTACCGCCGTCGATCCAACAGCACCAAAGATGTGCTTGCTTCCCGTCAAGGTGAGGGTTCGTCCAGATCGCAGTTCTTTATCAAATCTTGATTTTTCGGCATTGAGTACATGAACTGATGAAAGACGGTTTTCCTCAACGGGAGACCTGGTTTCTCTGACGAATTCATGAGCTCCTTGTTCAATGTCAGCAGCCCCTACAGCCAATCGAGTGCTTACTTTGTAAGTTATTTTCTGGCAAACGATCTTATTATTTCGTTTAAACTTTTCTACTGAAGCTCTGAACAGCAGGGAATTGTGACTTGTGAGAGTCAATTCTCTTAAGTGTATGTTATTTCACCGGGCGAGTTGGCCGTGCGGTTAGGGGCGTGCAAGTGTGAGCTTGCATCTGGGAGATAGTGGGTTCGAACTCCACTGTCGGCAGCCCAGAAGATGGTTTTCCGTGGTTTTCCATTTTCACACCAGGCAAATGCTGGGATTGTACCTTACGTTCACGGCTGCTTCCTTCCCACTCCCAGCCCTTTCCTCTCCCATCGTCGCCATAAGAACTGCCTGTGTCGGTACGGCGTAAAGCAAGTTCTAAAAAGAAAAAAAAAGTAAGTCAGTTTTTAAACTTCAGATTTTAGTTTAATTGTCTCACATTTTTCTTTAATAATTGTTCTTTGTATTAATTTCATTGATTGTATTGTAGATGCTACATAAAGCGGATCATTAGCCTCATTGGCAAATGATAACCAATAAATTTAAATTCTTAACTTTCAT
This sequence comes from Anabrus simplex, assembly GCF_040414725.1. Lineage (NCBI taxonomy): Eukaryota > Metazoa > Arthropoda > Insecta > Orthoptera > Tettigoniidae > Anabrus > Anabrus simplex. The sequence continues at coordinate 1,506,979,325 of NC_090265.1, read as the reverse complement.
TGCCCAGACCAGCAATGTATGGTCATTTATTATGACTTTTCCTGTCTTTTTGCTATAAAACGGTGAAGCACTACACGGTTTACCATATTCTGCAGGCTCTTTGGGTCTGACGAACGCCGCGCCGCTATTTGAGTATGTTTTCGATAGTTTGTAACACAGTACTACTCTTAATTTTTCTTTTCTGTGCGAAGACTATTTGCAGATTTCAGGCGAGGTGTCATATCAATTGCTAATCTCGGACGACACAGATGGTGATGATCAAAATTTCCATATTTTTCCCCTTGGTTGTTTTGTCCGTATCTTGTATGCATCTGCCGGATATCCTTTTGGAAATTTCGTTTTTGTTTTTCCTGGAGGTAATGGCTGATAAGATGAACTGCTGCATCCCTCGACATCCGCCATTGGTGACATTGTTTCATCGCTGTTACGACACTATCATTTTGTTCAGCTGATGCCTCCACATCGATTACAAATGTTCTCACTTCTACTGTTACAACTTCTTCTTCTTACTACTACTACTACTACTATGGTTTCTTTATTTGGTCACAGATAACACGCTCATCACCTGTAGGTCCATCTTCCGAAATACCGAAGTAATTCACCAACATGTTCACAAATACAGCCTGTCTCATTGTCGAGGGTGACCGTATTGTACAAACTTACTCTGTAAACACACTTCGACACCACACAGATTGTAAACTACTCCAGTGGACAACAAAAACCTGTCTTGTGAGTTGGTGACCACTGCGCTGCTTGCAGGTATATAGGGATAGGGATAGACAGTGTAGCACTGAGGCGAAACGCTGGTAATTTCACGATTGAAAAAGCCTAAAGACTTCAAGAGATTAAATGTTTTTAACATTTGTAATCATGAAATTAAATTATGGTTTCCTTCTTTTTTTTGTTTTTTTTGTTTTTTGCTAGTTGCTTTACGTCGCACCGACACAGATAGGTCTCATGGTGACGATGGGACAGAAAAGGGCTAGGAGTGGAAAGGAAGCGGCCGTGGCCTTAATTAAGGTATAACCCCAGCGTTTGCCTGGTGTGAAAATGGGAAACCACGGAAAACCATTTTCAGGGCTGCCGACAGTGGGGTTCGAACCTACTATCTCCCGAATACTGGATACTGGCCGCACTTAAGCGACTGCAGCTATCGAGCTCGGTGGTTTCCTTCTAGGAACCTTATTTTTTGAAAAGGAAAATAGTTTTGTTCTCTTCTGCGAAACAACTGTCGTGACCCTTCCTTGTCTGACAAGTTTCGTACGATAGTGGGATACCGTACTAGGGCTCGAAAGGTATCTGCTGTGGTTTTAATATTAAGATACAGCCCCGGCATCTTCCTGGTGTGAAAATAGGAAACCATGGAATACTTATCTTCAAGACTGCTGACTGTTTGATTCGAAACCACTGGTTTCTGAATCCAAGCTCACAGCTACACGACCCGTACCTTGTAGATAACTCGCTCGGTATGATAACTTCTCCGGCAGGCTTGTTTGTTTGTTTGTTTGTTTGTTTGTTTGTTTGTTTGTTTGTTTGTTTGTTTGTTTGTTCCGATTGATTATGATCTGAAAGTAATAATTTTTGCAAGTGAAGATGTTCCTCGCAGATATGTTATTCTCTCTTTATAAAACCATAGTGAAATTACATCATCATGTTATTTCTCTTAATTCGAACATCAATAGGCTTAATGGTCAGCTTTCTGACCTTCGATCCGCGGGCCCCCAGGATCGAATTCGGGTCAGGTTGTGGGATTTTGACCATAAAAACTGTTAATTTTCTTGGGTCGAGTACCGGGTACTTGCGTTTCCCTAGCATTCCTACAACTCATGTTCTCGCCACTCACAATATTATCCTCCACGTCACTAACACGCAGTTTCCTCTGTACAGTAGACGCCGCCCTATCCTCGCCGGAGAGTCAATCAATCATCAACGATATGCATTTACGGCTCTCACCCTGGTGGCAGATTTCCTATCATTTGTTTGCAAAGGCTTTTCTTTCATGTTTTCAAAGAACTTTCAAATTTAGCGAACATTTCCCTTGATAATTTTCCAGTCCCTTACTCCTCGTCCAGTAAAGGAATATTTGCTCCAATTTTGTCTTCTTGAATTCCAACTGTACCGTCATATTATGGTCTTTCCTACTTTTAAACGCTCCGCTCAAGCTTAATCGTCTACTAATGTCATTCCACAGAATCTCTCCACCGGTAGCTCGCAACGTACCAATTAGTCGAGCAACTCGTCTCCTTACTACCAAATATTCCCAGCCCAAAGTTTGCATCATTATAGTAACACTACGTCTTTGTCACAAATCACCCAGAACAAATCTTGCTGTTTTCCTTTGTATCTTTTCCAGTTCTCGTATCAAGTAGTTCGGATGTGGGTCCCATACACTGGAACCATGCTCTAATTGCGGTCTTACCAGTGACTTATACGCCCTCTCCTTTACATCCTTACTACAACCCCTAAATACTCTCACAACCATGTGAAGAGATCTGTAACCTTTCCGTAACAATCTCGTTAATATGATTACCCCAATGAAGATAATTCCTTATACTAAACACATAGGAACTTAATTAAGCCTCTAGTTGAGCGCTCAGTGGACGGCAATGTCATACGGCATTCCTTCATTCCAGCGATACAAGGTGGCTGTCATGATTTCCATTATATATAATTTCGTGTGGCTATTTCTAGCCGGGTGCAGCCCTTGTAAGGCAGACCCTCCGAATAGGGTGGGCGCCATCTGCCATATATAGATAACTGCGTGTTATTGGGGTGGAGGACAATGTTGTATGTGTGTGAGTTGCAGGGATGTTGGGGACAGCACAAACAACCAGTCCCCGAGTCAAGGGAATTAACCATTTAAGATTAAAATCCCCGACCCGGCCGGGAATCGAACCCGGGGCCCTCTGATCCGAAGAGCACTGAGCTGACCAGTCAGCCAAGGAGCCGAACATGATTTTCATTACATAAAGCGTATTCTGCCTCTTTATATTCTGCGTAAATAAAAGTCAAAGTTTCAGGCCGATAACTTGCTGTTTTTCTTTGTTTTTGTGTAAATATTAAGTGTTGTGTGGCATAAATATGTTTTTCCTGTGGTCAATAGTGAAAAGATTTTGCGCAATGTTTATGTTAAAATCCCAGAGTTTCAGATAATTCTTTAAAATCGGATGAGTGGAGGTATCGGATAAAGATCAGTTCTATTCCAATTTTGTCGTTAAAGAATTAGTATGTCAAACTTTCGTTTCAAATTAATAATGTAAAATGTATTTGAGTGTTGGTAAAAGTGTTTGTGGGTATCAGATAGAGATTTTGTTTGCCCTAATTTAAGTCAAGATCAGCACCGTTTCGTATATTTTTCTGTGTCATTTGAAGTTTGAGATTTATTAGAAATTTATCCCAGTTGTTTTACGTAATTTTAGTACGATGACGGATCCGTGAAATAAACCATGATATTAAATGAAATTAAGGTAGGCTAGATTGTTGTGTGTGTGAGCTTGCATCCGGGAGATAGTAGGTTCGAATCCCACTATCGGCAGCCCTGAAGATGGTTTTCCGTGGTTTCCCATTTTCACACCAGGCAAATGCTGGGGCTGTACCTTAATTAAGGCCACGGCCGCTTCCTTCCAAGTCCTAGGCCTTTCCTATCCCATCGTCGCCATAAGACCTATCTGTGTCGGAGCGACGTAAAGCCCCTAGCAAGAAAAATAATAGATTGTTGTGTAAGAAACTGATTTGAGATCGAATAAATATCTGATAGTCTTGATGAGAAAAGGACGAACCGGTAGGGACATTGTTAAATAAATGAGTGGAGTTATGCGTCCTGGACCTTACGTGCCCGTGGAATTAAATAATTCAGGACGTGCTGAATGCCCCTGAAAATTATAGTGAATGAATTCCGGGATGATGTGATGCCCCGAAGAAATAATGTGTTAGAATTCCATGAAAGGCATGTGAAATGTCCAGGGTTCGAAAACCGTTTGGTTCGAGTAATTACGTGACCTCAGGGTTAGATGTTACGAGAAATAAAATTCATCTCGTAGAAATCATTATATAAAACTGGCTTGTTTCAAAGTGATTTTCCATGTATAAATTTCTTAACATTGTACCAAGAATAATCACCATTATAGGTACGTTTGCAACCTACTTTGGAAAATACAAGAACTCTTTCTCTCTTAGTTTGAATGAAAATGTTTTTAACATGTTGGTTGAACGCAGCATATAGTCAAATACATCCCAAACGTTGCCCAACACTTTTATATTACCATATTTTTCATAAATTTCCAAGTATTCTGCTTGACTTTCAATAACTCTTTTTTTTCGGAACTCTTGTTCCATCCGAGCAAAGACTCGGTCAGGTGGCATGTAACTATGACCACGAATCGGAAAATAATGCTCTACACTAGAGAAGAATAGATTATCGCTATTATGAACATAATTGAACAAACTGCCTATAACATTTCGGTTCTGGTTCTGGCCAGAGCATGAACCTCAGTTTGCTTGGTGTGTCAGGATTTTTTTAAAAGCTTGTTTTCAAGAACTTCAACGAAGTTAATTAGTGAAAAACAAAATTCGTTCGAACCTCTAGGGAATTTGTTTTCTGGCCACGTGTAAATATACACATTTTCCTTATCTTGGATAGGCCCATGAATAACAAAAGTCAAATTAAACATCCAAATTTGTCGTGAATAGTAGACTTCACCAACAGACAATTTCGGCAATGGTTGATTTTGTTGCATATCAAAAGATACGCAAACAGTATTAGAAACCTCGCTTCCTACTAATTCAGGAAACGTTTTGGCACGCAATTTGTGTAATCCTAGTTTGGTCATGGTTTCAAGTTTAATCTTGGTATCAGTTGCTGATTTAATGGTATGTTTACATTCCTCACAAAATGAGCATACATCTCTGTTTCTTGATCACCAAAGGGTATATTGAAACGGAAATGGAATAATTTAAAGAATTTAGAGTATGAACACACCTTCAGACCATTAGAGCTTGCTTCAGTGTTCCATATACGCCACAGCTTTTGTACGCTGTGTTCCGGGGGCAGGTAACTTCACACACTTTTATTCCTTCCATAGTGGCTTTCTCTACATTTCAAGGTGGAAATAAAAGTTGCGGATAAAATATACCGCAACACTACAGCTCCTAGGATTTTCCTTTCTTGTGTCGTCTTGTTTTAGGCTGAGAAGTATGAATATACACTGCCGAAAAAAATTGTACACCCTCTTAGAGTTTTCCAATTCACTCAAGATTTAGTGTTGAAACTGTGCATATGGAGTACATGAAATTATTACATTCACAGATCAATAACTCAAGAGGTACTGAGGTACCAGATTTCGATCCATGCCGAAACACCCATATCAGTACGTGTTGTATCCTCCATGGGCGACAATGCAGGCTCTGATTCTGACATCCGTTCGATCATACAGATGGCGAATACTGTCTTGGGATACATCATTCCACGCCTGTTCGACCTGTTCACGTAGTTCTGCAAGAGTTGTGGGTTGACGAGTCATACGTGTCAGCTGTCGTCCCATCATATCCCACACGTGCTCGCTGGGAGACAAGTCCGGAGATCGTGCTGGCCAGGGAAGTCCCTGCACGTCTTGCAGAGCACGTTGAATTTCACGCTCAATGTGTGGGTGACCATTATCCTGTTGGAACAACACCTCACCTTCCTGTTGCAAGAATGGCAAAAGAACGGGTCTTACAACATTCTGCATGTACCGAGCGCTGGTCAGCGTTCCCTCCACAAACACCAAAGGTGATCGAGAGTTGTAGCTTATCGCACCCCAGACCAGAAGGCCTGAGGAGGGGCCAGCGTGTCTTGGACGAATGTACTCTACGAGACAGCGCTCGCCAGGTCTACGTCGTACGCGCAAACGGCCATCACTTGCATGCAGGCAGAAGCTGCTTTCAACGCTGAAGACCACGGCCCACCAATCCATCTTCTATGTAATACTCTGACGGCACCAGTCCCAGCTAGTCCCACTGCTAGTAACAGGTTGGCAGCAGTTCGTCTTGTCACTTCTGTGTTCACAAACCCTCTTGTCTGTGCTGTGGTAGCTGTACGATCTACCACTGCTGCCCTTACAATACGACGATCTTGGCGGACGCCTGTGCTGCGTGGACGTCCAGAACCTCGTCTACGGGCGTGAGAATGTTCACGTGACCATTGCAACCAGCATCGTTGCGCAACTGACGCAGCACGTCCAACTTGTGTGGCAATTCTCCGAAAGGATCACCCCGCCACTCGGAAGGCTACAGTTTGACCCCTGTCAAACTCGCTCAGTTGGCTGTAGGAAGCACGAGTGCGTCTCCGTGGCATGGCGCCTGTTTACTTCACACGTTTACATCACACTGAGCCTTATGGCTGTAAACATTCCCTAGCAAAGGGTACACGCAGATGGCACTCTGGCAACTATGTCACTACGCTGTGTCTGGAGGCAGACGACGTTGAAACCATTATCAGTACATCTACTATCCCCAAGATAGCATCTGCCGTCGTCTGATCAAAATCGATGTCGTCTTTCCAGGTGCACTATTTTTTTTTCCATCAGTGTATTTCATCAAAAATTTATCTTGTGCTGCTTGGTATTTAAATTTATGTATCTTGTTGAAAAAATCAGTAATGCCTTCTTCTGATAAAGAAGCTGCTACACAGCCAAGTTTAAGGTTATGTTTACAAGCAACAGTAGGCTTACGTTTAGAGGTTGAACTGTTACGAGCATATTTGCGCCGACTTTTGACCCAGTTTTCGTCATTTCTGATTCTCTTTCTTCCTCTCTTTGGCACACTAACATTTTAATTGAATTCTGCTAATGATACCAAACTGCTATCACACCATTTGTATACACTTGAACTAACAAAGAATTATAATAAAACATTTACAGACTAACACAAATTTGACTGACGTAAGAGGTTATGTATTACATGACAGATCGGCTGCAATGGTGCTCATGCTCACAAGACTTAGAGCTGTTTGGAATAAAACTTCCACTGACTTAGCGCTCTTTGGCAAACATTTCTTATTTCATGATTTATTTTACAGTAGACTTAGCTCGTTTTGACGGGTAGCACTACGAGAATCGTGTAGAACTGGATTCAAACATTCCGTATCAACTAAAATCTGAAATTGGAAGCAAACTGACTAAGCGCCTTTTGGAATTCACTTCTTCCATATCTTGTAAATAGCAAAGAATTAACACCCAGTTCGATGGAGAGATCACTAGTTTATGAATTTATTTCAGTCTGCGATGGTCAGTGTTGCGTATATTCTTCAGTGATGATCACTAGTTTATAAATTTTGTTTAGTCTGCAATAATAGTGCGTTAGATAATTTTCTTTGGTAATCATTACACATTTAGTTAAATCTGCAATGATAGTGCATTAATTACTTTTCATGAATGTTGATCATTGAAGTTAAGTATTTTTATCAGAGACAGTGAGTAGTATTTTCATGGGTCGTGAGGAGGTAGTTATTACCAAATTAAACGGTAATTTTTCCTTTTTTATATGAGTGGTGTAACTGATTGGACTGTAATTTTGAGGGAACAGTCTGTCCTTTCCCGGTTTTGTTATGACAACCATTTTACCTGTCTTCCAAACACCGTGATAGTATCCCATTTTTAAACACGACGAAAATATAGAAGCCAAAATGATTACTACCCTTGTGTGATGGTGATTTAATTTTTTTTTGTTCGATACCCTGTCATCACCGCGAGACTTATACTCTTTTAGGCCCTAGATGACTCTACGCTCACCTGGAGGCTTTATATCCGGGATGTCATTGTCTGGCGTCCATTATTGTTTAAAAGTTGAGGCTCTTCTGTGTATCTCATGGGTCCGTCGTTCGTTTTCGTCGTCGTCAGAAATATCGTGAGTTACATATTGACTTTCAATTGAGTCCGCGAAAACCACAGCTTTAGGGGAGAATACTAATCCACTACGGCCGCGAATTGCTCGCCGGGAAGATTTCGTCTGGTCAGGCTACGAGTAGGCCTATCCCACCAAAATTTGCGGTCTGACTCACATTCAGAGAGATTACGGCAGAATTCCTTCCATTTTTCAATATTACGTTCCAGCGATAGGTTGCGGACTGCACGGACTAATTCTTGACATTCCGCCCAGTCGGCTGGCTCGCGGTATTTGTGTCATTTTTTCCGATATCTATGTTTGATATGGATCAAATCTTTGAGGAGATCCGGCGTGGTGTCGTCTCAAGTGACCTGGTTAGGCTGAAACCTCGGCCGACGACTACTACTACTACTAAAACGTTCTCATTTCGTCCCTGAATGAGACGGCGGGCCTTCTAAACGGTAACGCTGTCTCTCAGGCCAAGGAGATGTGATATGCTGAAGGGGATGTTCGGAGAATGTGAGGGAATTGGCAGCCGTGGCCTATACTAGGAACTGTCACGTCGTTCGCCTTAGTGCAGGAGAATGGAAAATCACGCAAAACATTCTCAAGACAGCCGACGTTGGGGACCAGTCCCTCTCCGTCTCCCGAATACAGAGACGTAGAGCCACGGCACAGCCGCGGCCACCCGTCCTCTGCTCGGTTGGACGGTCAGACTGCAGAACTGTCGGACGATCCCGACGGTGACGACAAGAAGTTTTCATTGCCCTCCCTGAAGGGAAGGGGCGGGCCACATAGAGAGTAGTGCCCTCTCTCTGGCTAGGAGATTTGGATGGTTGAGGAGTTGACCAAGCAGCGTTCGTATTTACGCATCGGCTGGCACACGTTTCCTGCCGAGTCCGCCTAGTTTGACGACTTTCCAGATTATTGAATTGACAGCGAACTGACCGCCGATTGAGTGAAGATAGGGACAACTGAAGAGGAAAAAGCAGGTGTACCAAACCCTAAAAGTTACAATTCTCGTTAAGAATGTAAACATTAATTTTTAGGTGGTCAAAACAGTCAATGAAGCAGTGCCTATGGGCAAGTAAAATAAATTGAAGCACAGGCAATGATATCTGGACAGAGTTCACGCTTGCCACAACAGATGGCATTAGCCACAAAAGGAGAAGTTGCCTAAATATAGGGAAACCCTCTTCTACACGTTGCAGGTATTATTATTATTATTATTATTATTATTATTATTATTATTATTATTATTATTATTATTATTATTATTATTATTATTATCGTTTAATGTGGAATAATAGCTGCTTTCAAGTTTGCAGGACCCCTTAGCTTCATTGCAAACTTAAATGATCATTGTCACACACACTTCTGCAGATACCTCAATATGAAATGATATCTGACACACCTGGACTGGGGGGCTGGTGGTTAAGATTTCCCCAGTCCCTACATAAGCATCGCCTCCTCGACTGATATTGAATTTCCTGCAATAAAGTACTATATAGAATACGTATGCTGACAATAGACATTGTTTTCTTTTCTAGGTCCTCCCGGTCCTCCAGGGAAAAGAGGAAAGCGTGGAAAGAAAGGAGACTCAGGCGATCCAGGGGCTATGGTATGTATCAGTCCACAACATGTGTTGAAAAGTCTATAACATATTTTTATTTTAAAATGATGGTATTCTAATGTAGTTATTAATACGTGTGAGTCGTCATCTCATCAGTAAGTAATTCACTGTGAGGAATAGCCTATATTTTGTGTTATAAAAACCAAGTGTTTCCTCCAAGCCACACGAGGTATTTCTCGCGTCAGCCATAGTAAGAGAATGATTCGTTTTTATTGTCTCTGATATGGTAATTTATATTTGCCGAGGAACTTCTTCATAGCATAATTCAGTTCCGCCGTCATAAAGCGTCATCTTGACCAAAAACAAGGGTAATTAGAAAACACTCAGAACTGGTAGCAACAATAATCGGAGTGTGTTCGTATCAGTTTTAGAGAATGAACCAATGTATTGGGATTCGTAGGCTCCATCGAAGGATCTTAATAATTTCACTCACTTGTCTGTCTGTCTTTCTTCTGTGCTTTAACCGTTCAATCTATGGACTTCAAACATTGCATGGATTTGAATACGACAAAGGCTATCAGAATTCAGTCATGTCTGACAGCGTAGCTTATTTTATAAGCTGAGCACCTCTAACGACAAAGTAAGGGGATATTTTCCAGTACACTCGGTTGGCATTTAAGAGCACTCCGTATCAACTGATTAACGACAAGATTGGTTTTAACTATTTTCAGCAGCATAAAGAAATGTGGATAACTTTCCTATCGTACGTAGTACAAGCATTGAATCACGGTTTACTTTAGGTGTACACGCATGTTAAGAATGTATCTTTAGAGCAAAATTCCAACACACTGACATCTCATAAAACCCATCGCAGGTGTCGTTTCGTATTGTAAAGTTATACCGCCTGGTGGCCAGGATTGTTAAGGCGTCAAGTCTGAATGGTCTGACACCATGGTTTAGCCGGTTCGAGTCCCGTTGTTGAAAAATAATCACCATCAGAATGTTGGCCGGCAGGGTAGGATAAGTCGTTGTGTACAATTTATAATCGTTAGATTATGCGCCAAAAGCCTGGATTCAATTCCACACCCCTCCGTAGAGTTCATATGGAATGAAGGTATATGACGCTACTGTTGGTGGTTCGTCCGTCGGATGCGGACGTTAAGCTTTGTGTAGACCCCTTGGTGTTATTCGACAGGAATAGGCTATTTGAAGACACCCGGTTTCACCCTCTCCCTAAATAATAATAATAATAATAATAATAATAATAATAATAATAATAATCATCATCATCATCATCATCATCATCATCATCATCATCGCCGCACTCGCAGGTCGCCCAGGGACGTCAGATAGAAAGAGCTGCACCAGGCGAGCCGAACATGTCTTCGGATACCCCCGGCACTAAAAGCTACACGATAAATAAATTGTAAAGGTCTCAGTCGAGACTATGTCGGGAACTACGTTCAGCACGTAGGGTGGAGAGATATAATCCTGTCGCATTCACAACTGCATTGCTTGATCACGAAATTGAGGCTCTAGAAGGCATGGCTACCTCAAATGACAGAGGCTATAGCGTCATGAATTTAATGTACAGTAAGTCAGGTGTTCGTCAGAAGATGTCTTACTATATTATGTCTGATTCAATTACTGTTATAGTGAAAAGCAGGGACTAAACCTTGATATACCAGTTGGTGCAAGTGATACAGAAGACATTCCTGAAGGCATGTAGGTCTATAAAGAATACGCTGAGAATGTCTCGTCATACCTTTAAACGAACTATTGCGAAATTAAGAGAGAATGGAAAGAACGTAAAATTATCAGCACCTTGCTGCGAGACAAAAACGCTTTATGGTTCAGATCACTTTCTTCATCGCTGCCACTTTCTTCAAACCCAGAATCGCTTATTCTCGGTTCTTCCGGCCCATCTTCTGTATCTGCCTGGTCTTCAAAATCTTCCAGCACAGAACATCCCCCATCTTCATCTAAAATTAGTTTGTGAACAGCTTCTATATCCCTACGATCTTCCAGATTATATGTTTGCTTCTGTGCCATCATATAATAATCAGATGTAAAATTCACGAAAACAGAAAGAGATGTATGAATACGTACTGCGGCGTATGTCGCAACATATCAATCTGATACATACTAGGCTCTGAGCAACGGGCAGTGTGACTGTACGAAGTGATTGCACGAAGGCTGTGAAGTGACTGGCTGCAAATGGAGGGGGAAACAAGAAGGTACTGATACGGTGGACTGCCTCTGTTGCCTAGCACAACAATGGCATGAGAAAAAAGCACGCTTGTATCATTCTGATACACATGCGACCGATGGAAGGTTAAATACTGTAATATCAAAAGGATTTCACAAGAATTATAAATAAAGAAAGCAAAATATTATCTAATGAAATACACTGCATTTAAGCTTTGGACTATCCTAATTACAAAAGGTTAACTGAAACAATAGAAATGTATTTAAAACTAAATATTTAAATACTCTGACAGATTATTTATTAGTTTTCCTACTGTGTATGACAGAAATTAAAACTGCTCTTAAAAGCTGAAAGAGTGGAAGTAACTACAAAGAGAGGTGTCTTAAATAATTAAATTATTCAATAACTTCCCTTGAAATTGCACCAGAGACTTACTTTTTACTCGACGATATGCCAACAGTGGTACAAATTTGAATATGAAGAACAGAAATAATCACCAACAATGCAAATACCTTTAACTGTCTTGCCAATGAAATACCATACCAGTATATTCTCTTGAACTCCTTTTTCCTAACAAAATTTACAAGGCTATTGTATTATTTGTTTAAAGAAATGATCACCTTAACAATAGATGCAATGGAACTTAACATAGAAATACTGTGTCTAGTAGGCCTTCCTATACAAATGTAAAAACTGCTTAAGGTACAACTCTGTATAACAACATATCTTTATTCTACCAACAAAACTAGCGATATTTTAAAAAAAAGGCAATATTATTTCCTAATTTCACCAAACACACAATATTTATTATATTAACTGGATAACGCACACACAAAATTAATGATTTTTCACTACAAAAAGACAGAGCACCATCAATCTCAGCATGACAATGCATCTGTTCATAATGCAAAAGCTCTAACCGTGTGATTCATCGAAATGGAAGTGAATGAAATAGAATGGCTGACGTACAGCTCTAATGTAAAACCAACTGATCATCTCTGGAATGAGTTACACCACCAACTGACAGCCAAAGCGGATTGCCCCAGAACAGCTACACAACTTTTGCTTTGTTGCAGGAGGAATGGAAGAAAATACCTGCACACATCTACTGAAAAGTCTTCCTAGAAGGGTCGAGGTTGTGATAGTAGTGAAGGGTGGACCTACTGTACATTATACTTACACCATAGCAGCTCCACTTAAGCCAGTACCTACAAGTGTATGGTCATTAATAGCAATGTAGTGTATCTTCCGACTACAATAATTTTGATTGGACTGGTGCTGAATGTATAATTTAGAAATGAAACCTCTTTTCAAGAAAAAATTCTTCCTTGCACCAGTTTACAACATGATTAATTGTTTAATATTCAACTTACACTTGTATTAAAATATATGCTGTTCATCTGAAAACAGTAATATAGGAATGTTACAGTTCTGTTAACCTAATAGTTCAGAATTTTTTAACAGCTACAACACAAAACAAAATACATGTACATCCTTTTTTTCCAGAGTTGTAAACACATCTGAATTGAAGTTTGCTTTTTTTGACTTTTTTTGTTATTTTTAAGTTGAATACCCCTCCTGCATATACTGAGTTTGCTTTTTCCTTTTCTTTCAGGGTCCCATCGGCCCACCAGGGAAGAATGGTTTTCCGGTATTTTATTTTACTATCCCAGTCTCTATTTTTAAAGTATAACATTATACAGTAGGTACTTCAAAATTTTCCTTTAATTTAGCATTTCTGGTTTTATGCTGGATTTGCTTCCAAATATTATGTGTTTCTTTCAATAAACCAAACAAAATATTCAGTGTCAATAACATTTTTCATGACATATCTTGGCAAGAACAAGAACACATCAACAGTGTTTCTTTATTTCTTATCAAATAATATTATATGTTTTATTAATTTGATTTTTATTTTACTTTTAACAGCAGACTACAGTATATACATACATATGTTATACCTTGTTTAGGAAATTTTGGATTTTATGGATTCAGAATCTTAATTAGTCTGCAAATTGTAATTTTTTACATTCTTCACATGAACAGATTGAAAACTGTCCATTTGGTGGAAAGAAAGCATTTTATATATAACTGCCAGGTTTCAATGAAGCCGCCTCTAACCTGGAGAACAGACTTCTGTTGGAGCTGCCCTTACGCTGGAGGACAGATACTGCCTACTGAGTTTCAGTGGCTGGGGGACCAGCATCCATCTAAAGGAGCTTCTCCACCCAAAGCCGTTGACCCCTGTAGAGAGTCTGGTTATTTACTGCTGCCCAACACTCGGCGTTGAGTCGCTGGCTGTATGGTTTACTCCATCCCATAGTAGGTAAACCTGGCCGGAGTTATGTTCACAAAATTTCCAAGTTGATGTAAGAAATATTGAAATCTTTACATTATTTTTTGATCTAATTCTTGTCATTTGGTTTATAATAATTGAGTTGTCAGTTCAACATTTGTTAAACCACTTTTTTTTTTAATGTCTCACTGACACTGATGAGTCTTATGCTGATAATGGGAATGGAAAGGGCAAGGAGTAGAAGGGAAGCAACCATACCCTTAATAAAGGTACAGCCCAGCATTTACCTGGTGTGAAAATGGGAAACAAAAGAAAACCATCTTCAAAACTACCAAGGCTGGGAATTTTAATCCACCATCTCCCGAATACAAGCTGATAGCTATGTACACAAACCGTGTAGTCACTCATTCGGCAAAAAAAAAAGAATTCTGCAAGTTACTGCAACAAAGAGTGGCGTGAACAGAGATACTCTTACATACTGAGATACTTGCTGTTGTTTTTTTTTTTCACTGTTGATTTATAAGGTATTAATAATTATCTCAAGATATGGTCAGGTCAGGATCATCTCCTGCTACCATACATGACAGTAGATGGTACTACCTGCAACTGTCTGGCTGAAGGTCAAGCAGCCATTACCAAACTTGACACCCAGAGTTGGGGGAGAGACCAGTAATTGATTACTTTCTAGTGGAAAGGACAAATCACAAACAGTTGATGGATGTAATAGCTTTACCAGGAGAAGCATTCGATGGAGACCATAGAACTGTGATAGCAAAATATTAGAATGGGGAGAATGGAAAAATTAAAGGAGATAAAAGGTAGTGAAATAAAAGTGTAGAAATTAAAATATAAGAATGTACAGGAAGAACTTCTGGAGACACTGACAACAAATTCCAGTTACTGAAGCAGGAAATGTGGAAGATGAATGGTCCAACTTCAAAAAGGCATTTGTAAGTGGGGAGGAGAGTGCCTTTGGTAGAACATTGATGAGTGTGAAAGAAACAGAGACACCATGGGAGTATGAGAAGGTGAGAGAAGCAGTGAAAGAAAAGAAGAAAGCATGGCAAGAATGGAATACAGATGAAAAGAAGATAGCAAAAGGAGGTATCTTGATAATAAAAGGAAATGTAAGAAATTGGTAAGGAAAGAAAAGAAGAAAAGTTGGGAAGAATTTACACAAAAAATGGAAACAGATGGAGCTGGCAGTAAAAGAATACTGTACGAAATTACACAAAGCAATAGGAAAGAAAGTTTATACAAAGCTGATGAAAGAGGAAGGTAGAGAGTTAATAACACATTCAGAAGAAATAAAGAGAAGATGGAAGGAGTATTTTGATAAACTGCTGAATGTGAGAAATTTTGCAGAGGAGATGGTACTAAGATGGTGTGTTAACTCAACAGTAGATGATATAACAACTTTAGAGGTGGAATTAGAAGTCTATAAAATGAAAATGAGGATGGCATCAGGGATGGAGGAAATTAGTATGGAAATGATAAAGGCTGCTGGACCTGTTGGAATACAATGGGTGTACAGATTGTTAAAAGTGCATATGGAAGAAGAAACATGTGCCAGGAGACTAGGGAAAGG
Organism: Anabrus simplex; assembly: GCF_040414725.1. Classification (NCBI taxonomy): domain Eukaryota; kingdom Metazoa; phylum Arthropoda; class Insecta; order Orthoptera; family Tettigoniidae; genus Anabrus; species Anabrus simplex. The sequence continues at coordinate 1,506,963,799 of NC_090265.1, read as the reverse complement.
GAATAATAATATGAGTCATTAAGAAGGGGATAAAAAAGTGTGTGATAACTATAGAGGAATCACAAGTGTCAAAAATTCTGGAAAGGATGTTAGGGAGGAGAATGAGAATAAAGGTAGAACGTGAGTTTCAAGAGGAACAGTGTGGCTTTAGAAGTGGAAGATCTACAGTGGACCCAATCTTCGGCATGAGACAATTAATGGTAAAGAATTGGAATATGGAAAGGATCTGGTCTTGACATTGATAGATCTAACAAAGGCAGGAAGAAGGTTTGGGAAACCATGGTCATAAAGAGACTGGGTACACAAACTGTAGAAATGGTGCAAGCAATGTAAAACAACCATCTCAGCAGTATACAGACTCTGGTTGGAAAGATAGAATGGTTTAGAAATGAAACTGGACTAAGACAGGGGAGTGTGCTGTCACCTCTTTTGTTTCTAATGGTTATGGATGAAATTGTAAAGGAGACAAAAGAAGCATATGGGAATAGGGAGTAGAATTTATTACTATTTGCAGATGATATTGTGATTTGGGGAATGAACAGCAAAGAAGTACAAGAACAACTTCATGTACTGAACGAGAAAATTGAAAAGTATGGTATAAAATTAGCGGAGAGAAAAGCAAGACCATGGTGGTATCAAGAGGAGAAAGACAAGGGAAAAGTAGTGTGAAAATTGGTGGTCAAATCCTTGAAATTGTTAATGGTTTCAAATAGTTCGGGAGTGAATTAATGCAGTATACAAGGCTGGGCATGGAGATTAGCAAGAGGGTGCAACAAGGCAGTGCATTCCATCACGGTGTTAAAAACCTTGTCTGTAATAAGGAAGTACCAAGGAAGTGTAAAGAGATAATGTACAAAATGTATTATGTACTTACATGGCTGAGACCTGGACAGTGACAGGTAGGGAAGAGATTAGAATTCAGGCCAATGAAATGAAATACCTCTAAGAAGTATAATAGAAAAGACAAAGAAAGACATATTGAGAAACAAAGATTTGAGAAAGGAGGTTGGAATGGAAAACCTAAATGCAAGAACTGATACAAGTAAACTAAGATGGTTTGGATATGTAAAGAGGATGGAGGAGAAAAGAATACCAAAACAGATGAGGGAGATGAAGTTCAAGGGAAAGAGAGTGAGAGGGAGATCTTGTAAGATGGAACTATTCATTAGGAAGGAGTGCAAGAAGAAGAAACCTGGACTGGGACAAAATGATGGAAGAGGAATGGTGGAAAGAGAGAAGAAGGTGGAGAAGTGCCATAAATGCCCCGCTCCAGCAGAAGGTGAAAAAGGGGAAAGGAGGAGGATGATGATGATAATTATCTTGATAACCTTTAACAACCCAACCTAAAAATGTGAAGAACAATGATAAATCCTGCACCATACTATAGGGGTCATTACTAACCTCTGTAATTTCATTATAATTTCTGTCCAGTTCAGAAAAGAGTAGGTAATCTTAGAAGCTTGTTCTTGGAATAGGTAAATTCATGGTCTAATCCTTAAATGAGGTGTAACATATGTATTTGCTTTCAGACATACCGGTATCCAATACACGTACTGTGTTTCAACAGACAGTATTTATATCATTTCCATTTGAGTAACTGCGGTTTCTTTGGGAAAATATGATAATTCAGGCCACACTTCACTTTGGTAGTGCAAGAAGACTGAAATCATTCAAATAATAACTGAAAATAGTACTTATTAACAGTACTTACAAAATTCCACCCTTTGAACATTCACAATTCAATATAATATAAAGATTTCTAGAAATTCAATTTAAAAAATGTTGGATGTAAGTTTCTCAAGTAGTTGAACAGGCCTATTACAGCCCTATTTTAATTGTCTTTTAAACATCATTTCTTCATCTGAATATTGAATTGAAGAACTTTTTTAAAGGTAAGATATCCTGTAAAATGTTTTGCTTAAAATTCAGCCTTCATTGTAAGTTTAAATATGCAATCTCTCTCTTGTCTTAAGTGCTAATATTCTGAGAATATATCACTTTTATTTTATTTTCCAGGGAATTAAAGGAGAGAAAGGCATGCGAGGATTGATGGTAAGAAGTCAAGAGTACTCCAGTAGAATTCTTTTAAATTTTTTTTAAGCTTCAATAAACTAGCTTTAATACTTACAGGCTTCAGATATATAATATACTTGGCTGAGGTTGGTAGACTTTGAACACACAATGATCAACATAATAACTTGTCGTTTATATCATACCTCTTGAAGAGTTTGGGAGGAGAGTGATAACTGAGTGATGTAGTCACTGGCATCTTACCAAGGCATCCATGGTTTGAATCCCAGCTAATGCATGTGGGATTTTTGAAATGAAAAATTGTATTGCTGCGGTTCAGATTCCACATAAAACTGGAGGTCCCATAGCTATGGCCATGATATCAACAGTCACATAAAATTGCAAGGTTTTGCTTGAAGAGTTTGTTTTATCTCAGTCAGTTCTCATAATATGTATTTATTTCCATGCTAGATTTCATGCATAACCTCTAAGAGATGGTGTTTCACCAAACCTTCAATCAGTTGCTTGAAAGCCCCTTTCTTTCTTTCTTTCTTTCTTTCTTTCTTTCTTTCTTTCTTTCTTTCTTTCTTTTTTTCTTCTTCACCTTACAGAAAACCCTAAACAGTATTATCCAGAAGTAGGTAGATATCGGTATCATTGTAAAATTATGTACCATACTGATACATTATTAACCCGCGAGTGGTCGCTAGATGAGATTTTCTCTCACATTATTTTTTATTGTGATATTACTTCACAGTGATGAAAGAGAGGTGACTGTTCCCTCTTCTAGCTGAGTTTATAACTGTCGTGAGTAGAGCGATTCACATTTCAAGGGTAAGCATCCCCTCCCCTAGTCAGAACAAAGGTTCTTATATATCCGTGAGTGCTGTGTGAGTTTCTCTCATCGCGCGACCAATGGTGTTGGTGTTATGTTGAAGTGGAGCGGAAAACTTACTCCTGTTGTACGTGTTAGTATTTGTATTATGAGCACTTCTTGTTTTTGAAAATGTTATTGTGTTCAGAAACCTTGTTTTTACGTAAATGTTACTAGATATAATGCATGTGTGAGATTTTTTTTTTTTTACAACTCCAGGACGGAAGTTATTTTTATGTACATTGCATATGTTATTTTAAGTAGCAATTTGTGTCTTTAATAAACAGCTAATCATTTCATATGTATGTCCGGCTCCATGGCTAAATGCTTAGCATGCTGGCCTTTGGTCACAGGGGTCCTGGGTTCGATTCCCGGCAGGGTCGGGAATTTTAACCATAAATGCTTAATTTCACTAGCACGGGGGCTGAGTGTATGTGTCGTCTTCAACATAATTTCATCCTCATCACAATGCGCAGGTCGCCTACGAGAGTCAAATCAATAAACCTGCATCTGGCAAGCCGAACTTGTCCTCAAACACTCCTGGCACTAAAAGCCATACGCCATTTCATTTTCTTTATTTCATTTTTATCAAAAATGTATAAGGCAGAACTTGCGTTTGATTTCAGTGGTAAATTTCAGCCTTACAAAACTGTGAAAAATGTCACATTTATTTTAATGTGAGAGAAAGTCTCACGAGCGACCACTCGCGGGTTAAAGAAGAAATTATTGCCCAAATGGGTACTGGTATAATTTAGTTAATATCATTACTTTGTTTGTGGCACAGTGCTAAGTGGTACTATCGATCACATCTTTGACTGTACAACTCACAAACACAACTATCACTGGGACTGTGGTATGATTTGTCTGTGTCTATACATATCTTGTGGTGGAAACCGTGAATGGCAAGCTGTGTCACTACGTGTCTTAGTTCTTTATTTTTTTTCATCTAGTTTCTTTCAGTCATGACACTCATAGCGTAGAAGTCTAGTTCTATCTCTCTCCTCTTAACCTCTCTTCCCTGCAGGTGCTCAGTGTACTGCTGTGTAAATGGCAAGAACAATTGTATTCTGAAATGTTCAGTATAGAAGGACTCCTTAACGAGTTCATAAATCATCCTTAACAGCACTGTTTTACCAACTCTCAGAGCATATTTCAGAACGAGCTTTGACACTTTCAATTTTCTCAAAATCTCTGAGTTTTAGCTTTTCCCAAATCAGCTCCAGCCTGCAAGTTACTATAGGGGAGGTAGTGGAGTCAAAAAAGCATCTGTTATGTCGAACTCAAAAATCTACCTGATAAAACGCAATTCATCTGATAGTTACACAGGTGTTGGCTTTTATTATTTTCCACAAACTTAAAACACTTGATTTACATCATTCTATTTTTTTTCCAAAACAATTTGTTCTCAGACCAAAGAGTACAAAATCTGGTGGGTGTCTCTGGATGTAACATATCTCCCACCTTTTGGTTTTCTTTATTCCCCTGTTAACAGAAAACCAAAATGAACCAATTAAAAAAATGACAATCATTTTGCCTACACACTTTAACAAGACAAGAACTTATCACAAAACCTAAGTCCTATATCGTGCAGGGAGTTTCACCAAATGTCCACATTTCACTTTGTTTCTTGCAGCACAAACAACACTTTCATGCTCGTTATCTCCATCACTTTCCACTTGTAAAGTATCCTGCGATGAAGTCATCTCCAGTGGGTACAAACGTTGAATGGGCCTGGTCATGTCCCGTCCAGCAGTCTGCACTTAAACTACTCTTTTGTAACCATCTTTACCAGGAAACATCTCAATCACTTTACTCAAAGGCCAATTGAGTCTTTTCATCTGATCAGAGCTTACTAACACAATGTCACCATTCTTTAGCATCCTTCAACACTTTTCTTTAACTTGCGGCTGTACTAAAAGGCTCAGGTAATCATCACGGAATCTTTTCCTCTATTCCTCCCGTAAACGCTGCAGGTTCTTGGCCCGTTTTCTGAGGTCAGTCTTGTCAAGGCAATCAATATCAGGGACTCCAATGGACCAGTTGTCCTACAGGAACATTGCAGGAGTCAATGGCACTAAGTCGCTTGGATCCTCAGACAGGTACGTCAAAGGCCTAGAAATTACCACAGACTCCACATCGCATAGGACAGTCAAAGCCTCTTCATAGGTGAGAGAGCTCTTTCCAATGTCCTCTTCAACAACTTCTTGACCATTTGAATAATCCTCTCCCACCATTTGGAGTCTATAAGGACTTCTACGGAACAGCCTCGAGGTGGAAGGTCAGCTGGATGCTGCTCCCCAGGAACATGCCTCCAGTCTTCTTGTCTTGTCAGAGATCTAATCTCTTTCACTCGATTGTTCACAAATACTCCCTATGACTCATCTCTCTTGATACAATACAATGTCGCTGAAGACTCCGTCGTCCAATAAAACTCGAAGATGTTCAAGTTCAGACTTTCTCTGACCAAGCTTGCTAGTCGACAACCAATACAACATGCCAGGAGTTCCAATCGCGGCATCGAAATCTCCTTGAGTGGTGAAACCCTTGTCTTTGCCATGATCAGCTGAACAAAAACAATCTCTTCAGTACCAGTACAGATCGTATGAAGACAGCCGCAGCATAAGCACTCCAGCTGGCATCACAAAATGTATGAACTCCAGGTTTGTTCGGACCTGCTTACTATGAAATGTCTCAGCATTTTCACTTCAGAAAGTCACCAAACTTCAGCTTCCCATTTTCTAAACTCCTCTGGCAATGGATCATCCCACCCCATCTTCGAATTCCAGCTATCCTGAATGAGAAGTTTAGGGTATAGTGTCAGAGGACATAAAAACCAATGGGATCAAAATTCCTCTGAGTAGATGACAAGATTTTTCTTTGTGTAACACATCCAGCCTCATTTTGAGGCCTCACATCACAGTACAATACATCTTCTTCCTTGTCCCACAATAATCCAAGAACAGGAGAAATCTTCTCAAACATATTTTCTCTTTTCCCGTTGAGGTGCATTCCCAGCCACGTAGTTCAAATCTGGCTCCTGAAAGTAATTTCATAGATTTCTCAATAAATTAGGTCATTTCCTCCTCTGAATCAAGGGATCTTACGCAGTTGTCGACATAGAATGGGCTCTTTAATAGTTGTGCTGTTTCTTGCAGTTCAAGAGGGCTGTTTTCTAAATGGACTACACTTGAGCCCAAATACAACTTGTTGATGTTGGAATATCTTGAATTTCTTCATGGAGGAATCTTCCCACCATAGGAATCTCAAGAAATCTCTGTCTGAAGAAGCAACAGAAATTTGCAGAAAGGCCTTTTTTATGTCTGAAATTACTCCAATTTCATGACGGCAAAACCTGACCAGAATAGGTGGAATTTGTTCCAGCAGATTTGGTCCTTTCTCCAAGCACTCATTCAGAGATGGATTTCCTTTCCCTGGCAAGAAGCATCAAATAGGGGTCTTAACACTGTGGTTGAATTTTCATTGAATACACCTCTGTGAGGTAAATAGTGACATTTATTTTCAAGGTCTTGAAAGGGTACCTCTTCAATCACCCCTTCTTAAAGCCAGTCCTGAAACACAACAATACTTGATACTTGTTGCCACTCAACAGCTTGTTAGTCGTCGTCCTGCACCTCTTCTGAGCAACTTCCAAATTGTCGTGGAGCTCCTCAGATACCTCATTCCATGGTAGATGAACTTCATAATGGCCATCCTCATTGATTAGGACAGTCTTCTTTAAATGATCCAAGGTAGCCATTTCTTTCTTTGATATCTCTTCAGCAGGATCCCTAATTCTCAGGGTGTCCAACTTCCATAAATCAGTGATTGCAGTGTTTAAAGTCAACATTGATGTTACCACCATGCTGGAGGAGTCTGAGAGACTGTTCAGAGATAGCCTCCCCATATCAACCCACCCAAGTCGAGTCTCGACAGCCACTGGTGCACATCCCATGTTTTTTATTCTTCCAGTGAGAAGTGTTCCGTAGGTGTCCGCTCCTAAAAGAAGTTCAGTTTCAGGCATCCCTTCTCCAGAATCAGAGAGAAAGATTCTATTTTTTTCGAGTTCTTTCATCCAAGGACCACTTTGGATTCTAGGGACAGTACCACAAATAATCGGTTGATCCAGTACAGGGATCTTACATGAGTACCTGCCATCTAAACTGCTCAACTGTATTTGATAATTAAAATATAGATGCTCTTTTGATTCAGTTCCTCCAAACAGAGCATGAATCATGTTTCCAGATCCTGACGGTTCCAGTCCGATGATATCTACTAGTTTCTTTAATACAGTATATATGATCGCTGTGATCCACTATCTATGAGTGCTCTTATTACCCCGATCTCCTGTCCTTCCTGTGATCTTCACCAACAAGGTCTGCAGAAGAACATCCTTGCTACAGTTTTGGTTACCCAATGTAGCACTGGCACCTTCCTTTTCGTCTTGTGTTTCTTCCACATTTTCCTTGGAAATCTTTGAAGGTAATGTTGGGCACATTAGAATAACATGTTTCTTTCCACAGAAGTGAAACAGTACATTACCTGTACAGATCTTGGCAACATGACCAGGTCTCAAGCACTGAAAACAATACCCTGCTTTCATCAAAATATTCTTTCTTTCCGCTAGAGTCATCTTCTGCGCTTGAAGCACTCTTTGCTCTCATGAGATTTTCTGCAGAATACACATACATTTCCAGGATCTTTAATGTCTCCTGTGAACAGACTACTAGCAGTGGCAATGTTTTCCACTTCGTTTAACCTAGGTTTCCACTTTTTAGGCTTCTGATTAGCTGTATTAAATCCTCCTTGGGCAAGACTACTGGCAAAAATGAGTGCTATTGGACCAAAAAAAGAGTGACTGAATGGGTGGCTATATTTCTAGAAAATATAACTCAGAGAATTAGAGTAGACAAAGCTTTATCTGATCCTGTTATAATTAAGAGGGGAATTCCTCAAGGCAGTATTATTGGACCTTTATGTTTTCTGATATATATCAATGATATGTGTAAAGAGGTGGAATCAGAGATAAGGCTGTTTGCAGATGATGTTATTTTGTACAGAGTAATAAATAAGTTACAAGATTGTGAGCGGCTGCAGGGTGACCTCGATAGTGTTGTGAGATGGATGGTGGGGAATGGTATGATGATAAACGGGGTTAAAAGTCAGGTTGTGAGTTTCACAAATAGGAAAAGTCTTCTCAGTTTTAATTACTGTCTTGATGGGGTGAAAGTTCCTTTTGGGTATCATTGTAAGTACTTAGGTGTTAATATAAGTAAAGACCTTCATTGGGGTAATCACATAAATATGATTGTTAATAACGGGTACAGATCTCTGCACATGGTTATGAGGGTATTTAGGGGTTGTAGTAAGGATGTAAAGGAGAGGGCATATAAGTCTCTGGTAAGACCCCCAACTAGAGTATGGTTCCAGTGTATGGGACCCTCACCAGGATTACTTGATTCAAGAACTGGAAAAAATCCAAAGAAAAGCAGCTCGATTTGTTCTGAGTGATTTCCGACAAGAGAGTAGCGTTACAAAAATGTTGCAAAGTTTGGGCTGGGAAGACTTGGGAGAAAGGAGACGAGCTGCTCGATTAAGTGGTATGTTCCGAGCTGTCAGTGGAGAGATGGCGTGGGAGGACATCAGTAGACAAATAAGTTTGTGTGGTGTCTTTAAAAGTAGGAAAGATCACAATATGAAGATAAAGTTGGAATTCAAGAGGACAAATTGGGGCAAATATTCATTTATAGGAAGGGGAGTTAGGGATTGGAATAACTTACCAAGGAAAACGTTCAATAATTTTCCAATTTCTTTGCGATCATTTAAGAAAAGGCTAGGAAGACAACAGATAGGGAATCTGCCACCTGGGCAACTGCCCTAAAAGCAGATCAGCAGTGACTGATTGAATTGATTGATTGAAGTGCTACCCTCTGTTCGTCTTCCACTTCATTCTTGAGGAATAAAGTCAGTCGTGAGAGTTTGTCATAAATCTTCGGTAGAGTTACTAACAGAGTGATAGACAGAATTTCTAAGCCATATTCTCAGCAAGTCTTCAGGTAGTAGAGATGACTCAACTAACAGAAACAAGAATGCTGCATACTTGTCAGTAGTCATGTCCAGAGATTCAAGGGATTGAAGGTGGGATCCTAAGCGATCGTAGAGCTGTAGGAGAGTCAGTCTTTGTGTTGAAGAAACATTTTGAATCACAAGTCCAAGTAGTTCATGAACATAAAATTCTACGAGTAATTCTTCTTTTCCAAATCTACTTTTAAGACAGTGAACTGCACTATCATAATTTTTAACTGTTGGAGGGAAACTAGTTACCACCTCCCTAGCTCTACTTCTTTCAACAGTAAATTTGGATCAAATATTGAAATTCATCTTCTTTTTCTATATCTGAGTCGTCATGAATTCGATAGAACCGGGTCCAAAACCCTAACCAGTCCCTAACCTCTTCGGAAAATTTTCGAAGTTCGATTTTCAGCAATTTGAGTTTTTTCTGTGAGAAACCTACGAAACCATCACTCGATATTTGATTTCTTTCATTTGTATATTGTGTTAATACAACACACTCCATTCTCTGATGAGCTTCATCTACTTTATCACAATATTCATTCACTTTAACGTAGGCTATTCATTTGTGTATCGTTCTTTGTCACTGTCGTACGGAAGCACTTTGAATATTTTCTCATCGGCATCCTTCAGTTCATTTTCTAGTCATTCTAGCTTAGTAAAATGCAATCTTACCTTGTTGGGGTCTGTTTCCGCCACCACCTCATCGTATGTTTTCGTGAACGTAACACTATTGGTTTTGCAAGTTATAAATCTCATTATAAAGCTGTATTGGAATTCAGAATATGAAATTGTTACATAATAAAATAATTGATCATTTTTTATATTGTTGTAAGTTTTTTCATTGTATTAATAGATGTTTTTACATTATATGTACTGGGATCAGGGCCCTGACCTACCTTGAATTAGGTTATTTTGGCTGATGATGCTCACAAAGCATGAGCAAAACATGTCCTATTTTTAATATATGTTAATGGTTTTATCCTAAATATAAAGGATTACTAAGTATTAAAAAGGTGGTTTTTATTATTGCAACAATTTCTTACTATTGGTTTTCTCGATTTAGTCAACTTAGGCATAGATATCAAGGATAATTTAATAAAAAACCACCTATTCAATACTTTCCACGTTTAATGTTGTTATTACCTACATGATTTTATGTAGACTTATTTCGGTCAGGTACATGTTTCACCCATTATTTAGGGCATCTTCAGCCTGTATACAACCTTTAGGTCAAGGTTTGGGACCTTTTTTACCAATATAAACATACCAATATATACATATATACAATACTAGCAAGATACCCGTGCTTCGCTACGGTATTACACTGAAATTTATAATTGAATGCTTATTGTTTTAGATATATAATCCGCCGAAATTCGCGATCTAACTCGTTCTCTGCGAGAATCCACCAAAATTCCCGATCTATTACTTTACGGCACGTTTCCTCCCATTTTTAAATCTTCCTTTCCAGCAATCGATTTCGTACTTCCCGGGTTAGGCTCAGGTATTCCTCCAGGTCAGTTGAGTCCGTAAATCTTTGCCATCTTTTCCTATAATATTTTTAATACGGATATAATCCTTCAGGAGATCCGGCGTGCTGTCATACTGGGTGCCTTGGCGGCACTGAACCCGCGACCGGACTGCATTCTTAGTCATTACCCGTCCAGGAGCCGTTTCCATCGCGGTCCGCAATTTGACGACGGTCCGGATTATTATTATTATTATTATTATTATTATTATGTGTTGCTGGAATGGCTGATGACAGGGAAGACCGGAGTATCCGGAGAAAAACCTGTCCCGCCTCCGTTTTGTCCAGCACGAATGACACATGGAGTGACCGGGATTTGAACCACGGAACCCAGCTGTGAGAGGCCGGCACGCTGCCGCCTGAGCAACGAAGGATCCTTATAAGTACATTAATAACAGTAAAATCAATTGGTCTCACCTCCTTCTACACCCCACCGCCGTTAAGTTTATTTACAGCCACCCCCTCCCCCGCCCCCGAAAAAGAATTAAAAGGATGCTTGTTTCTTTATGTTTAAGGGAGATTCCAAACACCAATGTTCACGTCTATTACCTTCAGTTTTGAGATATAAGTATCCACATAAAATAATTTACTTTTTTGCACTTCATTTCACAATAATCTCTCCTCCCCCTAAATGAATTTTCCCGCAAAAAAATACTTGTTTCTTTAATAGTAAAGGATCTTCTAAATACCAATTATCACGACTCTAACTTCTTCAGTTTTTGATTTATGTGTCCTCATGAAAGGAATTCAACTCCTTTACACTCCCGCCCTCCAAGATGGTTTCCCCACCAAAACGCCTTTTTCTTTGTTTTTAAAGGAGATCCAAATACGAATTTTCACGTCTGTAACAACTTTAGTATTAGATGCATGTATTCTCATACAATTAAGTCAACTAATGTTTCAATTCTTTCACCCCCTCCCCCTTCATTGGATTTTCCGAGAATACGTGTTTCTTTACTTTTAAAGCAGATTGCAAATATCAAATTTTACGTCTGTAACATCTTCATTTTTGAGATATCAGTAGCCTAATTAAAAGAATTCATCACCATTTTCAGTCAATTTTACCCCCCCCCCCCCGCCCTCCACCCAAGTGGTATTTCCGAAAACTAAAAATACACTTTTCTTTATGTTTAATAGAGATAAAAAAATACCATTTTTCACTTCTGTAACATGTTAAGTTTTTTAGATATCCGTAAAAATTATCATTTTAAAATTTCACCCCTTTTGGGTTCCCCTTAAGTAGAGTTTCCAAAAACAAATAACCTATATTTCTTTACATTTACAGGAGATATACACCCACTGTTTACGTCTGTAACATTTTACGATTCCAAGATATTCTGTAGATATAGTCTTTCAACAAATTCACCCCAATTTGTCACTCCTGTTTAACCGCCATTAATTGACTTTTCCAAAAACTAAAAAATACGTGTTTCTTTATTTTTAAAGGAGATCCCATATGCGAATTATCAGTTCTGTAATATCTTTCGTTTCTGAGATATGTGTATCCTCATTAAAGGCATTCAACCCATTTTTCACCCTTTTACACCCCTCCTATTAGGACTTACTGGAAACAAAAAAATACGTGTTCCTTTATTTTTAGAGGAGATTCTAACCACCAATTTTTACATCTGTTAATTTTAAAGTTTTAAGATGTAGACACACTCATTTTAAAAAATTCACCCCCGTTTTCACCCCCCAATATTTGGATTTTCCAAAAACGAAAAAATACCTGTTTCTTTACTTTTAAAGTAGATCCAAAATACCAATTTTAGGTCTGTAATATCTTCAGGTTCTGAAATATAAGTATCCTCATGAAAGGCATTCAACCCATTATTCACCCTTTTACACCCTTCCTATTGGGATTTTCCGAAAACAAAAGAATACGTGTTTCTTTATTTTTAAAGGAGATTCTAAATACCTATTTTTACACCTATAACCTTTAAAAGTTTTGAGATATAGATACACTCATTTTAAAATATTACCCCTTTTTTACCCCCCTTAATTGGGTTTTCCAGAAACAAAAAAATACGTGTTTCTTTATTTTTAAAGGAGATCCCAAACACCAATTTTCAGGTCTATAATATCTTCAGTTTCTGAGATATAAGTAGCCTCATTAAAGGCATTCAACCCCTTTTTCACCCCTTTTCACACCTCCTATTGCGATTTTCCGAAAACAAAAAAATACATGTTTCTTTATTTTTAATGAAGATTCTAAATACCAATTTTTACATCTGCAAACTTTAAAAGTTTGGAGATATAGATTCACTAATTTTAAAAATTCACCCCCTTTACAGCCTCCCATTAATTAGATTTTCCAAAAACAAAAAATACGTGTTTCTTTATTTTTAAAAGAGATCAAAAGTACCAATTTTCAGGTCTGTAATATCTCCAGTTTCTGAGATATAAGTACCGGTATCCTGATTAAAGGCATTCAACACATTTTCCCCCATTTTCACCCTTTTTCACCCCTCCTATTGGGATTTTCTGAAAACAAAAAAATACGTGTTTCCTTATTTTCAAAGAAGATTCTAAATACCAATTTTTACATTTGTAAACTTTTAAAGTTTTGAGATATAGGTGCACTCATTTTAAAACTTCACCCCCCTTTTCACCCCCCTTAGCAACGGAATATCCAAAAATCCTCTCTTAGCAAGCACCTACATCTTAATATGAATGTATCCACAAAATTTTATTTCATTATGTCCAGTAGTTTTGGCTCGGCGATGATGAATCAGTCAGTCAGTCAGGACAAGCTATTTTATATATATACTAGCAAGATACCCGTGCTTCGCTACGGTATTATACTGAAATTTATAATTGAATGCTTATTGTTTTAGACATATAATCCGCCGAAATTCGCGGTCTGACTCGTTATCTGCGAGAACCCACCAAAATTCCCGATCTGACTCGTTTTCTATTAGATTACGGCATGTTTCCTCCCATTTTTCAATCTTCTTTTCCAGCAATCGATTTCGTACTTTCCGGGCTAGGCTCAGGTATTCCTCCCGGTCAGTTGGGTATGTAAATCTTTGCCATCTTTTCCTATAATCATTTCTAATATGGATAAAATCCTTCAGGAGATCCGGCGTGGTGTCATATTGGGTGCCTAGAAGGCACTGAACCCGCGGCCGGACTGCATTCTTAGTCATTACCCGTCCAGGAGGCGTTTCCAGCGCGGTCCGCACATTTGACGACGGTCCGGAACATTATTATTATTATTATTATTATTATTATTATTATTATTATTATTATTATTATTATTATTATTATTATTATTATTATTATTATTATGTGTTGCTGGAATGGATGATGACAGGAAAACTGGAGTATACGGAGAAAAACCTGTCCCGCCTCCGTTTCGTCCAGCACGAATGTCACATGGAGTGAACGGGATTTGAACCACGGAACCCAGCTGTGAGAGGCCGGCGCGCTGCCGAGGATCGTTATAAGTACATTAAGAACAGGAAAATCAATTGGTCTCACCTCCTTCTACACCCCACCGCCATTAAGTTTATTTACCAGCACCCCCCCCAAAAAAAAAAAATTAAAGAAGGCTTGTTTCTTATGCTTAAAGAAGATTTCAAACACCAATGTTCACGTCTATTACTTTCAGTTTAGAGATATAAGTATCCCCATAAAAATAATTTACTTTTTTCACTTCATTTCACACTACTCCCCCCCCCCCCCCTAAGTAAATTTTCCCGCAAAAAATACTTGTTTCTTTAATAGTAAAGGATCTTCTAAATACCAATTTTCACGACTCTAACTTCTTCAGTTTTTGATTTATGTGTCCTCATGAAAGGAATTCAACTCCTTTACACTCTCGCCCTCCAAGATGGTTTCCCCCCAAAACGCGTTTTTCTTTGTTTTTAAAGGAGATCCAAATACGAATTTTCACGTCTGTAACAACTTTAGTTTTTATTAGAAGTATGTATTCTCATTCAATTAATTCAATTAATTTTTTGAATTCTTTCACCCCCCCCCCCCCCGCCCCTTTCATTGGATTTTCCGAGAATACGTGTTTCTTTATTTTTAAAGCAGATTGCAAATATCAAATTTCACGTCTGTAACATCTTCATTTTTGAGATATCAGTAGCCTAATTAAAAGAATTCAACACCATTTTCAGTCACTTTTACCCCCCCCTCCACCCAAGTGGTATTTCCGAAAGCTAAAAATACACGTTTCTTTATGTTTAATAGAGATAAAAAACCATTTTTCACTTCTGTAACATGTTAAGTTTTTTGAGATAAACTGTAAAAATTCTCATTTTAAAATTTCACCCCTTTTGAGTTCCCCTTAAGTGGAGTTTTCAAACACAAATCACCTATGTTTCTTTAGATTTATAGGAGATTACAAACACCCACTTTTTACGTCTGTAACATTTTACGTTTCCAAGATATTCTGTAGATATAGTCTTTCAAAATTTGTCACTCCTGTTTAACCGCCATTAATTGGATTTTCCAAAACTAAAAAATACGTGTTTCTTTATTTTTAAAGGAGATCCCATATACAAATTTTCAGTTCTGTAATATCTTTCGTTTCTGAGATATATGTATCCTCATTAAAGGCATTCAACCCATTTTTCACCCTTTTACACCCCTCCTATTGGGATTTACAGGAAACAAAAAAATACGTTTTCCTTTATTTTTAGAGGAGATTCTAACTACCAATTTTTACATCTGTAAATTTTAAAGTTTTAAGATGTATACACACTCATTTTAAAAAATTTACCCTCCCCCCTTTTTACCCCCCAATATTTGGATTTTCCAAAAACGAAAAAATGCGTGTGTTTATTTATTTTTAAAGGAGATTCTAAATACCAATTTTCACATATATAACCTTTAAAAATTTTGAGATAGATACACTCATTTTAGAATATTACTCCCTTTTCACCCCCCCCCCCTAAATTGGATTTTCCAGAAACAAAAAATACGTGTTTCTTTATTTTTAACGGAGATCCCAAACACCAATTTTCAGGTCTGTAATATCTTCAGTTTCTGATATATAAGTACCCTCATTAAAGGCATTCAACCACTTTTTAGCCCCTTTTCACTCCTCCTATTGCGATTTTCCGAAAACAAAAAAATACGTGTTCCTTTATTTTTAATGAAGATTCTAAATACCAATTTTTACAGCTGCAAACTTTAAAAGTTTGGAGATATAGATTCACTCATTTTAAAAATTCACCCCCTTTTCACCCTCCCATTAATTGGATTTTACAAAAACAAAAAAATACGTGTTTCTTTATTTTTAAAAGAGATCAAACGTACCAATTTTCAGGTCTGTAATATCTTCAGTTTCTGAGATATAGGTACCGGTATCCTGATTAAAGGCATTCAACCCATTTTCCCCATTTTCACCCTTTTTCACCCCTCCTATCGGGATTTTCTGAAAACAAAAAAATACGTGTTTCCTTATTTTTAAAGACGATTCTAAATACCAATTTTTACATCTGTAAACTTTTAAAGTTTTGAGATATAGAGCAACTCATTTTAAAATTTCACCCCCGTTTTCACACCCTTAGCGAAGGAATATCCCAAAATCCTCTCTTAGCGAGCACCTACGTCTTAATATGAATATATCCCCAAAATTTCATCTCTTTATGTCCAGTAGTTTTGGCTCGGCGATGATGAATCAGTCAGTCAGGACAAGTTATTTTATATATATATAGACTAGCAAGATACCCGTGCTTCGCTACGGTATTATAATACTGAAATTTATATTTGAATGCTTATTGTTTTAGATACATAATCCGCCGAAATTCGCGATCTGACTCGTTTTCTATTATTTTACAGCACGTTTCCTCCCATTTTTTAATCTTCCTTTCCAGCAATCGATTTCGTACTTCCCGGGCTAGGCTCAGGTATTCCTCCTGGTCAGTTGGGTCCGTAAATCTTTGCCATCTTTTCCTTTAATCATTTTTAATATGGAGAAAATCCTTCAGGAGATCCGGAGTGGTGTCATATTGGGTGCCTTGGCGGCACTGAACCCGCGGCCGGACTGCATTCTTAGTCATTACTCGTCCAGGAGCCGTTACCAGCGCGGTCTGCACATTTGACGACGGTCCGGAACATCATTATTATTATTATTATTATTATTATTATTATTATATGTTGCTCGAATGGCTGATGACAGGGAAAACCGGAGTATCCGGAGAAAAACCTGTCCCGCCTCCGTTTTGTAAAGCACGAATGTCACATGGAGTGACCGGGATTTGAACCACGGAATCCAGCAGTGAGAGGCCGGCACGGTGCCGCCTGAGCAACGGAGGATCCTTATAAGAACATTAATAACAGTAAAATCAATTGATCTCACCTCCTTCTACACCCCACCGCCGTTAAGTTTATTTACCGATACCCCCCCCCCCCAAAAAAAATTAAAAGAAGGCTTGTTTCTTTATGTTTAAGGGAGATTCCAAACACCAATGTTCACGTCTATTACCTTCAGTTTTGATATATAAGTATCCCCATAAATGTAATTTACTTTTTTCACTTCATTTCACACTACTCCCCCCCCCCCCCCCATCAGTGAACTTTCCCGCAAAAAATACTTTTTTCTTTAATAGTAAAGGATCTTCTAAATACCCATTGTCATGACTCTAACTTCTTCAGTTTTTGATTTATGTGTCCTCATGAAAGGAATTCAACTCATTTACACCCCCACCCTCCAAGATGGTTTCCCGCCCAAAACGCGTTTTTCTTTGTTTTTAAAGGAGATCCAAATACGAATTTTCACGTCTGTAACCACTTTAGTTTTTATTACATGTATGTATTCTCATACAATAAAGCCAATTAATTTTTCAATACTTTCACACACACACACCCCTCCCCCCCGCTTCATTGGATTTTAAGAGAATACGTATATCTTTACTTTTAAAACAGATTGAAAATATCAAAATTCACGTCTGTAACATCTTCATCTTTGATATATCAGTAGCCTAATTAAAAGAATTCAACACCATTTTCAGTCACTTTTACCCCCCCCCCCCCCCCTTCCTCCCAAGTGATATTTCCGAAAACTAAAAATACACGTTTCTTTATGTTAAATAGAGATAAAAAAATACCATTTTTCATTTCTGTAACATGTTATGTTTTTTAGATACGGTATACTGTAAAAATTCTCATTTTTAAATTTCACCCCTTTTGAGTTCCCCTTAAGTGGAGTTTCCAAAAACAAATCACCTATGTTTCTTTACATTTACAGGAGATTCCAAACACCCACTTTTTACGTCTGTAACATTTTACGTTTCCAAGATATTCTGTAGATATAGTATTTCAAAAAATTCACCCCAATTTGTCACTCCTGTTTAACCGCCATTATTCGGATTTTCCTAAAACTAAAAAATACGCGTTTCTTTGTTTTTAAAGGAGATACCATATACAAATTTTCAGTTCTGTAATATCTTTCGTTTCTGACATATATGTATCCTCATTAAAGGCATTCAACCCATTTTTCACCCTTTTACACCCCTTCTATTGGGATTTACAGGAAACAAAATAATACGTGTTCCTTTATTTTTAGAGGAGATTCTAACTACCAATTTTTACATCTGTAAATTTTAAAGTTTTAAGATGTAGACACACTCATTTAAAAAAATTCACCCCCCCTTTTCACCCCCCCCCCCAATATTTGGATATTCCAAAAACGAAAAATACGTGTCTCTTTACTTTTAAAGTAGATCCCAAATACCAATTTTCAGGTCTGTAATATCTTCAGGTTCTGAAATATAAGTAGCCTCGTTAAAGGCATTCAACCCATTATTCACCCTCTTACACCCTTCCTATTGGGATTTTCCGAAAACAAAAGAATACTTGTTTCTTTATTTTTAAAGGAGATTCTAAATACCAATTTTTACACCTATAAACTTTAAAAGTTTTGAGATAGAGATACACAAATTTTAAAACATCACCCCCATTTCACCCCCCCACCCCCATTAATTGGATTTTCCATAAACAAAAAAATACGTGTTTCTTTTTTAAAGGAGATCCCAAACACCAATTTTCAGGTCTGTAATATCTACAGGTTCTGAAATATAAGTAGACTCATGAAAGGCATTCGACCCCTTCTTCAACCTTTTCCACCCTTCCTATTAGGATTTTCCGAAAATAAAATATACGTGTTTCTTTATTTTTAAAGGAGATTCTAAATACCAACTTTCACATCTATAACCTTTAAAAGTTTTAAGATATAGATACACTCATTTTAAAATATTACCCCCTATTCACCCCTCCCTTAATTGGATTTTCCAGAAACAAAAAAATACGTGTTTCTTTCTTATTAAAGGAGATCCCAAACACCGATTTTCAGGTCTGTAATATCTTCAGTTTCTGAGATATACGTAGCCTCATTAAAGGCATTCAACCCTTTTTCCACCCCTTTTCACTCCTCCTATTGCGATTTTCCGAAAACAAAAAAAATACGTGTTTCTTTATTTTTAATGAAGATTCTAAATACCAGTTTTTACATCTGCAAACTTTAAATGTTTGGAGATATAGATTCACTCATTTTAAAAATTCACCCCCTTTTCACCCTCCCATTAATTGGATTTTCCAAAAACAAAAAAATACGTGTTTCTTTATTTTTAAAAGAGATCAAAAGTACCAATTTTCAGGTCTGTAATATCTTCACTTTCTGAGATATAAGTACCGGTATAATGATTGAAGGCATTCAACCCATTTTTCCTCATTTTCACCCTTTTTCACCCCTCCTATTGGGGTTTTCAGAAAACAAAAAAATACGTGTATCCTTATTTTGAAAGAAGATTCTAAATACCAATTTTTACATCTGTAACTTTTTAAAGTTTTGAGATATAGATACACTATTTTTAAAATTTTACCCCCCTTTTCACCCCCTTAGCGACGGAATATCCAAAAATCCTCTCTTAGCGAGCACCTATATCTTAATATGAATATATCCCCAAAATTTCATTTCTTTATGTCCAGTAGTTTTGGCTCGGCGATGATGAATCAGTCAGTCAGTCAGTCAGTCAGTCAGGACAAGTTACTTTATATATATAGATATAGATATACAATATATACAAACATGAATGAACTCTTAAGACAGGTAACATAAGTTAATACAGTTAAGTTTTTTGGTCCTAATCTATCTAATTTGAAAAATGTCCAAAACTAAAATGGATCTTCTTTTTTTTTTTTGCCAGTTGTTTTACGTCGCACCGACACAGATAGGTCTTACGGCGACGATGGGACAGGAAAGGGCTAGGAGTGGGAAGGAAGCGGCCGTGGCCTTAATTAAGGTACAGCCCCAGCATTTGCCTGGTGTGAAAATGGGAAACCACGGAAAACCATTTTCAGGGCTGCCGATAGTGGGGTTCGAACCTACTATCTCCCGAATACTGGATACTGGCCGCACTTAAGCGACTGCAGCTATCGAGCTCGGTGGATCTTCTTATTGGTAAAGAGGATTACATACCAGGGTTTATGTGACCCCTATATCATATCATGTTCTTGACGTACCATGTCTGTTGACAGGATGTGTCGTCAACAATAAGTGGTGATTTGAACTGATTGTTGATTGTAGGTTGGTCAAGATTGAAAATATAAATTTAAATTAAATGTGTTTTAACTTGGCAGTTCTATTCTGGTTAACTTAAAATGTTCAAAAATAAAATGAAATGGATCTTCTTTCTTATCATAAGTCTTGAGAAAGGATGATATTAAAACTGGGGCTTATTTGACCCACGATTTTCCTTTTCATGTTCTTGACATAACTAATATTTAAATGTGTTGTCATGCACAAGTGGAGATTTAAAAAACCGATTGTTATAGGTAGACTGGTCAAGAACATTGTTGTGAATGAAACTGTTAGCGTCTTGACTTTGGGTCTCATGTAACGTCAAGGAATTGACAAGAGTACAATATTAAGCTGTTTCTTAGTTTTAGGCTGCTGCTTAATTGAGAAGGAACATCCTAGACACTTGATACAGTCTTGTATGAATATTGTTCCCGTTGATGCGTTGCTTGGTCTTTGTACAACACCAGGAGTAGAAATGTTGATAAGACAGGCGCTGCCGGAACAAACAGGTCCATCTAGCATGAACTGAACAAATATTCTTAAGATCCCTCCCAAAGACCAAGCAACACATCAACGGGAACAATATTAAATTCCTTGACATTACATGAGACCCACAGTCAAGACGCTAACAGTTTTATTCACAACAACGTTCTTGACCAGTCTACCTATAACAATCGTTTTTTTAAATCTCCACTTGTGCATGACAACACATTTAAATATTAGTTACGTCAAGAACATGAAAATAAAAATCGTGGGTCAAATAAGCCCCAGTTTTAATATCATCCTTTCTCAAGACTTATGATAAAAAAAGAAGATCCATTTCATTTTATTTTTGAACATTTTAAGTTAACCAGAATAGAACTGCCAAGTTAAAACACATTTAATTTAAATTTATATTTTCAATCTTGACCAACCTACAATCAACAATCAGTTCAAATCTCCACTTATTGTTGACGACACATCCTGTCAACAGACATGGTACGTCAAGAACATGATATGATATAGGGGTCACATAAACCCCAGTATGTAATCCTCTTTACCAAAAAGAAGATCCATTTTAGTTTTGGACATTTTTCAAATTAGACAGATAAGGACCAAAAAACTTAACTGTATTAACTTATGTTACCTGTCTTAAGAGTTCATTCATGTTTGTATATATTGTATATATGTATATATTGGTACATTTATATTTGTTAAAAAGGTCCCAAACCTTGACCTAAAGGTTGTATACAGGCTGAAGATGCCCAAAATAATGGGTGAAACATGTACCTGACCTAAATAAGTCTACATAAAATCATGTAGATAATAACCACATTAAACGTGGAAAGTATTGAATAGGTGGTTTTTTATTAAATTATCCTTGATATCTATGCCTAACGTCATCTTCAATACGGAACAATAATGAGAGTTGTTAGTTCTAATTAGTCAACTTATCCATATCAAATTACTGCTTTGTTCACGTCCAGTCGCGGTCGCCACTAATGTTATGTCGAACCCAAAAATCTACCCGATAAAACAGAATTCGTCTGATAGTTATACAGGTGTTGGCTTTTAATATTTTCCACAAACTTAAAAAACTTGATTTACATCATACTTTTTTTTTTTTTTTTTTTTTTTCAAAACATTTTGTTCTCAGACCAAAGAGTACAAAATCTGGTGGGTGCATTCCATTTAATCTCTGGATGTAACAGCATCATTGCTGTTGTTAAAGATAGGGCTGACAGATTCTTTATGGAGAAAATTGCTGTTGTGGCTGCTGAGATTCTTTCTTTCACATGACATCTAAGACTTTGTTGGAGTTTGGAGTGTGATCCCTAGATATTTGAACTTGCTTCCAGTTGTTAAGGACTTGCCATTCAGATTGAGAATATCCCTCTCCGAGTTTTTCCCCCCTTTTCTTAAGGTCATATGGATGGTCTTCTCTAAACTGATTGTGAGAAATTATTTTCCCACTCGTTTATGCAGTTCTGGTAAAGATCTTCTCCCTATTTGATGAACCCAGTAGTACATCATCCGTGTAAAGTTCTATCTCTGTTGCACATTAAATATGTCTGTGATGTGTGATTATAAAGCCACAATCAATGCAGGTAAGAACTCGGAGTATAAGGACCTGAAAATTATATCATATATAATGAAAATATAGAGAAATTAAAAGGAAAAGTAGATTATATAATGGATTTCCTAACAAATAGGCTAAGTATGTTGATAGATGAAAAAATATCAGATAGCCTAACCAACATTACGCCAACAAACGTACAACCAACAGTAATTACCATGAGAAAACAATGGCTTTATAAACAATGAGCTGAGAGAAGATGTAGAAAAAAACCCAACCACATGCACAAAGGTGACCTGTAATAACAGGTGACAACAGGGTGCAAAGTCTACAGTAAAAATTGGGAAAAATTGGAGGACAACTGAATCAGAGATGAGAGAATGGCTTTCAACCAGCAGACAAGATAGCCTGGCTGTATCTAGGGAAAGTCAAAACAACCATCACAAAGAAAAAGTGAAGAATTTTCTTGTCAAGAATGGAATACAAGGACAAATGGTTTGTAATGAGCTTATCACGTGAGAATAAAACAAGGCTTCAAGCTAGAAATCTCTTTCCATTACCTAAACACGATATCAGATGCAAACTTCTGATCCAAAGAAATACTAGTGAGTAGATTTCACTTTCATTTTGCAAAAAGCGGGAATGAAAGAGTCTCATTTGAATAAAATCAAGATAATTCTTTGGAACATGGAAGGTCCCAGGAATGATTTACAAAGTGAAACAGATGTACTGGCATCTACAGAAACATATTTACTTGTAGAGATTGATCTCCAGGAATTTTATGCATCCATGTATATGCAAAACTCAGCAGGAAGTGTCTCGTGCTTTCAAAGAGGCACGGAGGGTAAAGTCAAGGACACGTCTACAGAGGGACACATAGTTATATTGCAGACATCTCTGGTGACACTAATCTCTCTGTACATCAAACCAAATACTCCGAAAGATGATATAATAGGAAAGCTATTTTTTAATTATTTAAATAACATTTAAAAAATAAAAATAAAAATAGGGTTGAAACTGCCACTTGTCATCACGCCAACAAGATGAACTCAATACAATTTTACTGGAACCCTCACTCATGTTTAACATACGTTTAACAATTATCTTCATTCTGCTGGAACTAAACATTGTGCTCCATATCACCAAGTTTCTACCGACACATCGGCAAACTGTATGTCAACACAGCATCATCACGTTACGAAGGACTCTATTACCGATTTTATTGAACCATCTCATATGTTCAATATTTTAATTTTCACTGTTAACAGTATTCAAGTGTTGTGCTCAGAATATTCCAGCTTACTCTTCAACATTTTAACTGACACATTCAGCAGTCCGAATTATTTTTAATGTGTTTTTGTCCTTGTCCTTTGTTCTTAATCTTTAAACTTTTCAGCTGATGATGTCTACAAGATAGATGAAACATGTTCTGTTATTTTTAAAATGTTATTTAAATAAAATTTTAAAAACTTTAGTATTGTAAAGGTGGAACATTTGACCATACCTCCTTAGTATAGGTACGACAATATGGGCTTTATAATGGAATTAATTTTATGCAATCCTTAATGGTATCACACTTGCCAACTGAGAATCCTGATTAACTACACTTAATGCTACCCAGGTTGTAGCAAGCAGAGATGACTGAACAGTGTGAATAATGAGACAGAGCAAGCAAGAATAGAAACAACTATGGAGTGTTTATGTGATGCTAATTATATATCATAAAATTATGAAAACTATTTGTAATTTAGAAGGTATTTAAAACGGCCGTTAAGTACAACCTAAACTCCAAAGGAATTAAACTAGAATAATACTCTGAATACAATGAACTAAAGATATTCTAAAACAGTTTGAGTTCATATATGAATGATCACTGTTGATCGACATCAAACACACAATCACTTTTATGTTGGCATTTTGAGTAGTTTGTTTGGTGAAACATCATTTTCTAATCACAAGCTAATGGTATAGTCAATTAATCATAATAGAGAACAGAAACAATAACAATACGAGCAATTTTATTAAGCAGAATCTGAAACGCACTACTTCTCATTCTATTCTTTGCTTGTTATAAAGACAAATTATGAGTTCCAAGAAGCTTTAGGAAAGTGATTATAATAATAAATCAGTTTATCAATAAAATATTTTGTATATGTTCTTTTGTATCTGTGTTCCTTCTGTTGTCATAAAAGTATCTGTAAAATACATGTGTGGCAATCAAACTCTATCAACTAGATTACGGGGCCAAATAGTATAACCTACAGCAAATGCATGAGCTAATTTTTTGTGTGTCTACTAAAACAAAGTGAAATATTTAAGTGCACGTCTATAATGGCTTATAATAGCTTGCAGTAGATCCCTTATTATTGTTGTTATTATTATTATTACTATTATTAATAATAATATCAGTTACTAATCATGAATGCTTGCATTAAGTTGGTGAATGAGAATTAATTCTTTTGTTCCAGGGTTCGAAAGGCGTGCGTGGATATCCGGGCTTTCCGGTTGGTTGTGATTTTATATGTGACAAATGGCGTATACTTTACTGCTATACTGTACTAATATAAAGTGACTAACAACATCCATGGTGTTGGGTTTTGTGTATAACTTCTGTAATATTTTGTTGGAATTGTATTGTTGCTAGTTTGTTACATGGGCATGGGGATAAAATGTGTTAATGTAATTTTAAACACTTTTTACCTGGCTCTTTCTTACACTTTTAGAAGTTCTGATATGGAGAATTTTGTATTTAATAATTCAAAATATATGTAAGGGAAGAGTGTAGCTATTTTATTGTATTGTAAATTTTGAATTAAAAGCTTTTTCTTCTTAGCTGGTGGAAAGTTTCTCAGTTGATCCTGTCTGCTTCTCTTCCCTATTGTTGTTCACTGGTGTAATCTAACAAGTATCTTGCACTGCCAAGAAATAGAGAAATAATCTGTGGTTCTTTGCTAATGTACTGTCTCACTTAATATTTGGAAGCATATTGTGAAATGTGGCAAAGCAACTCTAATGTAAGTTTAAGTTGATATTCACAAAAAATGTATAAGTTACTTTGCATAGTATTTGCAAATTTTTTAAATTGATATTTTGAAAATTTAAAGCACTATGTAAACTAAATGACATACTACAAAAAGTACAAATTAGTGATATAAACTTTATTATGGGTGTGAATATTTTTAACACATCAAGTATTCAATAGGGTTGAAACTGCCACTTGTCATGCATAATTGTTGGTGTAGTTAGATTGCTTGGGGATTGCACTAATCTTTGCTTTATATTATTAGCTTCCTACAAGATTTAATATTTATGTTCAAAATAATTACATTACATAAAATCCAATTTAATGTAAGTGAGTAAAGAGGTGAATTAATTTAGTTCTAGAATGTCAATTGATGATCTAAACTATTCATAAAAATATTTGCCAATACATACAGTATGGTTTGTAAAGAGTTCCACATTTGTAATACCTTTTTTTCTATGTTTAGGGACCAATTGGATTGGATGGTCCAAAAGGAGATCCTGTAAGTATATAATTGAAAGGCACAAATATTACAATACGTGAACATCATGTGAAAAAAAATACCACTTGGCAAGTGTTGGGTACATCAAAGAATAAAGAATGTGTGCATGGTATTGTATACCAGGAAGTTCTTTGCAGGCATGATACACTTTTCTCAGAAATTGAACCTATAGATATCATTTTTGTTTTGGGTACCCACAGGGTTTGTATCTACATGGGAGGTGAATTATAATTTTGATAATTAAAATTGTCTGATTAAATATTAAATAGAAGAGAGATACAATACCATGTGCTCATTCTTTCTTTCTTTCTTGTTGGTTTTTTTTTGGAGCAAATATACATTTGAAGTAGTAAAATTGAAAAGAACATGGTTTTTAAAGTAATTTATACACTTGAAATTAGGAAGAAAGTTAATAATACAAATATGTTACTTTTAAAATACCTACAATAGTTAAAAAATCAGCAGGACATGAATACAAATGGTCACTAAGCTACCGGTACTGTTGGAGGCAATTGTTTAACTTCATATATGCAGTTTCTTCACAAATAGCCAAACATTCAAGATCTGGAATCAAAATTAATTTACTGTTCACTACATTTTTTTTTTTTCAGATGATACTGTTGACATTAAACATCCATAGTTACAGAAGTGATACCGTAGCTCAATTTGTAAAAAGAGCTCAGGCACAAACATGAAAAAATCTGCTGTTTATACCCCTCATTCAGTATTTGTGACTCTTGTAAGCCTTAGCCATTGCCAATTGGTCAATTTTCATATGCATGCACACATCATTTTTATGTGATACATATTTTATTTTGTGCTTACTGAGTATATTATCTATCAACAAAAGATCTAGCAATTTGCAGAATCACTACATTGTTAACCAAACTTTTACAGCATTCTACAGTTTCTGTTTTTCTTCTCTTTTCTTTTCTACAATTACAGGGAAGAACTGGTGAAAAAGGACAAAAGGGGGAACTTGGAAGTCCAGGGTTTGATGTTTTTTCTGCAGTAAAGGTAAGAAAAAATGTTAACTTTACATTAGAACATAAATAAAAGAAGCAATTGAATGAAGAATTATTTAAGTGACTCTTTTTTACATATAAGTGATGTTTTGACTTTTTTGTGGGGTATACTTATTGCTAAATTTGGGTTCATATTATGTTACTGTATCTGACAAATAACATTTTCAGGGTGAGATTACACGAAAACATGAGAATATTTTGAAGGGTAGAAACTTCTGAATTTTATGGTATTATCAGAGAATTTTACGAAACAGAATATTGCTAATATTATTCCCTGATGTTTTAACTGTTTTTTAGTATTATTTGGTATGACTTATCCAATGAACTCTATGGATAGGCATAGTTTTGACCCGCAATAGATTTTACTCTCCTTTATTTCTTTGGACATCCTTCCACATTAATGATAATTAATAACACCTGTTTAAAAAATGAGATACAATTTTATAGTTCACAGCAGTCATATATAACACATATGTCTAAATCCATAAATGATTTCCATTATTTAAAATTGTGTTGCTTTGAAGAAAGATAGGCTAAGTGATCAAAAGCATAAGTTCAATATTTATTTGCAGTTTCATATCTAATGATAATCAATATGTACTTAAAAAGAATAGAATATCACATCCACTGTCAAAAGACAAAGTATAATTTAGAATAAATGGGCAGAGGGTGGCTTGTTCTGATAATGTACTAGTAAAATAAACTTCTTACACAGTACAGGGAACTGTTATGGAAATGCTTGTGATATTAGCTAAGAGCAGCTTGCATGCTAAAGTCTGAAGTTACAGTTTCCCTCGGAGAGTTGGTGACTTGAAGGATAGCTGTTTTGATAAAAATTTGTCAAAGTATTTCATCCTCATCCAACCCCTTGTCCATGTTTTAAGAATTTGAAATAAGTGACCAACTGGGGAAATAAGAGTGAACAAAGTGCCCTGCATTATCACAGTGCATGTATAATGCACATCTAAGCTCTTACATCAGCTCGAAACAACTACTACCATAACCAGTATCAATTCATATACTGACAGTCTTGGAGAGTTCAATTAGCAACTTCAGGATCAAAGATGAGGCATTATATTCAGTGTTGTGGTGTTAATAGAGGCAATCAGTAAGCGTTACATACCCAAGGGAAGATAGCGGACACTGCACTGATCTGCAGGATATGCATCTGCAACCTTTTACAATGACTATGGATATGATTTCAACCATCTTGCTTATGTGTTAGAGTACAATAAACATTTCTGACAAGGCATCATTAAGCTTCAGAATTCAGACATTGAGCAATCCATTGTAGACAAAATTCTTCCCAGGATGAATTTCCATTAACAACATAACATCATGGACCTAGGCATATTGAATGTCTGCTCAGCTTCAGAAATAAAATATCACTCCATTGTAGATTCACAAATTAGCCCTATTCCTATTCCAAAAATTGACTTTGCATTGCAAAGAGCTGATGCTGGTATTTAACTTGACTCACATTACAATTCTTCAAATCTGATATAGTTTTGAGTAAACTCACCATGGAAAATACTGAATTCTAAACTACTGCAATTAAAGAATGTCTTCAGGAGCACATAAAGTGATAAAATGATTGGTCCTTTTTTCCTCCAGTATTATTCCAAAATTCTTTGAGTAATATAAATATAATATAGTATAATATAAGAAATTATGTAGGAGATGAAATTTTACTATCTGAATTGAAAAAGTCATGCCAAATTTTGGACCAACATTTCAGTCCTAGTTAACTTTAGCATAGCTATAAATTGTATATACACTATTGTACACTATTCTTTAATGTACTTATGAGTTTATACTGAGTCTTATTGTCTACCTTCATTGGAACACAGTATTTCCAAATAAAAAATTATTCCAAACATCATATTGCTTTTTATCAACACAGAATTGGCTGAATACCATAAATTTATTTGTCAATTTTCAGAATACATCACGATATGTTTGCTATAATATCTACTAAATTGTAATTCCAATGAAATAATATAGGCTTGAAGAGGTAAATGTACTGCCTGTAAACAGTTTCATTTCATTGTTTATTATAAACGTTGTTTTATTCTGAATGTCAAATTTCAACAAGGATAAAATAGCAATACATTTATTTACAGGGCTTAAAGCGATCTGTTACCACCTTAAGAGGGGGTACATTAGGCTATGCTGAGATAGTTGCTGTCAAGGTGAGATTTGGAGTAAACTTGATTAACAGCAAGCTGTATTTAACTTGAGTTGCCTATTTAGTTGTTGCTGTAGCTGTTGTTATCCTTGTTTTTAGATGTATGGACTGGCTTCTATTAACACATTAACAAGCTTCTCCTGTAGTGAAAGGATGTAATCAATTACCTAATGATTTTATTTACCCTAGTAGATTTCTTATCCTAGTCAACATCCATATTTTTTCATTTTATTCTTAATTTTCATAAAATAATAATTGTAGTTTAATGTAGAAACTAAAAGAGGGCATTAGCTTTCCTTGCAAAATGGTGCATTTAGCTTGACACAGTAGCTTACACATTTATGAATGATCTATTTGATATTATTCTTTGTCTTCATATGTGAAAAGCTCACTTTTAGCCAGAGAATTGAGTCAAAATTTTGGTAGGTGATGATAGGTTTTCAAACATTGCAGAAGGAAAGTGAAAGCTACCCATGGAGTAGGGAAGAGGAGGTAAGGCCATACCCGAGTACATCACGAAAGCAGTGACAGTATAATCAGTGGCCAATGTAAGACCAAACCCCAGCTCAGGCACCTTGAGATTGAACATTTACATATTGATAGTAAAAAGAAAAGAAGGATTTTAAAATATGATTTTCATATAACGGTATGGCAATAATTGTTTTTTCAAAACCAGTGATTTGAAGATAAGTGCTCAAGTGTACTGTAATGGACTGTTGCATAAGAAAAAGCATACTTCCCACCAACACAAAAATATGTATCTGATTAATTAAACATTCACAGAATATTGATTTATTTATTTGTATCAATTTTGAAAACTTTTTTGCTAGGTACTTGTTTAATGTTGCACTAACATATTGAAGATTTTCGGTGATAGAAGGAATGTAGTGGCCATGGCATTAATTAAGGTACAGCCCAAGCATTTTCCTGGTTTGAAATGGGAAATCACGGAAAACCATATTCGGGACTGCCAATGGTGGGATTCGAACCCTCTATCTTGCGAATGCAAGCTCTCAGCTGAGAGCCTCTAACTGCACAGCCAGCTTGCTTGGTACTATACATATAATATATGGTACATATATATTAGCTAAGAATACAGTACAGTAGGAAGAATTCAAATCCTTAGACTGGATAATTCTGGACTTTGATATTTAGGAATAGAAAGAAGGCTCAACATTTATAAAAGTGATTAGGCTGTTTATAGACACTGAAGCCTGAGTACTCTGTGACATGCAGGAGTGAATATTATTCCTTGAAAATGACAGCAAATTGTAGTCTATTATAATTATAGTAGGAAAGATATACATGAGATCAGAGATATGGTCCACTTTCAAACGGTCCACTATATGGAAATGTCCACCATTTGGTAACATTCATCTATGGAAGCGATCAACTGCCTTAAAATATCCTCATTCAAAAATGTCCATAATTCAAATGTCCTCATTGTTAACAGTTCAATTAAACTGAAATGCCTGTGATGGTTTGATACAGTAATGACCAGCTTGAGGGACATGTCAACAAATTACAAAATATTTAATAAACTTTAACATATTTATGGTGATGCAATTCATCTTCATGTGGATTGTCCTCTAGACAGTCGCCATGTAATTTCATATGATACGAGATGGCTCTTAGATAACACAGAATGTCATTTCATCTTTTTGAAGTTTTGGTCATATCCGACTATATTAAAAATCCTCCTTTGCTTAATTTTGGTATGAGGAGCCAAATCTTGGGTGAATAATTGTTGTTTCAAATTGCTGTTTTTTTAGATGATAAATGAGTGGACAAATGATGTGCCACCAGAAGTTACTAAAACTAGGAATCAAATCCTTCAATTACATTATTGGTGCACTGTCTTTTGTTAAAAATTCATAGACATTCCATGTCTCAGAAGAAATTCTAGGATAAATTGCTTGACTTTGTCCTTTTGCTAGATGATCTGTAATGTGTATGTTATTTTGGTATATGATGCAAATTCCACGTCATCTTCAAAAAATCTGTAATTTAATATTTCCAGAATCATTTGCACATCATTTAGTTAAACAAATGGCAGTTCCATAATTTCCTGCATTTGATTTCTCATTTCAGGGGGATCAATATCCAAATACTGTGTCCAAAGACCTTGTCATAAGTCAAACCTTTCTGTAGGGTATGTGGCTGAATGGAGGACGATTAGTAGTAGGACTTTCTGTTTGTTGGACCAATTGACCACAAAACCTTCAGTGATCACCTACTGAGTTACTTATATGGATATTTTTGTTAGGACCTTATGTCAGTATGAACATTTTTTGATGGATGTTTAAAAGAGAATGAACTTAAATAAATTATTAAATACCACAAGTAGTTTTCTAGTTTCTATAATAAATTACTCATACATTTTAACAATACCAATCTATCTTAGCCAAGTAAAGTATATGCATTACCTAAGTTATGGGTACTTTATCCTTATTGCATTTAATAAACTGCAATCTAATAAAAAGCTGCTTTAAGGAAGAATGCTATTTGGTAAACCAATTATAATATGTAACTCTTAAAGAACAGGGCATGCAAGGTAATTCATGATGGTTGGAGAAGGGAAGATGATGTTAACATCTACTGGAGAGGAAAACAGCGAGAGCAATTCAACTCACACACCTGTCTGGGTACAGTAATTTCTGAGGATACTAAGACTGAACACACACACAAAATATGGAAAGAAACAGAATTCAGAAAGTCATTGGCATCTATTTGCAGCTAAATCAGAGCTTAGTCAGTAAGAAAGAAGTACCTATCACAAAAGATAGATCTATAAGATTTTGTTCCTGCCTACTCTATTCCGTGGCTGAGGAACTTGGACCACAATTAAGAAGAATGACCAAATAACAGGCTCTGAAATGAAATACAGGCTCTTTATAGTACATATTACATTGAACTTACAATTATAATTAGTATATTAAATGAAAGAGCAACTCAAACAGTTTGTTCTACAAGTGTTCATTCCTGTGCACATGCACTGGTTCCTCTGTTTTCTGGTAGAAAGCACTTTTGTACCTATGCGCATGCACTGGTTCCTGTGTCTAGTAGCTAGCTGACCGGGAACAAAAAACTTTTTGTGTTTTACAATTTGCAAGGACTGAATCTCTAGTTACAGTGCAACGTGCATTCCATATCAAGTTCCATTGTAATCTTCCAAGGGACAATAACATCTGTAAATTGTATCATAATTTTGAAGACACCAGCTGTCTTTGCAAAGGGAAGAGTACCGTACAACCAACAAACAAGCACGTGTTGAACAAGTGAGAGAATCCTCCATGCATAGGCCCAATAAATCAGTTCGGAGGACTAGTCATGAATAAGCAGTTCCGGTGATGTCAGTGTGGAGAGTTTTAAGGAGGTGCTTAATAGTAAATGTAATAAACAATACAGAGACTTAAAACCCTGATATTAATTTGAAGCACCCTGTACCTACGTCAAGTTCTCAACAAGAGTAGGAAAGATAGGATATGGAAGAAGTCTGTAAAACAATAGCTTGAAATGACATCTACAGTGGATGCCATTGAAAAAAGATCACAAAAATATTTGTCCTCTTGATCCTTATGTCACCGAGCTCGATAGCTGCAGTCGCTTAAGTGCGGCCAGTATCCAGTATTCGGGAGATAGTAGGTTCGAATCCCACTGTCGGCAGCCCTGAAAATGGTTTTCCGTGGTTTCCCATTTTCACACCAGGCAAATGCTGGGGCTGTACCTTAATTAAGGCCATGGCCGCTTCCTTCCCACTCCTAGTCCTTTCCTGTCCCATCGTCGCCATAAGACCTCTCCGTGTCGGTGCGACGTAAAGCAACTAACAAGAAGAAGATCCTTATGGATGCAGAAACAATATCCGACAAGTGTTTCAGGTTAGATGAGAGGGAACAAGAAGAAAGGGACATCCACAGATGGAGTGGGTAAAGACTGAGGAAAAGACTGGCACAAACAGAACTTAGTACCAGTGATAGTTGGAAGGCTTAATACTGGGCTGTAGAATGAAGTGATGAAGGAGGAAAAGAAATTATTACTTACATCATGTTTACTAATTTTGCTCAGAAAATACATCAGTAATATTTGAGTATTTATAAAGCAACAGAAAATTACACAAGTTTGTGTTTTCTTAGAGCGAATACATTGAAACCTCTTAACATACAAAAGCAATGGAGCAAAATAAAACCTCTACCATCACCAACTACTTATATCTGTATTTTCTCTTAAAACACATACAATACGATAACACGTAGAAATATGCACACAGTAAATCGCAATTGATCCACCTCATGGTGTCGATTTGAATGTACTATGACAACTCACTACATAACATCAACAACACTGCAACTTCCTGCACTCCTCTTGCAACTCCAACTCCATCTAACTCTGAACTGAACTTAATTGAACTCATACAGAATGTACAGTAGATCCTGATTGATTTACCAATGTGGTATTGATATAGCCAATCTTCAATAACTTGCTACATAACAACACTACAGCTCCAACTGACTGACTAGACTGGACTCGACCTCTTTATATATATATTTGGACTATGATCCTAGATAATTCCAGTTACTCACAACATAATATTAATACAAGATACCTGGGAGGTTCTACCATTAACATCCAAAAGTCCTTGCATAGTAAGTTATTGTTCTAGAATTATCCTGAAACAAGTTTATCATTATGGCATATTACCTCACAATATCTAGAAGGACCTAGAGTTACTATGTAGGTAGCCTTGGTACGGTACATCAATTTTCCAGAGTTCACTTAAGTCAACATAAATACAGCTGGGAGTTTCTCGAGCAACATGGAACACCCGAAAGGTTATTTACAAGTGATAAGCATGATGTAACCTTAATCCACACATAAAACTAGAAGTTTCCTGAACAACTTGAGAAACATGAGACTGTCCATCCTGTTAACATTTTTACTTTCACCATACCTATAGCTCTAATATCCAGTGTACCATTGTCTCCTACTTCCACCTTCCCAGTCATATTTCCTGACATGTCTTTAAACATATCCATTGGACATATATGATGGGATGCACATGAATCGAACAGCCAAGCATTAATTTTCTCAGTTCCTATAGAAACTTTTCATACTCACTTTGTTTATCTACTACATGCATACGTTCCGAGCTCATTACTTTTCTACTGGCATTCACTAATTTACTCCCCAATGATGATTCATCATTCTTTAGTGCTCAGCATACTTTAGAATAATGTCCCAACTTATCACAATTGAAGCACTTTTGGGTACTGCCTGCAACAATATTTGTATACATGTCCCTGTTTACCACAATTGTAGCAACTGTACTGTTTTCTGCATCCCACGTCTTCTTTCTGGATAAATCATTTTGTTTGCACATCTATGACTTGAGCTTCATCCTCCTTGTGTTTCGCAGTATTGTAAGCCTTTATTCCATTTTCCTGAAGTTTTTTTCTGCTTTCTTCAGTAAGTAATCTCACCTTCACCTTTGAGATTGTCATTTTCACCTGTCAGCTTCCAAGGAAGGCATACAAACTGCATGTTCCTCTGTAAGGTTTCCAATTATCATTCCTGCAACTTGTTGATTGTTGATCTGTGAACTCGTATCCAGCTTTAATTGTTCTCCTCCACAGTTGATTTATGTTTGCGAAGTATTCTTGTACATTCATGTCCTTGGGCTTCACAAGATGAGTTAGCTGTTTCAAGGTCATAGCACCATTCACTAACCCTCCATCATTGTACAACTTGTCCAGTTTCTCCCAAGACTTTTTTGCTGATTCAATATCTACAATGTCACTTTCAAAAAATTTCCCACATACTTGAAAATAACCGCTAACGTGATCACATTGTTTCACACCCGTTATCTTGTTTCTGTCTGAGGCAATATTTGACAACCTGGCACATCCTGGTTCCCACACAGCTTACAACAACAATTCTTCTTTCACCTGCCCACAAAAAATAGTTTTCTACTGTAAGCTTAGCCACGTTCCTATTTAATGTTTCTTCCCCGGTCCGCAATACCACCATTTTT
Source organism: Anabrus simplex (assembly GCF_040414725.1). Lineage (NCBI taxonomy): Eukaryota > Metazoa > Arthropoda > Insecta > Orthoptera > Tettigoniidae > Anabrus > Anabrus simplex. The sequence goes on along the minus strand of NC_090265.1, from coordinate 1,506,928,959 downwards.
CCATTATCATCACAACTTGCTTCATTCATTAATTCTTGTTACTCCATTCCATATTATATTTTGTAGACTGCACTGCGGTGCTCTGGGCCCATAACCTGTTGATTTCTATTCATTTTTACAACATAATACTAGTTCCAGGCTAAAAATTGCGATAACACCATAGCTTCTTCACACACATTTTATTGTTATGATTGTCACTCAAGGTCTACAGTCCACACAGTTACCAGCACAAATTAAAGAATGCAAGAAAAAAAATTACTCTTGATTACTGCAAAGAATAATACACATGGACACTAGTTACCAACATGTAAACTTGATATAGATTGCTTATAACTATAATACAAAAGATTTATTATATTTTTAAAATGAGAAAATAAACATATTCCAACACAGATTCTATCTAATCACTTTAAATCATGGGCATATATGTACAATATTCTTTACATTGCGTAAGCTAGTCACTGATTACGAATTGGTGATATTATGAGCAAATAATAAATGCAGTAGTCCTCTACTATCACTTTAGTAAATTACAGAATTTTCCTGTTCTTATCATAGCTGCTGTCGTCTGTTACTTTCAGCAACATGTAAACAATATTGTACAATATTATACTGTAGGTACTGTGTGTTACAAAAATGGAAACATCTGTTTTAAAGACTGTACAGAAATACACTGTATTGGCAAGAAAATAATAAAACTACCATAGTAGAACTGTACCTGCAAGCCCAGTGGCCTAACCCTCCAGTACTGTTAGCTGGAAGTAGGTGAATAAAGACTCATGAAATGTTGCCTGACTGATGGTTCCAGAGTCCAGTTACCACAATCACTTCAACTCATACTGTATGTAACTTCATTTTCCTCTTCACTCACTCATCACTTGTTTTGTTTTTAGCATATGGCAGCATTCATGTGTTTGCAGATAAATTCTATGCCAGAAAAACACAAATAAATATAATCCTGACCAACATTTTTAAAGGGAACTCTGTAATGATGTACTATTAAATATTGCATTACATTTCTTTTTAGGTCTAGTATAAAATTATATTTTCCTTTCTTTTTTATGTTTTCTAATTCACAGTTTTGAAATGTTTATACTGCATTTATAATTAATCACTTTAATTTAAGGAGTGTAGGTATAGGCCTACATATTACATGGGTTAAATTTACAGTCAGATTAGGCAACCTCCCTCCCAATAAAGGACACCTCTCAGATGCAGACAAATTGTTACTTCCCATCAGATCCCATAAATAACAGTGCTAGGGCAGCCCCATGTTAGGGGTGACCTCAACAAAATCCTGGCAGGAGGTATAAAATGCCTTTGGGTGTGACAAGCCCATCATACTAATAGCCTATAAAATGACTGAGAGTGAGCTGAGGCCTTGAAAATGGTTCGGGCGTCCCCCAGAAGCGACATGCAGTCCCTGGTGTTCTCGTCCTGGGAGAACTGTGGAAAGTAGGCAGCCAGTGACGAAGATTGCAACCATAAATTTCTTGGCCCTTAACGGCAAGACAAAAGAACTAAGTTAATAGAATACATGGAATAGAAGGACATTGCATCGTTTGGATTGAGTGAAACCAAGTGGAAAGAAAAGGGACAGAAGAGATTGAGGAGGAGGTTTCAGTTGTTTTGGAGCAGAGGTGCAAACTGCAGTAACAGAGTAGGTTTTATTGTGAAGGAAGACCTGGTACAGTACATAGAGAAGGTCTACCAGGTCAGTGACAGGATCATGAAAATCAGACTTGGCTGGGAGAATGGAGTGCAAGATTATATCCAAGTATATTCACCACAGACAGGTAATGTCAAAGAGAGTTTAGAGGAGTACTTGGAGGAACTGAAGAGGTGCATCAAAAATAAAGAAGTGGTGATAATGCGAGACATGAATGCCCACATAGAAACACACAGGCAAGGTAAAGAAGAAATAATTGGCCCTTACAGTTATGGAAATAAAAATGTAGAAAGGGAGCTACTGCTAGATTTCTGTGAGAGGAATGGATTAATAGCAGGCAATACATGGTTCAGAAAGAAGAACAGAAAAAAAAGCTAGATAATAATGTGGACAAAGAACAAAAAACAATAATTGAGCTGATTTTAGCTGAGAGAGAGAGAGAGAGGCACAGACAATTGGAAGATGTAACATCTATGCCGAGAGAAGATTTTGAAGGAGACTATAAAATTGTAGTAGCTAAATTAAAACTTGATAAAATATTGAAATTAAAAGAGACAAGAGAAAGGAAAATAAAGGCATGGAAATTAAAGGAAAAGGGAGCACAAGAGAAGTTCCAAGAAGAACTGAAAAAACAAATTCCTGAAGGAAAAGATGGCTTGTTGAAGAGGAATGGGCGAAGTTCAAACAAGGAATGGTGAAATGTGCAGTAGATACATGTGGTAGAGTATCAGAGAAAAATAAGGAAAAGGATACACCCTCATGGAATAACAAAGTAAGGGATGCAGTGAAAGAAAAACATAAAGCATCGAGGAGCTGGATAGGAGACAGAGGAGGCAAAAGGGTCATGAAGCAAAGAAAGCATGTCAGAAGATTGTACAGGAAGAGAAACAGAAGTGCTGGTAAAACTTCTGTTTCTGGGTGTCAAAGGAAGTAAGAAAGTGTTGCATGGATAGGTTAAAAGCAAAGTAAACAGGAGAGAAGATATAAAAATTTCGAGAACAAATACAAGACAAATTTTGACACAATGAAAGGATATTCCCCAGCAATGGGAGGAGTATTTTACTTAATATCAAATTCAAACTGGAGGAAGAGGAGGAACATGAAGAAGAATTGGTAGAAGAAAACTAAAATGAAGTTATAACAATTTTGGAAACAGAAGGAGCTATAAAGAAGATGAAGAATGGCAAAGCATCGGGTGTGGATGTGATGAATACAGGGATGATAAAGGCAGCAGGACCAATAGGGTCATATTGGATATTGGGTTCGATTCCCGATACTGCCAGAAATTTAAGAATGGCAGGGGGGCTGGTATGTGCTTGAAATGGTATGTGCAGCTCACCTCTATTGGGGGGGGGGGGGGGGGGAGCTGAAAAGAGCTGCACCACCTCAGGATGAAGATACGAGTTTACTTTGTCCGCCTCCGTAGTGTAACAGTTAGTGTTATTAGCTGCCATCCTCGGGGACCTGGGTTTGATTCCCGGTACTGCCAGAAATTTAAGAATGGCAGAAGGGCTGGTATGTGGTTGAAATGGCACATGCAGCTCACCTCCATTGGGGGTGTGCCTGCAAAGAACTGCACTACCTCGGGTGAAGACACGAGTTTACTCTTAACATCATTTCATCAGGACAAAATGGTTCAATGTAGAAACAGGACTTTGACAGAGAAGTATATTATCCCCTCTACTCTTTATCACAGTCATTGATGAAATCCACAAAAGTGTATAACAAGAAAATGGGAAGCAAATAGACGAAGGCCTTACTCTTTGCAGATGACTCAGTAATAAGGGGAGAAGATGAAATGGAAGTGCAATGAGAAGTTACTGTATGGAATCAGGAGATAAAAAGTAAATGAAATGAAAATAACTGTGGAGAAGAGTAAGGCAGTAGTGATAGCGAGATGTAATAGAGAAAGAAAGGGGAATATTGATATAAATGTAGGACAATTAGAAGTTGTGAAAAGCTTCAAATATTTGCAGAATAAACTTGCAGAAGATAGGAAAATAAACAAAGAAATTGGAAAAAGAATCCAACAAGCCAATGTATTTTATCAATGTTTCAAAGGTATATAGTGTGGAACTGGAATGTTCCGGAAGAATGCAAGAAAATTCTGTACTCAATCTATTATACACAGATTTTGACATACACAGCAGACACATGGACAACAGCAAACATGCTGAAAGCAGAATCCAAGCAGCCGAAATGAAATTCCTTAGAGGAATAATTGGGAAGACATGAAGGTATGAGTCAGAAACATAGAAATCAGAGAGAGAATTGGATTCCCTAAACTGCAAGACAAGATAGAGACCAGTAAACTGAATGGTATGGACAAATGATGAGAATAGAAGAAGATAGAGTTTCAAACTGATTATTTACAGAGAAAATAATAGGAGGAAGACAATGGGGAAGGCTCAGAAAGAGATGGATGGATATGGTGAAAGAGAGTGTAGAGAAGAGAGGAGTCAAAGTAGAAGAAATATTGGAGGAAGGACGGGAGTGGTGGAGAGATAGAAAGCTGTGGAAGTCCTTGATTCGCAACCCGACCCAGAAGACTTGAAATGGGAAATGAAGAAGAAGACACTAGAAGACGTTATCTTTTTGCCAGTTGTGGTCATTATTCATTAAAATTTCTTGGTATGAACATACAACATATTCATTATTAATGAAGAGTACAAAACATATTTAAAGGCATAGTGAGAGCCTGATTAAATAAACATGAATTGCTTATCAAAATACATTATGAATGGAAATCATGTAGTCTACTCCTGTTTTAATCTCAATTTAATGCATACCTAGTCTGGTAACAAATACCGCATATGACAAATCTATTGACAGGTATTAACTGTTCGATTCTTAAATTTACAGAAGCTTTTCAGAATGTGTATTTTATTTATGCTAAAATTTTCATTGGAAAAAAAAACAAACACATTTGTCTCTAACAAACAAAGCACAGAATGGGAGGAGATAAAGTACAACATAATAAATTATGAATAAATGTCCTCTCTTGAAACCCTCCTTCATTGTACATTTTCCTAGCACAGACAACAACAAAACTTATTTTTAACAATAATATTATACTCAAACATTATAACAATACAATATGAATTACTACTAGCCCAGTAGAATATACAGGGTGTTTCTAAATTCCCATTACAGACTTAGAGGGCTTGCAGTGGGGACCAACACTGTTAAATTTATCATAGGAACTTGTGTCTGGAAACGTACCATCTTCCCGCTATCCGCAAAAAACCCATCACAACACACGTTTACAGCTCCCGCATTTCCGGCGCTCTGTCTGACTCCTACTGCTTGTTATCTGAGTCCAATTACAAGTGATGACCACCGACATCAACACCTACGTATCAATGGAAATTCTAAGTTCCCAAGGAGGAAATTAGAAATTTTTCCACCAATAGAGCATGTCAAAAAAACAGATCAGATGTAAGGCTTTCCTGGCGTTTGCTCTATTAACCAGCGTTTTGTCTTAGATCTGACACTAGACTCATCAGACTGGGATGTGTCAGACCCTACCCACTCATGCTGGGGTGTATGCAGGTGAACTTATCAGAAGCCCTATATAAGAGGCACAGTCTGATAACTGCATACGAGAGATAAAACTCCACAATGAAATTATTGCCCGCCTAGCAATTCCGAATGGAAATTCTAAGTTCCCAAGGAGGGAATTAGATATTTTTCCACCAATAGAGATGTAAAAAAAAAAAAAAAAAAACAGATCAGATGTAAGGCTTTCCCGGCGTTTACCTACGTATCATGTTCTTGTACACACGGTCACCAATCCCTGGTCCTCCAACATCCGTCGCAGCCATAACCCAGCCAGTAGGTCTTCCATGGATTCCACAGGGGTCTCGTAAATCAAGTTTTCACAGTCAGTAGTCTAGTAGTGTCAAGTCCGGTGAACGTGCGGGCCAAGCAATCGGGCCACTACGAGCAATCCACTATTGCACAAATCTTTGGTACAGTTCTGTACGTACAGCTTACTGCCGTGTACGTAATAAATTATTACTGCTGTACTATAGTATGAATGAAGATCACAAGCACAATAGCAGGTACAACACGTCTCTGTGTGGATCACACTCAACTGAATGGCATGGAATGTCAACAAACCTGTAGGGGAATGAGACACCACGTGATCGTTCAGTGGCGTACGTACTCTAGTCAGTGACGCGTACAAGGCAGGAGATTTGAACATGTGCTATGGTGGGTTTTTTATGGGTAGCGGGAAGACAGTATGTTTCCGCACACAAGTTCCTATGCTAAACTTAACAGTCTTAGTCCCCACTGTAAGCTCTCGAAGTCTGTAATGGGAATATAGGAACACCCTGTATACGTTAGCTATACAGTTTACATGTTCTAGTGTTTGTATTTTAAAACTGCCCTGTTGCAAGATAGAAATTTACCTGTTCACGAATAATGATATTTGGTAGCACAATTATTGTAAGTATCTCATTATTTTACACTACCTCTATATGAATTTGAGATTGCCATATCTAATGGGAATAGTACCGGCAGTGGCGGCCGGTCAGTACGTGCTACCGGGCTCCAGCACGTAGCTTGAAACTGTAAGGAATATTATTTATGTACAGTAAAATTATCCTGGTGCCTTTTCGTTTTGAGTACGATATGAATTTGTGTTTTGTGAAAATCAGGACGAGATCTGTCGAACACCTAGCGCCGTTCTCCCGGGGAACATAGCTCGTGCTCATGTGAAGTGAGCCCTTGCCTGTAGCCTGGAGGAAGCAATACGCAGGCGCAGCCAAGCTTGCAACACTCCCCCTAGCCGGCGGAGTATACCATAAACCAGGATCAACTTTCACTGATCCCGTCTATAGTTACTTCCTCTCCTGCAAGGGGGTAGAAGTACTCGATGTCTCCTGCTACCTTGATGTTCACGGCCGACTGGATCCCTCGCTGCGCTCCTTAGCTAGCTAGAGCGACGCATCAAGTCGGCCGTGTGATGTTGAACGTGGTAAGCGAGTCTGCCACTAGAGAGTAGCATCGTCTGGGCTCGAAAGTAAAGCGTAAGCGGAGGCAATCTATCTCACACATGCTTATTAAAATATCCATCTTCCTTTTGTGTCAAAAATAAGGAATTCGTAGGTGAGTCAAAGAATCTTTGAGTGACCCTAAATGTGATCCCGCATTACAATGTAATTTACTCTGGTGAAATGAAATAGCGTATGGCTTTTAGTGCCGGAAGTATCCGAGGACATGTTCGACTCGCCAGATGCAGGTCTTTTGATTTGACGCCCGTAGGCGACCTGCGAGTCGTGATGAGGATGAAATGATGATGAAGACAACACATACACCCAATGATGGTGAAAATTCCAGACCCAGCCGGGAATTGAACCCGGGATCCCTGTGACTAAAGGCCAGCGCGCTAACCAGTTAGCCATGGAGCCGGACATTTACTCTGGTAATAGGTGAGGTCTCAATGAATCAGTTGGCAGCTCTTTCAGTTGCTTTGTGTGGTTTTTAATCTCGCGGTTATATTACTGGTGCGTGTTTTTTCTGTCATTGTGTTAGTGCTCAAGTTCATACGGAGATTTATCAAATTATTTATCCACTGCAGTGTATATAAAGTGAAATTAAATTAGTGTTCTTAGTGGGGATCTATATTCCCACGATTCTATTTGCACTGATGTAAGTTGCGCCATTAGGTTAGTAAAAACAATATTTCTCGAATGAATTATTTATCTCGTAGACAGTTGTCGAAGAATTAATCTGCTTCCAAATTAATGTTGTTTTTGTTTATTCTGAGTTATAAATTGTGAGAAAAGTTGTATTGTTATTATTATTATTATTATTATTATTATTATTATTATTATTATTATTATTATTACCAAGTTTGAAGTATGCGCTGTTCATCATGGCAATATGCAGATTTAAAACAGCGTATTTAGCTTGTTTTTTGTAGCACGTAGGACGATTTTTCACGAGCCGCCACTGAGTACCGGTAGTTACAAAAATATTAATTATACATACACAGTACAAGTGAAAGTTCATGAGGGAAATGCCACACTAGGGAATCACTGAATTGGTTTATGTTGATTGATGTTGTCAAGGAATGTCCCTGTAATGTGAAGTTCAAAAGATTTTATGTGAGGGACTTTAGCTCTTGAGATAACTAGAAGTAAATTTTGTAGCTCAACTTGTGTATACTAGTTATTATTATATGTAATTGTAAATAATTATTAATAACTATATTGTATCCACAAACTGTCATTTAATGCTAGTTGTTTCTTGAGATAATTTATTTAAGTTTTGTTTATTTATGTGCTCTCTCTTTCATTTTCACTGTTTTATTTTTTATTTTTTTACTAAGACCTTCCATATACCTTGACTGATTGCAGTTAGGAAAGTACAATGTGACAATGTGTCAGAACCTGAGTGAGCAAACCAAGTTAGACATCTTGCGTGATGGACCTTCTGCACCATGTTTTGTAAAGTCTTGTGAACTTCTTACCATCATGACATTCCTTTACAACAAATATCAAAATGGTGTAAATTGATGACCCCTCAACTTGGTGGTTTCTTTGTTAGTTTTCTTGTAATGTTTTGAAACACAGATTATAGTGCTATATTATGCGTGAAATTTTGTTAAGAGAAAACAAAACATACCATACTTCATAAAAAAAGACTCAATAAATAATATGTACTATATTGGTCATCAGTGTCTTAATAAAGAGAAAGGCAATATTGTCCTGTGACATAAAGATATCCCAATATTTAATATATTTTTGAAAGTTGTCAGAATTTAAAAGAATAGCCTATATAATTTTGTGTTCATTATCTTAGTTACTAGCCTCTAGTCAAAGCAACATTCATATAACTCATCCACAGTTAAACATACTTCTAGGGTCTTCAGGAGCTCGGGCATAACATTTCAGCTCAGCAGGTCATTATGCTAAAAGTAAGTGTAAAGGGACATTGATGAGTTTGCTTTTTTACTTAGCTTATTCTAAACTTTCAAATGCTTTCTGTTCTTCATCTATGAGATTGCTTATGTAATTTATTCCTATCATCTTAAAGTTTAGTGTGAGAAAATCTCTGATATCCTACTTTTAATCCACATCTGGCGTGCTGATAGTGCAGCCTATTATACATACAAAGGCTAGTATGCTAATTTCTTAATATTAGACCAACTGGAGCACTTACTGATATTGTGATAATAATGAGAATGAAAAACCTGCTATAAAACACTGCCAACTCATAGCTTGTCATTAGCAAATTCACCTTTACAGTACTAATATTTAGCTAAATAAGTGAGTAATCAATATAATTACAAATAATTATTATAGTTGCTTTTTCTCCAACTATATTTGATCATATTATTCCTTATCAAAATCTATCTTCCTCCCTTTTCGTGGTCGTTTCTGGTTATCCTTTTTTTTTTTTCCCTGTAGTTTCTATTCCCACTTACAATTCAGCATATACTGCATCTTGGTTCTTCCTTCTTGCTTGCCTCTGCCTTCTTCGACAGATGTCACAAGATAATTTAGATGATATACCGGGTGGTACAGCTGTCCCTATTTTTTCCCAAACATATGCAACCAGCTAGGAATTAAATGTGTCTTAGTCCTATCTTGTGCAACATTCTACAGCAATTTTATGCTCAGTCAGCCTGATATAGACTTCCCCGCACAATGCAAAAATGGTACAGGAGGCAGTAAGTGAGACACATCTCAAAAACACTGTAGAGCGGAGTCCAATACTCCAATCAGTTTTACAAAATGTTACTGTACTGTACAAATCATAGCCACTCCTTTAGCTGTTGGTAGGGAACTGCAGCTCAAGAGGCCATTTTCTTTTGATAGAAAGGGTGGTCACGGTATCGTAGAAAATGTGATAGGTTAGGACCAATTACAGACATGTCAATTCACCGCCATTTTGTATAGTCTCATCACATCAAAATGATATAAACATGTTTTTCACAGTATTTTATAATCTATGGCATGAAAATGCTGTACAGCAGATGTGATAGCTTACGCCATGTAATTACTACCGTTACAGCATTCAATAAAGTCATAAAACTGGATCTTAAGGCTGTAACACATTAGAAACTTTATGAAGCGAGAACTTTTGCTCTGCTCGTGAATACAGAGTTATAAGAGCTGGACGTTCATGCAGGAAGTAGCTGCGCAGAATTAGGCAAGTTACATGCATCTGTATAAGCTACGTGGAGCAGTGAGGGTTCAAAATCTTATTGTGTCATGCCTTAAATTTTCATTTCGTACTCTTCTAGGCATCCTTTACGAAGACTTTACAGAGTCTCAGATATTCTTCTAAGGAAGTTATAGTAAATAGACATAATAATTATTCCCACGTAAGCACAAACTATAGATAAATTCATTGGATACCATCTGAAACATTATGCTGGACTCATTTAAACAAGTAATAGGTACATACTCTATGCATAGGGAATGGTTGCATCTATCTGGGCTTAAGAGAGACATAATTCTGTAGCATACTGTGGTGTTTTAAGCAAGGTAAACCTGTCTGCACATTTGAGTTCAGAACTTGTAACATACAAGATCAGTTTAACAACGAAAAAAATTGCCCTATATCAGACTCGAACCTCCGACTAACGAGCACTGTATTCCTCATCTAATTTCAAGCACACTCAGCTATCACGAGCTGTGATCTGCCAACGTTATATCAACACTTCTTGTAGTCATTCAGCCATCATATTCTCTGTGCATGAAGTTTCTGTGATACAGAATTTTTACAATTCTTTACCATCATTCGGTATTTTATCATTAATGCTGATTTTGTTGACTTGAATAAACAAATTATAGAAAGCGTAGTAAGACCATACATCGCTGTGAGTAGCCAAGGTCAATGTTTTTAGATTAGACTTTAATCTGCAGGTTGCATAAAACTGAGTGAATAGGGGCAGCTATACCACTTGGTATTTTCTACCTCCCATTTTGCTCATATTTCTATTGTTATATATATTCTACAAACTCTTTAAACTCTTAAATCTATGCATAAATTAAGCACTTATTGTGGATATTTTCTTCAGGTTATATTGGATCTTTCAATATTCTTGAGTGATCGATAAATACATTTAGAGGGAAATTAGCATTTCCTTATTAAGGAAAACCTTAGCAAGCTTTAGATGAGTAAATGCTCAGTAAATGTAAGTCCTGGGGCTATAAAAAAAAAGTATTATCCGTTGCTTATGAATCCATTCTGATGTATTTGCACTTCAATTTCAATCAGCTAACTTTGATTGTATTTTATTGTCTGTTGTTCATCTGAAGATTCTTTTCATAAGTTAGTGTTTCACAATTCCAGATCATTTTCTTTCATCATCTTTTTGTTTCATAACTTTCATTTCTCATACTTCCATTTTGTTCTCATTCTTTTCATCTCTCCAACAAAGAGACTCAGATACTAGACAGCCATTTCCATCAGCTGAATGAAGTTCCTCTGTTCAGTGGCAGCTGCTCGCCATCAGGCTGGGAGGGCTGTAAGTCTTGGGTAATAGAAAATATGGTTGAAGCTCCCATTAGAAAATAGAACTTAAATTAGAGTACCTAGGTGAAGCATTATCTAATCCTGTAACAATTAAAAGGGAGGTCCCGCAAGGCAGTATTATTGAATCTTCATGTTTTCATATGTATATAAATTATATGAATATAGAACTGGAACAGATGACGTTTTACTGTATAGAGTTGTAAACAAGTTACAAGATTGTGAGCAACTGCAAAAATGATGCTAAATGGGATGGAGAGTCAGGTTGTAAGTTTCACATGAGAAAAAGTTCTCATGAGTTTTAATTACTGTGTTGATGGGATGAAAATACTTAGGTGTTAATATAAGGGATCATCTTCATTGTGGTAATCATATTAACAAGGTTGTAAATATGATCTCTTCATATGCTTATGAGGATGTTTAGAGGTTTGCAATATGGGTGTAAAAGAGAGGACATATAAGTCTCTGATAAGATCCCAATTATAGTATTGTTCCAATGTATGGGATCACACCAGGATTACTTGATACGAGAACTGGAAAAGATCCAAAGAAAAGCAGCACGATTTGTTCTGGGTGATTTCTGACAAGAGTAGTGTTATGAAAACGCTGCAAACTTTAGGCTGAGAAGACTTGGGATTGAGGAGATAAGCTGCTCAACTAAGCAGTATGTTCCAAACATTCAGTAGAGAGATGGCGTTGAATGACATTAGTAGATGAATAAGCTTGACTGGAGCTTTTAAAAGTAGGAATGATCATAATATAAAGCTGGAATTTAAGAGGAAAATTAGGGCAAATTTTCATTTATAGGAAGAGGAACTGGGAAATGGAACAATTTATCAAGGAAAATGTTCAATAAATGTCCATGTTCTTTGAAATCATTAAAGGAAAGTCTAAAGGATCTAAATGCAGTCAGTGGTGATTGATTGATTGATTGATTGATTGATTGATTGATTGATTGATTGATTTGATTGATTGATTGATTGATTGATTGATTGATTGATTGATTGATTGATTGATTGATTGATTGATTGATTGATTGATTGATTGATTGATTGATTGATTGATTGATTGATTGATTGATTGATTGATTGATTGATTGATTGATTGATTGATTGATTGATTGATTGATTGATTGATTGATTGATTGATTGATTGATTGATTGATTGATTGATTGATTGATTGATTGATTGATTGATTGATTGATTGATTGATTGATTGATTGATTGATTGATTGATTGATTGATTGATTGATTGATTGATTGATTGATTGATTGATTGATTGATTGATTGATTGATTGATTGATTGATTGATTGATTGATTGATTGATTGATTGATTGATTGATTGATTGATTGATTGATTGATTGATTGATTGATTGATTGATTGATTGATTGATTGATTGATTGATTGATTGATTGATTGATTGATTGATTGATTGATTGATTGATTGATTGATTGATTGATTGATTGATTGATTGATTGATTGATTGATTGATTGATTGATTGATTGATTGATTGATTGATTGATTGATTGATTGATTGATTGATTGATTGATTGATTGATTGATTGATTGATTGATTGATTGATTGATTGATTGATTGATTGATTGATTGATTGATTGATTGATTGATTGATTGATTGATTGATTGATTGATTGATTGATTGATTGATTGATTGATTGATTGATTGATTGATTGATTGATTGATTGATTGATTGATTGATTGATTGATTGATTGATTGATTGATTGATTGATTGATTGATTGATTGATTGATTGATTGATTGATTGATTGATTGATTGATTGATTGATTGATTGATTGATTGATTGATTGATTGATAAGGCCAATGTTCAGCAGCCCCGTGGTGTAGGGGTAGCGTGCCTGCCTCTTACCCGGAGGCCTCGGGTTTGATTCCCGGCCAGGTCAGGGATTTTTACCTGGACCTGAGGGCTGGTTCGAGGTCCGCTCAGCCTACGTGATTAGAATTGAGGAGCTATCTGATGGTGATAGCAGCCCCGGTCTAGAAAGCCAAGAATAACGGCCAAGAGGATTCGTAGTGCTGACCACATGACACCTCATAATCTGCAGGCCTTCGGGCTAAGCAGCGGTTGCTTGGTAGGCCAAGGCCCTTCAAGGGCTGTAGTGCCAATGGGGGGGGGGGGGGGAGGGAATTAGCATCTTCGGTGCTGTAGAATTGTAATCATCTGCTATCCCAGCCTCATTTGGATCAGTTGACACTGTTTTGTTGCTTCTGCCTTATCTTCCTTAAACAGTTCGTATTTCATTTTAGAGACTTCTTTTATATATTTCCTTCGTAATTTCTGCATTGTAATGCCTGGTTTGAGACATCCTTTTCAAATTCTTTATGATCTTCTAGCATTGGTGCCTGAACTCACTACCTCAGTGTTTACAGCACAAACTTATCACATACTCCTACTTCTTCAGATAGGCTCTATCTTTCTATTGTGTTAGATACCAAACTGAAAAATGAAACCCTTAAAATTATAAAAAAAAATCAATTACCTTAATAATAGTGGCAATATTGTTGAATCATAGTTTTATTCACTCCCAACAGAAATGTTATATAATTACATCAGTGACATATAGTTGTTGTTTTTGGACTTTTACAGTGATTGAAGGTGTGTATAATATTTATATACAGTAATTATGTTCCTTCCTGATATACTAACTGACTCACTCAAGAAGAAAGGTGCTTCCACTATGCTTCAATCTAAAGCTAAATAAATGAATGAATGAATGAATGAATGAATCTAAACTTCCTTTCATTTTTCCTTTTCTCCTTCTCATTTATGCAAGTAGTTAGTTTTGCATGATTTAACCTATGTAGATTAATGAAAAGGTAAGGAATTCATTTTATATACTTTCAAATAATACAAAATATATGATAAAATTTACCTTTTTAAAATGAACAATCTGAAGCTAATGTTGAATTTATACTCAGTAATATCTCAGTGTGCAATAATTACAGTAAATATGTTTAAATATGAGAAGTTAATCTTGAATGTAAATAACAGCAGTAAATAGAATGCATGAGATATATATTTGTATTTAAGAACACTGTCTGATTCTTCTTTCTGATTTACTCAGGGTGAGCCTGGAGAGCCAGGACCTCCAGGTCCACCTGGCCCACAGGGTCCAGAAGGACTACCTGGACATGATGGACGGCAAGGAATTCCTGGAGAACCAGGTCCTCCTGGTGAGAGGGGATCACCAGGCCCTATTGGCCCAATTGGACCTCCTGGTGCACCAGGCTTGGCAGGTTCCAAGGTAAGCTAGTTATTTGAACGCAATGCTGTGTATATATGAAAATTAACATTTTCCTGCCCTTTCCATCTGTAAATAATCTGTTTTAGGATTTATGCAAATGTCAGCTTGCTAAAATCATTACACTAATCTGTAAGACAAAAATGAAAAAAAAAAAAAATAATAATAATTAAAGTAAATGTTAAACTACTCAAGTGTTATGAATCATCAAAGAACTCTCTATGGATATGGTAAGTGCTCAAGTTTTAAGAACAGAAAATTTCAAGTAGTGTGTACTGTATCATATTGCGTAATGCTTGTCACTGAACATCTTTAGGGGTAGGGGTTTAAGTCCAAGTTGAGCCCCAATTGGCAGGCAGGTGAGAAGGAGTGAAGAAAAGAATATGTCCAAATGTCCAAGATTATGGATGTTTGTATGCACATTCCAGTATAGCAGTCGACTGAACTTGGTACAAATATTACTTACTATCTGGAAAAAATACTGTAGGGGCAAGACACCCGTAGGAGCCCTAGGGAAGAGGGAACAATATAATTATAACTAAAAACGACCAATATTAGTGTTGAATCCATACTTTTCGGGACTATGGGAGTGATTTTAACAAAACTTGGTACACTTATGACTTACTATCAGAAGACAAACTGTGTGGAGGTATGAGAACCTTAGCACTCCTACGTGGGGGTGAGATGTAGAAATAATTTAAAATAGTGTCAAATCCATTCTTTCTGGTGTCGCTGAGATGAATAGTGATGCTCCAGGTTTTTTAGAAGTCCTAGTTTAGCCTCTTTTTGCATAGGGGTGAGAAAAGGTGAAGAGCAAAATTTCCAAAATGACCGAGATAATGGGCGTATGTGTGTATGTTCCACCATAGCTCTCAACCAAAATTGGACTTGCTACCTGGAAAAAATACCTTAGGGGTAAGAGACCCCTAGCCCCTAAAGAAGGGGAAAAATGTAAAAATTAACCGAAAACAGCCAATATTTATGTCTAATCCATAGTTTTGGGGTCACTGAGATGAACTGTGACACTCTGGTTGTTGCATTTTAAGGTAAAGTTCAGACCCAATCAGCAAGGGGCTGAGAACGGGTGAAGAAAGGAAAATGTCCAAAATGACCAAAATTATGTATGTATGTGTGTTTCTTCCAGCATAGCCCTCATACAAAATTGGTACATACATGACTTACTATCTGCAGAAAATACTGTTCGGGTAAAACACCTCTTTCACTCCTATGGGAGGTGGTGAAATATAAAAATAAACGAAAATGACGGATATTAATGCTGAATACATTGTTTACGAGGTCGCTGAGTTGAACTGTGACACTCTGCATGATTAAGTCATACTTCAGCTGCAATCAGTATTGAGAAGGGGAGAAAATGAGTGTAAAAATAACTGAGATTATGGATGTATGTGGGTATGTTCCAGAATAGCTCTCAATGAAACTTGATACACATCTGAAAAAAAAAAAAAAAAAAAAACAATGAAGATGAACCATCACAGCAGCTCCCCCACCCCTGATGGGAGTGGGGAATGGGAGGGGATGACTTGTAAAAATAATGGAAAATAACCAATATTTATGTCAAATCCATTGTTTAAGTGTCACTGATATGAATTTTGATGTTGTGGATACCGTTTAAGTCCACGTTCAGCCTGTATTAAGATGGGTGCTGAGAAGGGCTTAAAAGTAAATAATCTAAAATGACCGAGATTGGTGTTGAATCCACTTCTTTTGGGGTCGCAAGGCTGATTGGTGAAAGTCTCAATATCAGTTCAAATCATGTACATCATATCTATAGCGCGACAGGTAAATACATATTATAGTTATCACTTTTTTTTGCTTTTTGAAAGGATCAAATACTTCGCAGTCAATTGAGCTTTTACAAGGACAAAAATTAAAAATTAAATATTCTAAAATTTGAAATCAAACACATCTAAATAACTCTAAAACTACATAATAGATCATAAAATGCCAATCAACAACTCATAAAAGAATGCTATAGGCCCTAAAAATTCACTTCACACATAACTAACTGGTAATACAAATATTAAAGGAAAACCTTCAAAAATTATCCAAGCAACTCCACATACTACAACTAGTTAGTTTATATAGGGAAAAGCAGAAAGAAGAACTGCACTTCGATCATAAATCTGATTTTTCTCTTTACTAGTTTTATTAAGGTTACAATGTTTTTATTCCAAGATTACTTTGGCAAGCCTAATCCATTAAATATGGCTGGAATGACCTATTCGTATTTGTTATGTATCTATGTATGTGTGGATAGTGCTAAATAATTGCATCATGATGCCATAATTTTATTTTTGTACCTCTGGTGTTATCAACCTCAAGTGTGATAGATTTTGTAAGTTATAACTACATGTATCAACTATACTTCTGACATTTTGTTTGAAACCAAAAAGGTAGTTTTTCATAAAAGTCAACTTTCATGGAAAACTTTCATGAATATGAAAATTCTCAAGGATTTGTTTTATAATGAAGTGTATGTAATCTTAATAATTTATAATTTTCAGATTGTGCCACACTCACATGATAATAAACAAATTGTACATATGCTCTGAGGATACTAATTTTTTATTATTTAAAGGAAATCATTCACTATGAAGAAGTGCTAATATTAATAAAAGTAAATCCCCTTCCCAGGGAGAGAAAGGAGGGTATGGATTGATGGGCCTTCCAGGATTACCAGGATTAATGGGACGGCCAGGATTTCCAGTGAGAAAATTATATTTATAGTATTTCTATTCTCCCACTTGTAACTAACAGGAATGTCATTCTGCTACAACTAACATGGTATGGGTCTATGGGTCTATGTAGTAATGTTATATGGTACCAAATTTATATTTTAAATCTGGTGATTGAAATTAATTCAGAAATGCAGACAGTAATTTTAAGGTGAGAGTATGATAAATGAGCACAAAAGGCAATATAAGAATTAGGGTTCAAGTATATGAAGGATGATCTCCCTAAACTGAAAAATAAGAAATTTAATGACAATGTGTTGTGCAGTACTTTCTGTTCACTCCCCTCTCTTTCATATCTCAGACAAGACTGAAATATTTCCTAACTACTAAAACCATACCTGGAAGTTTTATTTTGGAAGTTCAAACACTCTACCCCACCAAAATAAATATAAACTAGACAAATTTAAACAGCGCATAGAGGTTTTCAAAAATTCAACCCATTAAATCACTACTATTAGGAAAACAATTATTTGTAAACAAAAACAATGAATTTAAGCTATATAAACTGTGCTAAAATTTCTCTATGAATGTAGTTAACATATTTTCTGAAAAAAAAAATGTAAAAGAAAATTTTAAATTTTGGTGAAAAATATGGATTGTTTGTTTTTAATAAATTATGCACCATCATTCAATTATTTACACTCCAGACCAAGTTTCTCATGTCTAAACTTTTTTGCTTGGGCCGTTTTATTAGCCTCATATGAATACTGTATTTGCAAGAATTCATGTAAATATGGGCAACGAAGTCTATTGTCTTAATATTTATCAATCAGCCATCAATAATCTGCATTAAGGGCTGTCACCCAGGTGGCAGATTTCCTATCACTTGTTTACCTAGCATTTTTTTTAAAAACATTTTCAAAGAACTTGGAAATTTATCGAACATTTCCCTTGATAATTTATTCCATTCCCTTACTTCTTGTCCTATAAAGGAATATTTACTCAAGTTTGTCCTCTTGAATTCCAACTTTATCTTCATATTACTGTTAAAAGCTCCACTCAAACTTATCATCTACTTACGTCATTCCACGCCAGCTCTCCACTAACAGCTCAAAACATACCACTCAGTCGAGCATTTCGTCTCCTTACTTTCATGTCCTTGCAGCCCAAAGATTGCAACATTTTCATAACACTACTTCTTTGTTGGAAATCACCGAGAACAAATAGTGCTGCTTTCCTCCAAATTTTTTCCAGTTCTCATATTGAATAGTCCTGGTTAAGGTCCCAAACATTGGAGCCATACTCTAACTGTGGTCTTACCAGAGACTTACACACCCTCTCCTTTACATCCTACAACCCCTAAATACTCTCATAACCATGTGAAGAGATCTGTAACCTTTCCTAATAACCTTAATACGATTACCCCAGTGCAGATCATTCCCTTAACACATAGGTACTTACAGTGTTCCCCATGAAGTACTATCACCCCCAACAACACAATAATTAAAACTGAGAGGACCTTTTTTCTTGGTGATACTTACAACTTGACTTTTCATCCCATTTACATTCATACCATTGTCTGCTGTCCATCTCACAACATTGTTTAAGTCCCCCATGCAGTCACTCACAGTCTTGCAACTCATTTAGTACTATATACAGTATAACATCATCCATAAATAACCTTATCTGTGATTCCAGTTCTTTACTCATAACATTTATATCTGTAAGAGAACATAAAGGTCCAATAATACTGATCTGCAGGACCCTCCTCTTAATCATTTTAGGATCAGATAATGCTTCACCTACTCTATCTCTGAGTTCTATTTTCTGGAAATGTAGCCAGCCATTCAACCACTCTTTTGCCTAGTCCAATAGCCCTCTTTTCCGTCAATAATCTCCCGTGATTACCCTATCAAAAGCCTTGGATAGGTCAGTAGCGATACAGTCCACTCGACCTCCTGAATCTAAAATATTAGCTATATTTTGCTGGAATCCTTCAAGTTGAGGTAAACTAGAATAACCTTTCCTAAACGCGAACTGCCTTCTATCTAACCAGTTAGTAATTTTGCAAACGTGTCTAACATAATAAGATATAACGCTTTCCCAGAGCTTACAAACAACACATGTTAAGTTGACTGGCCTGTATTTATCCACATTGTGTTTGTCACCCTCTCCCTTGTACACTGCGGCTACTGTTGCAGCTCTCCATTCATTTGATATCGCTCCTTCATGCAAACAATAAACAAATAAGTGTTTCAGATATGGCACTATATCCCAACCCATTGCCTTTAATATATCCTCAGAAATCTTATCAATCCCAGCTGTCTTTCTAGCTTTCAACTTCTGTATAATTTTTTAGTATCTTTATTATCATATTACAAGATATTAAAATCATTCCATATTATGGTTTTCACTTTACAAAGGAAAGGATTTATTACGTCCTCCTATTCAATACATATATCCATCTTTAGATGGAGTAATTCTAATCAAACATGTTTTGGCTCATTTTGAGCCATCTTCAGTGAAAAAATGTTAAAAACTACATGATTAATGTTAAAAGGATGTTATTAAAACACGATGAGAAAGAATATATAGAAACAAGTGAAACATGATTAAGTTAAAACAGTAATTGGTTGTAGCTAGGTTGAGAACCTCTTAGTCTGAAAGTACAGTATGTCACAGTAAAACGAGGATGAAATCACAAACCTAAAACTTGAGAAACAATCTATCTTCAATGAGTCATATACTCGAATGGCCTAAAAGGCAACAAAAATTAACAGCATAATTTGAGAGGAAACAAATGCCAAGTATAGGGTGTGTGACTCGGTAGTGGAAACTGTCAATAAAATCCAAATCTGTAAAGGAAAAAAAGAAACAATGAGTATATGTAAGAAGCTTGGGCTAATTGATGAAAGATAAACGAGAAGAAAACTTTAGACTTATTAAATAATTGCCCTCTCGAATGGCCTGACCTTCTCAGTTTAGAGGTCCCACTTCCACTGGTCGTGTTTGTAGTTGGCTCAGCTGTGTTTGCGAGGATAGGAGAAGGAGTGAAAGGAGTATGGGAAGGAAGCACTAAGCCAGTGGAGAGAAGAGGAGGGAGGGGTGGTGTTGAGTTGGAGAGCTGGAAGCGGAGTTCCTTTTTATTATAGAACTAGCAGTTACCCGTGGCTTCGCTCACATGGACTTCATAATTTAATAAAAGCAATTGTAAAAGTGAACTGTACTAATTTAATAAAAGTAATTGTAAAAGTGAACTGTACTAAGACATTATCTGAAAATCCTTAAAGTATAAAAACTCCCTGAAAAATTGAGTTTCATTTACCCCAGAAACTCTTTCTAAACCACGTTTGTGGTATTGCCTTTTAGGGCTAAGATAATGATACGATATACAGTAGAGCTGTACATGTGAGAAACGGGTCTTCTCTCAAGTCAAAGCAAAAAGACAACATGTTTCATTATTTTTAAAGGAGATTCCAAATACCTATTTCCATGTCTGTAATATTTTTAGTTTTCGAGATGTATGTATCCCCATAATAAAATTCAACCCCTATATCAGTCCTTCCCCCACCCCCATCTAAGTGGTTTTTCTGTAAATGAAAACAAAAACATATTTCTTTATTTTTAAAGATGATTCCAAATACCAATTTTCATGTCTGTAACATTTTCAATTTTTGAGATGTAAGTATCATCATAAAAATAATTCAACTCTCTTTTAACTGCTTTTCACCCTCTTTATTTGTATTTTCTGAATACAAAAAAATACATGTTCCTGTTTAAAGGACTTTCCAAATACCAAGTTTCTTGTCTGTAACATGTTAAGTTTTTGACATATGCTGTAGACATATGGTACTCAGTTTAAAAATTCAACCGCTTCTTCAATTATTTTCAGCCTCTTAAGTGGATCTTTCGAAAACAAAAAAATATGTGTTTCTTTATTTTAAAGGAGATTCAAAATACCAACTTTCACGTCTGTAATCTTAAGTTTTCATGTATAAGTATCCACATAAACAGAATTCAAATCCTTCTTTACTTATTTTCATTTCCTCACCCTTAAGTCAATTTTCCAAAAACAAAAAAATACATGTTTATTTATTTTTAAAGATTCCAAATACAAATTTTCATGTCTGTATTGCCGCCTTTATTGCCAAGCTAAGCCCAGCCAGTGAGCAAGAGATCCCAAGGCGGACCATTTGTTCATGGCTTCTGTTTTCTAGAGGCATTTAAGGGAATAAGGGGTGACGACCAAGCAAAAAAAAGAAATTTAAAAACAACATTCTGACATTTATTGACACAAGCATAATTGAACAACAAAATATCCTTTCTGAGATTAAATACAATGTCCTTTCATGATGTCTGATCTTCCAGTATCATTCTATAATCGATCAAAAATAATCTTCATCCTCCAGCTCTATGGTAGAGTTCTGGAACCAAAATTAACAAAAACGATTAGGCCTTTACTGCCTTTTAAAAGAAAATATTTTAAATGAAAATATATCCTGAGCCTTTTATAATTATTCACGAAAAAATTAGCAGGCAGCTATCACGCATATTATTTCCATCACAAAATTAAAAATTTTCCATTAATTTATTGCAATTTCAACACATGGTTACTGTTAAACACTGATGAACTTCGTTAACTAAGGTAAATAATGTCCATTAATGACATCAGTAGAAATTCTGATGGAAATCTGAGTTGGCTCCAAGATCATAATTAATTAATTATTATTCATTTCCAATATTATCTGTGAAACATTTACTTTGATCATCACATGATCATGTTTACAACTTGGTGTATTTCACTAAATAATTCTCACTGTAATCATGACACACATTTTTCCAATTAATTAATTAATTAATCAATTAATTATTATCATTATTACTCATCATCTCCTAAGTTCAAATTAATTATGCCATTTGTGGACATTTAAATTATACTTGCAGAGCATTTAAAGTTTCAAATCAGTTTGAAAATATTTGGAAATTTTAATATAAATGCACTGGAAATTTTCAAATAACCACATGTCAGTTAGTTAAGGATTAATTTATAAATCGCTTGCCTTTGCTGGAAATGAACTAGATGATCTTTCGTCTAAATCTGTGGTAAATGCAAATTAAATCCTAGCCTGGTCTTACTTGATGTTATTTTCAGCAAATTGTTCTTTAAAGTACACTAAATAAATTTTCATGGTGGCAAATCAATGTTGAAAATAATCCGTGCTGTCGCGATGAACGCACGGCCAGATTAAAATACACTGAATAATTGAAAACATGAAAATATTCCTAATTACATCACACACAGCCATCACATTCACACAAGGTAACATGTATTTTATGTACACAATATTTACAACGAATCCTGCCATTATGGATTAATTAATTATTTTTAGCATGGTCGCATCAATAAGATCCGGAAGATGAACTCATGTCTGGTTACGTTCCCAATTCAATTAGTGACTAGTGATCGAACTAGTGTTATCACTTGAAATGAAATACTCTTTAAATAGCAACGGAGATCCATCTAAATTTCGGAGATTAACTAGAGTTCAATAATCATCACCATCACATGGGTTACGAGTCGCAAGTGTAGCGTTTGTGAGCCTTAATCACATTATTATTACTCCCTATTCATGAAATGTATTCAACATGTGCTCCACTTTATTATAAATCACACTGTGCTCCCAAAGACACAAGCAACAAATTATTCAATAATAAATTATTCAATTAATATCCCGCAGGACTGCCAATATTCCAGGTGCAATCATGAACTGAGCACATCAAATATCACATGTAAGGAATTCTAAGACAATTTATAGCCCATGACCGTTTAATTACATTCTTAACCCGGTCTTCTACTTAAATTTATTATTATTTTTAGTGATTATTAGGTCTATCAGTCCTCCTGAAATGTCGTGAAATCAGATGACTCGATCCTAAAGTATTGCAAGTGAACTTGGATGACACTTAATTCAACACTATCTCACAAAAATTACGTACAACTCCTTATCACGATATTTTCAATATCACACATAAGCAAATGAAGTTTATCGCGTGGTCAGTGATTTTTAAATATGTCTAAATCCTATATATGAGAATTCATTTAAAGACAAACTACAACAGCTAGTCTAATAGATTTCAAATTCCAGTCACACATATGTAACTCAACTACCATGACACCTTAAGAAATGAAAATGAAAGTAACTCAATCTACTATAAAACTAATAGAACTATGATCTAGGGAAGAAAGTTCATCTAGTTTTACATAGATGAGAAAGATATCAGACAGTTAAAGTGGTACTCAAGTTTAGCTGAAGTTTGATTCCAGGATGAGGTCCGTTATTCCGGCATTTTTCCGTCAGTCACCTCCTCCAGCTAGAAATGGCTTACATACTTAGCAGGTCATGGAGACACAGCAGTAGACATCCCACAATGAAATTTTGTTGAACTTTGTAGAGGAAGAAACCATCTTGAAGTTCATGTCGATGCGTTGGGATGAGTTTTGCCACGTGCCAGTAATGTAAGCTGTAACTAATGCAACAGATATTAGAATTTGCACACACACGTCAGAATATTTAATGTTCTCGTGGAGAAATGAACTTAACTTGGATCACTAATTTTGAAGTACACCCCGTATGACTTTATTATGAATAACTGCACTAAAGTAGCAGAGTGGATGTTCGTCTGCCCGGCTGAATTTATTTTCCACGTTGTCCCGATGAATATCGTCAACAGCAGAGTCGCAGAGTAGAGTAGATCAGAGTAGCGTAGAGTAGAGATTGATTTAATGTGAACATGATGTTTTATAGTTTTCGCTCAGGGGGTGTGCCTTTCTTAGAGACGATCATTGGTTCACGGGGTCTCTTGTAATTGGTCATGACTGTTTCTAGAAGCTTGTCGTCTGCTTGCAGCGCAGGTCGGCATGTGCGTGCCTCGCTTGGGGACACTAGCTGTCACATGATTTACCCTGCACTCAATCGAAGACGGATCAATACTTTGTCCCTCTGAATTGATAGAAAAAAACCAGTTTGGTGCGCTCCACAGCTTTCCAAATGATGAATACAACTCTCGGCGAACAATAAACTTTCAATGTAGACCTGTCGTAAATAATCCAATGATGACCAAATTTGAAGGGGACAGTATTAGTTCTTCTAGATATACGTAGTCTGTCCTCATACAAATAATTCAATTCATTTTTCAATTCTTTCACCCCTGTACTGGATTTTTCAAAAACAAAAGGAGACCTATTTCTTTACTTTAGTTTTCAAGATGTAAGCATCCTCATAAAAATAATTGAAATACTGTATATTCTGTTGAAATTGTTTCTTTAAACAAAATTTGCAAGGGTATCGCATTATTTAAAGAAATCATTATCTTAATGATAGGTGGAACCGTTGAACTGCTATTTGAAATACCGTGTCTATTGCCCACACAAATGTAATCACTGGGGAAGTTTCAACTCTTTATAATATCCTGTCTTTGTAAGCATTCTATCAACAAACCTACTAATATTTAAATAATAATAAAAGTTGATATTATTTCTTCTTTCTCGCAATTCAAAGGCCAGACAGATAAAACCTAAACGACAACACGTAATCTAGCAATACGTACGGAACTACTCAATGTTAAAATTTAAATAAGGGCCGATGACCTTGACGTTAGGCCCCTTTAAATAACAAGCATCATCATCATCATCATCATCATCATAATCATTATCAAAATTTAAATAAATATTACTAATCTCAATTACTACAAGTGAACACCAATATTTGTAGAACGAAATGTTTCACACACTCACAAAATTAGCTAAATTTCTATAAGTATTAACTACTTTATCACTAAGACTAGCAGTTACCCGTGGATTTGCTCACATGGATTTCGTAATTTGTTAAAAGTATCCGTTCCTCGGTACTGTATTAAGACATTATCTGAAAATCCCTAAAGTGTAAAACCTCACCGAAAAATTGAGTTTCATTTACTCCAGAAACTTTTTGTAAACCACATTCGTGGTATTGCCTTTTGGGACTAAGTTGACCATGCGACATAGAACAGTACAGGTGAGAAACAGTCTGTTTTGAAATCGAAAAAAAAAATTTCTTTATTTTTAAAAGAGATTCCAATTACCTGCTTCCACGTCTGTAACATCTTCAGTTTTTGAGATATAAGTATCCTTGGCCCGCTATAAACATAGTAAGACCAGCTATAAGTAGTAAAAATTTAGACAATGAAGTATAAAAATAATTTAACTCCTTTTTCAACCCCCACACCCTGTTAAGTTGATTCCTCCTCCCCCCCCAACCAGAATGTGTGTTTATTTATTTTTAAAGGAGATTCCAAATACCAATTTTCACATCTGTAACAATTTACATTTCTGAGATATATTGTAGATACAGCCTTTTTTAAAATTCACCCCCTTTTATCACTCTTGTTCACCCCCAATTACAGTAATTGGATTTTCCAAAAACAAAAACAAAAATATTTCTTTATTTTTAAAGGAGATTTCAAATACCAATTTTCATGTCTGTAATATATTCAGTTTTTGAGATATAAGTATCCTCATAAAAGGTATTCAACCAATTTTTTGCCTTTTTTCACCCCCCTTAATGGGATTTTCCCAACAAAAAAAATGTGTTTCTTTATTTTTAAAGGAGATTCTAAATATCAATTTTTACGTCTGTAAACTTTTAAATTTTTGAGATATAGATATGCTCATTTAAACCATTCACCCCCCTTTTCACCCTCTTAGTGAAGAAATACCAAAAAAATCCCCCCTTAGAGAGCACCTACACTATTATATAAATGTATACCCAAAATTTCATTTCTTTACATCCAGTAGTTTTGGCTCGGTGATGATGAGTCTGTCAGTCAGTCAGTCAGTCAGTCAGTCAGTCAGTCAGTCATTGTGTGCATGTGTGTGTGTGTGCATGTGGGTGTGTGTGCATGTGTGTGTGTGAGAGAGTGTTTTTTTATAGATAGAAATATTACAGAGCTCTTGGAACAGCCAACTACTTGCTAGTGCATCCAACAATCAGTTCATCAAGTGTTGAAATACATAGGCTATATATTTGAATGGTTATAAGCCTAAAGTTTTGTGACAATTATTTATCTTTAGTTTTTGACACATCTGTTATGCGATCATGTGGAAATAAAGGCATTTTTCATAGTATATAAACAATTTCAAACCATCATTTCATTTTTTAACTACATATGCAGTCTCCAGTCTCCACTTTTGCAGTGTTCTACTAGACTTTGTCCCGAATAGCTACTGCGTTCATGTTTATAAATGAAATTTTTAAAATACAGTTCATGGGGATCACTAACAGAAATTATTTCCATCAGTTTGAATTTTTCTTTGAATAAATGCATTTGTGAATCCATTACCTGCCGATTATGAAAAGCTAAACTCTGATCCAGAAGCATGAAAATAAGGCTCACAAAGAGTACCTCTAGTGTGAGGGAAATTCAACAGATGTAGTATAGATTCAGAGGCACAGAAGTTTTGAGTAAAAATCCAACAGATGTGGGGCACTTTTTACCTGGCATACTCATTTTAATATATTTCTTTACCTCACCTAAAGGAACATCTTTCCAGTAAATAAATGGAGAAATGAAATGAAATTGCCACCATAACACTGTACCTACCCCCAAGAATTCCACCTCCCAAAGACGTTATTAAATTTTTTTACTATTTTTCATCATGGATATAAAGATCTCATAAATGCTCTTGTTTGTGTGTATGTGAGTAAGCCTACAAATATATGACATTTCATTGCATAAAATGTACTATCAGAACTGGATTTTATAACTATAATTGAGCATATGTGTATTTGGGATTTACTTGAGAATCAATAAGGTAAATTATAATTTTAAACATTCAATTTTAGGGAGATAAAGGCGACAAAGGAGAACGTGGTCTAACAACAACTTTGAATGGTGACCAGTTCCCAACAGGAATAATTGAGGGACCTCCAGGTCCTCCTGGACCTCCAGGTAAGTGAAATTGTTCATTTATGTAACAATGAATGCAATGTATGCACCAGAAGCATGCTTACGCTTAGATCTGACTGTCTAAATTATTCTGTTCATAAGCTAATGTGATAATGCATAATAAACTATAATGAAATTATACCATTAAATAATTGATGAAAACTGAAACAAATAAAAATATGAATAAATAAATACTGTAAATAAATGAAACGTACCTATATCACTTGGTGTTGAGATACCATAATAATAGAATTTACACTGTACAATAATTATATGCTTGCATTTTAGTGGTTTTAAAGCACTTTTACAGAGAGAATTTTGTAACATTGAACTCTCTGATTTTTGCTCTATACAGTCTAGAGTAGGTTTGGGTACTGACTCTTGATACAAACTTATTATTTGTACAGTAGTTCATCAGAAGTTCCAAAGCCTAAATTCAGATTGATTATCTTTAACACACTTTATATACATATGGATTATTGAATGGTACAACTCCTCTTCATGTATATGTCATGTCTATGAAATGTTTTGCAAAAATAATACTTTACTTCCAAACCCACTCAAAAAGCAATACCACAAGCTTTTGAACTAACCAAGAAAACTTGGCATAAACACCTCCCGAAGATATTTATAATAATTTCCGTTGGAAAGATATAATTCGTACGAGTTTTTGTCACCTATATAGATATATAGAAGTTACTCCATGGACAAAGAGTAATGGCCAAATAGCAACTGAGAATTGCAGGTTTTTTTTTTTTTAATGTTCATAACAGATATCATATTATCAGCAAAGCAAGTAAGAAAATATTGAATGTAAAACTGTAAAATAATTTCAAGCAAACTGTTACATCATACAACAAACAACCTTCTATTATCAAAAATTAAGTTCCAGGAAGAAAGTATAATTCAATTTCATTGATTGTGAATGTTAAAACATTCACGCTCTTTACACTATTTCAGTCATGAAATTATCAGTGTTTTGCTCAATTGTGGCGATGGGTTCATCAGTTGGATTGCCACATCTTTCCAAGACATTGATAGCTAATATACCATTGATACCCCACTGCAAGCTTCCTATACCTCAAATGCTTGCCGTTGGCTTTTACATAAAAAATTAATAGTTACAGTTTCCATCTAGGGAAGGCAGGTATTTATACAAGTGGAGGTACATATCTCTCCTAGTGCTTCATCATGATATTGCCCTACAAAAGAGGCTTAAAGTGGTTTCTCAAAGGTGCATTAGCTGACAGCATCTTGGAAAGGTGTGGCAATCCTCTTGACAAGCTCAAGCACACTTCCATACTGGGGTGAAACACTCTTAATTTCACAATTGAAAAATCCTAATGAGCTTGAATGTTTTAACCTTCTACAGTGTTATTTACAATGTTCCTTTACTTGGAGTGTAGCTTAGAACATCTCTGTTAAACTTGGGTGTAGCCTGAGGAGATTCACAATTAAGATGGATGGATGTTTCTTACCCATTTCCTCCAGAAATTGTTACATGAGGAAAGAGACAGAGGAGATAATCATCAAGATAAAGCAGTACTGATATACATTAACTAGATTACAACTGACATGAGATGCATTTACATATTTAGATTTAATTTTCTTAATATAAGTTAGCACACACCAGATGAATCAACTAAAAGTCCCACTTGAATCTTGTTACTGTACCTATGGAGATCATTTCATAAGTCATGGCAAGTGCATTACATCATTTAGGCTGTGCCAGTATCACGGCAGAGTATGGCATTGTCCATCGCTTCCACCAAAGTGTATGACACAGATGGCTGTGCGTAAATGTGCAGTAGTGTTCGGAAGTGATAATGTGAGCCTCATGAATAAGACAGCACTCAAGAATACCTTGGCTGCCATATGCCTAAATGATGATGATGATGATGATGATGATATTGCCCTTATGTCCCTATAACTACTTTTATGGTTTTTGGAGATGCCGAGGTGCCAGAATTTTGTCCCACAGGAGTTCTTTTACATGTCAATAAATCTACTGACATGGAGCTGGCATATTTAATCATCTTCAAATATCACTGGACTGGGCCAGGGTCGAACCAGCCAACTTGGGCTCAGATAGCTAGCGCCATAACCGTCTGAGCCACTCGGCCCAGAATGTCTAAACTGAATGACCTTTGTGGGTGATACATTTTGTCACATTTTATATCATTGTGTTGGTGCTATATGATGCTATTCAGCTGACCGACACTTCACTTCTGGTTGGTACGCTCACACAATTTTCATCAGTTACAATAATATGATTGATCATATAGTTCCTTTTGTGCTGAAATCTCTCCAGCTATAATATAATTTTGTGTCACTACTACTGGCCTGGTGCAGCCCTTGTTACGCAGATCCTGCGATGAGGGTAGGCAGCTTCTGCATATATGAGAAACTGTGTGTTATTTTAATGGGGGATAGTGTTGTGTGTGGTATGTGTCTGTTGTCTTCAGCCTAGAGACTGGAATACATCCTAAGAAAGGCCAAAGGTTATGTGGTCATAAGGAAACCTTTTTGCTATGTTCTTGAAAAATAGTGAATTTACTTTCATCTGTAAATATGACTCAATCCCAGGATTCTAGAGAAGCATGCTTATAATCTGTAGCATATTGTGAGTTACAGGAATGTTGGGGATAGCACAAATTCACAGTTCCTGAGCCAAGGGAATTAACTATTTAAGATTAATATTCCTTGAACTGGCTGGCAATCAAACCCAAGGCTCCAAAGACCAAAGGTCAAGATGCCAACCACTCAGCCATAGAGTTGGACATTGCTCCAGGGAGATACAGCAGGTGTTTTATCGTGTCCACTCCTGCACCTCAGTTAACTGATGTGACATGCACTTTGAACATTATCTGTACACCTGCAAGTCCTGTTGTAAAATATGAAATACTGTCAACTCAGACATACCTGTGCGTGAATAATTCCAGCATCTATCTTCTGTTAAAAACCGTTCAATAACAGCATCAGGCATGTCTGTATGTGCAGACACAGGATATCCACTATGTGCCTGATTCTCAGTTCCTATGTGTCTACATTGGAAAGCTCGTATGACAGTTTGATATGGCAATGCCCAAAAACCCATAGCTTTTTGTAGCTCCACATGATGCTGACAGGTATTTCTGCCACAGAGAACTGCAATTTTCAAGTATGACAACTGTTCTACTTTACTTATACCCTCTTGGTGCTCGTCTGGATGTACACTGACTGTGTTTGGCACTGGTAGCTAACCACATATATTCATAGACACAATCTGTCAGTGGGCTATTGTAGCAGGCGCTATGGGGTTAGGTCGTGGTTGTGGTGGTAATTATTGTTTTAAGAGGAAGTACAACTAGGCAACCATCCTTTTTTAACATGAATGAGAGGAGAGAATGGAAGAAGTCTGAACCTTCAAAGAATGAGGACATTGGTAAAAGAAAGGTAAGGACTATGAGGGCATGAAAATAAAAGAAAACCTAGGCCTTGCCAACCTAATACCATTGGGGCTGAAAGAGGACAGTAGTTGACCAAGGGAGGTCAAATAGGAAAACTGAAAGTAAGGAGCCTGATACAGGTAAGTATGCCACAAGGATTCCAACATAATACCAGCCTTACCATGATGTTACATACTCAGACGATATAACACCATTGCCCTGACTTATGAAATGACCTACGTACAAATCTTGATTCTGATCTAGAAAAGACACTATACAGAAGATGTTTATTACCAAAATCTGGTTAATAATTCATTGTTATTGATGTATTCGACCTCTACTGAAAGGAAAATGAACTACAGTATGTGTCCTTTCTTTCCTTATCTCATCTGTAGAACTTTGAGGCATGTATGGATTTTATTTTTAAAACTTTACAAGCAATATAACTACTATGCATCTTTATTGCACATGCAGTAGAAAATCAGTTGCCTGCTAGTTTTCACTCTAAACTTACCTATTTTTAGAATACAGTTTATAAATTTTCAAACTGTAAATAGCTTATACAAGCATTTATGTACTTAAAATTAAATACAGTTAGGAAATTCAAGTTAGTAAGAACAGTTAAGAATAGGATTTGGCCAAATTTTGAATGTTATGTGAACAAAGCTTAACACACAGCTCACGAGAGGAAAATATGTTGCACATAAAACTGGCCTCCTTTTCAGTACTTACTGCACCACAGTCTTAGCTCCATGTACAAAGAAAGTTTTCAAGAAATACCGGTATCATACTTGTATATCATGGAAAAAAGCCAAGTAGGTAGGAAAATAATTCCTCATGTTTCATTCTTGTTCAATGGGAAGAATATTTGAAAATTAAATTAGAAGGAATAGCTCTGGGAGGATATTGCCCATCTGTAAGTTGCAGACTATATACTGGTACATATCTCTTGCACTGGCTATAGCACATATGCAATATTCTTCCTTCAAAATTCAATGTTTGCTTGATAAAGCCAAAATGTCTGAAAGTTTAGGAGAAAAGGGAAAGCCAAATTTTCAAAGCTTTTATTTGTGTATCAGTCACAGATTGATATGGTATAAGAAGAATTTCTCTTTCTTGTAGAAAATGGATTAATTGTATCCAAAGTTACAACCATGTTCCTCTTATTTGCTGTCAAAAAAAGGGATATGCTCTTGGAGCAATAAACCATACAGCCGTCTTCCTTGCATCTACTGTTTGCCTAGGAAGCCACTCTATGAACCACCTATTTCTGATTTACATTTTTTAAGAGTAGGAACAACTTTAGACTAATTGAAAGTCAAAGGTTAAAATTATAATTTAAGGTTAAATTATAATTTAAGGTTATTCATAGCAGTTCATAGCAATTAGTGTAATAAAACAAGTATTTTAAAATAATCAATCAATCAATCAATCAATCAATCAATCAATCAATCAATCAATCAATCAATCAATCAATCAATCAATCAATCAATCCATCCATACTCCCTCTTCTTCTGTCTCTAAAAGCCATAGTTCTAAATTCTACTGACCAATATACTGTACCTACTTACTGATCTAAATTTCAAGTAACTTTCTGAAATCTCTCATTTGCCCACTGTTTATTAAAATATAACTTTAGAAATACTGGTATTCATTTGTAGCTATTTCTTAATATTAAAGTATACACAGAAGCAAGAGTAAAAGCTCTGAAGATGGCCAAATTGCTGAAACTCGTTAGCAAATAAATAATGTAATTCTAAATGAAAAAGGCATTTTCACCTTGTTTTTGTAAATATTTTGATATCATTGTTTTTCACAATATCATTAACAACAAACTGTATCTTTCTAATTTATCTTGAACATTTCCTCTTTGCTGATATGTTCTACATCATTTTCAATCCCAAATTACTATGATTTTAATAAGCAGATTATTGCAGCAAGTTAATCTACTGATATGAAAAATTATATCTTTCCTGTAGAAATGCATTACTTCTTCACAGTTTCTTATGATAGTTATAAGTAGACGTTTTCCTAAACACAAAGCACAGTTTCAAAATTATATGTTCTGTCCAAAGAGAAAACACGAGACAGATAATTCATCACTCAAGAGCTAAATGTGATTCTCTTGTATGCTGACTATCCCAGAGGAATTGGTTGATGCACCTGTCTGGAGAGTGAAGGATTCAATTTTGAGTCCTAACAAAAGTTTTAGCATATTCACTTCAGATAACAAGAATTATGCTAATCAGTATAAGAAACACAGTGCAAAATGACAGTTAATGACTGAAAGAAAAAAATACTGGCCAATTTTATGTGCAAACATTATTATTTCAAAGATTTATAAAAAATTAATTTATGCTATATTATGTTTCCTTAAATACCATGTTTTACTATTTTAAACAATAAAACTTTTATCAAAAGAGATTTCCAATAATTCATATTAATGACTGACTTTAAATGGTACCGTACACAATGTATAAAATAAGCTCCAGTAATAGCTATGGAAGTGAATTTTTTCATTCATTATACAGTTACTATTAATAAAAGTATTATAAATACGAGAAAGTGTATTAATAAAAAAATATATAGGTACATGGAAAATTTGTTTTTTATATTACAATGGTATTAACTGAGAGGATTAATTTATACAAAGAACATGAGGAATTTCAGAAATGTTATCTGTTTAAAAAACTGCTGAGATGCAGCTCTTTAGTTGTAGATAAATTCTTATTACAATTAGAATAATAACAAGAAGAAGGAGGAGAAGCTACCGGTATGGCTAAGATCTGCTAATTACCCATGATATGAGTACCCAATTTACTGTAACATAGTATACTTGTTTCTGTATAGGCCTACTCAAGCAAGATTCAAATGTATTAGTGCCTGTGCATAAAATAAACCTAATGGTACAAATCATTAAAAAACTGTATGTCTTAAAATTCGGTTACAAATTTGTGGACAAATGCCTGCAATAATAAGAAACCTAAAATCCTGCATGTATCCAATTAAATTTCATAAATCTTAATGGCCACCTTCAAATTATAGTGCAAGCATCACTCTTTAAAAATATAACGTTATACTGTATTTCAAAATCATACACAGTTTTTCATTACCTAATACAATAATATCACGCTGAACAGTGCGTAAAAAAAATATGAATCAAAACAGTATTTTAAACTTCTTATATTAACATGTTGCATAATCATTTATATAAAACTCTAATTCTTTATAAAAATTCCCAGTAGTTTTATTTATTTGTGAAATCTTATGTACAGTATTAAAAGAAAGGACACTTTTGTGAATTCTCAAATGTCTTTCATCATAAAAATTCTGATGACATTGTATGAGGCCACCATGGATTAAAAGACAGCTCCGAACTGACAGAGATTTATGTGGTGTTGTTCCTAAGGACCAGAAGGCCAGAGGGGTGAGAAGGGAGAAATGGGCCCTACAGGGCCACCAGGGCTGCCTGGAGAGAAGGGGGCACGAGGCAAGCGGGGGAAGAGGGTAAGAAATCAATCATGCAACTAAATCTAGCATGGTGTGGCATTTGCCAACAAAAATTTTACACTGACAATATCAAAGAGCAGAATTCTGTTTCAGATGCATTTTGTTGGCATTTGAAAATTAATGCTAGATGGAATATGTTTCCATTAACTTCATGTCTCATTACTTAAATTATTGCATTAGATAAGGCATTTAAAACATCTCTATACATAAAATTACATCACTCATAAATTTCCTAACATCAATGGGAATTTTACACTCATAAATGTTTAACTGAGAAGAAGTGGAACCTAATTCAAAATAATGAAATCATCAGGAGATTAAATGGAGGAATCTTGGATAATTCTTTTCTGCCTCTCCTTTCATCAACTAGGCTTCACCACTATTATACTTAATACCTTTCATTCCATTAGTAATTCCTCCTTATTTTATTTATGATATTAGTATGAGCTTTAATCTGAATTCTCTTTCTGAATAAGCTTTTATTACACCTTTGCTAAGGATATGATGTTAGAAAAATTAAATAACTATTATGTAGAAATGAGTTCTAATGTAGAACTCCTTAACGAATTGCATCCGTGATTGTACAGCACATCCTGAAAGATCCCTCTAAACTTGTATGTTTTAAAATTTAGAATTCAGAATTACTGTAAATGGAAGCATGTAGGGAGCATGGTACCTGTAATGATGAAAAATATGATAGAACTATTCTGCTCACCGATGGATTGTATGGTTTGTAAGTAATGTATAGGTATTGCATCAATAACTGATTGTTATTTAAATGGGTAAACCTATGAGATTATCACCATAGGTTTACTACATCATATCTATAATTGTCAAGGAATCTTTGTTGAGAGTATGTACACTGGTAGAAAATGACATTCCAGCACCAAGAAGGAGTTGTGTAGATAAACAAAATTCAGGAGGTATGTTTGCGCATCTGAAAGATTACATCTATTCATATTTGCATGCTAGTCGATGAAGAGTGATGCTAATAGTGCCACTATAACCTTACAAAGCAAGTTTGCTTTAAATACGTGTTATACACTCATGAGCATTAGTCATCGTCTGCTGTTGATGATGTGAGGTAGGTGTGAGTCAAACATGTCTT
This sequence comes from Anabrus simplex, assembly GCF_040414725.1. Classification (NCBI taxonomy): domain Eukaryota; kingdom Metazoa; phylum Arthropoda; class Insecta; order Orthoptera; family Tettigoniidae; genus Anabrus; species Anabrus simplex. The sequence goes on along the minus strand of NC_090265.1, from coordinate 1,506,893,782 downwards.
TAAGGAGACAAAGAAGGCAGTATCAGCGGCTTACTGAGTTTGAACGAGGCTATGTAACAGGGCTATGAGAATGTGGAGGTTCTTGGCTGGGATGCATCTGCAATGCATCACTGTTGATAACAATGATCACGGGAAGGCAATGTCTCAAGAAGACTGGGATCCAGCTGCACATGGATCACTACGGAGAGAGAGAAGACTGCCGTATTTGCCACATGACTGTGATGGATCATACTGCATCTGCAGCTGTCATTAGAGCTTCAGTTGGCACCACAGTGATACAGCAAACTGTAAAATATTGATTATTTGAGGTCAGCTCCGAGCCAGACTTTCTGTAGCATTCGTGCCATTAACTCTGAATCACTGCCATCTGTGACTTCAGTGGTGTCAAATTAGAGCTCATTGGAGGACAGAGTGGAGATTTGTTGTGTTCTCAGATGAGAGCCATTTCTGTCTTGGCTTCAATGATGGCCATAGGTTGGTGACAAGAAGGCCAACTTGGAGCCAGCTATCTGCAGCATCGACACATTGGACCTACACCAGGAGTTATGGTCTGGGGAGCAATTTCCTATGACAGCAGGAGCACTCTTGCTGTTATCTCAAGAACCTTACAGCGGACTTGTACATCAGATTGGTGAGATCCTACTGAATTTTAAAGCCAAAATGGTCCAAAAACCAAAATTGGTGTGTTTGCCCTAAAAGTTACCCCATTCCTTGGGGCACATGGTAAAATAATTACTTTTTTGTGTGCAGCCATTTTTAAATGTCCTGCTGAGGTGTTTAAAAATTCCTTCGAAAGGCCAAGCACACCTGCTTGATGAATACCTTTGGAATTTCACTGTATTTTATAATTCTGCTTTTGAATTTATGACAGTTTGTGGCATACTGGTCTGTGTTGTCATCTGTGGACAGTTTCCATAGTTATGTATACAGGGGAACATTAGAAATAGTCAAATGAACTCTTTCCCTGTTATAGACAACAAAATATGTCGAGCAGAAAATGCCCACCATATGTGCCTTGTATTTCTCTTTATGTTTGATGAGAAATATTTTAATCTTCAAAGTTCATCTTGGGTTCATCATGTTAGATTTACCAGTAACTGTTAACTGGAATTAGTAAATTAAAACTCGTATATGATGTGGTATATATATAATGGTATATACAAATAATTTTCAGTGAAAGCTATTTTGAAAACTATGTCAAAATCTTTCACCGTTCAAAGACCAATCATTACTGTTAGCAGTATGTATTATCGGCACACTTTATCTTGGTGCATTTGTGCATGGGGGTGAGGAGTAAGGAGGGAGCTGTCCCGGTTCTGATAGTTGCCAACTGAATAAAAATGAAATCTGAATTGAATCGAGAATATGATCGATCGATATGAAGTTTCTAAACCGTTATTATCTAAAACCAACATTTTTTTTTTTTTTTTTTTTTTTTTTTTTGCTAGTTGCTTTACGTCGCACCGACACAGATAGGTCTTATGGCGACGATGGGACAGGGAAGGGCTAGGAGTCGGAAGGAAGCGGCCGTGGCCTTAATTAAGGTACAGCCCCAGCATTTGCCTGGTGTGAAAATGGGAAACCACGGAAAACCATTTTCAGGGCTGCCGACAGTGGGGTTTGAACCTACTATCTCCCGAATACTGGATACTGACCGCACTTAAGCGACTGCAGCTATCGAGCTCGGTAAAAGCCAACAACTATGTCATATACACATTATATAACATTTCTCGATGCAAATCTTGTTCCTAGCATGAATTCTATAGTTTGGCTTTGCTGTGTAAACAACAACAGTACTAGTACGTAAAGTGTGCGTGATTCATAGTTTGTGTTTCAAAGGTTGCCAGTACGAATCTCGAAGATTGCCGAGGTCAACCGATTCAACACTAGGGTGTAAATGCACCAAGATAAAGTGTGCTGATAATACTTCGATATATAAGGGATTAATAAGTCAAGTAGAATGTTAAAAACTATTGCTGAGGAGAAGAAAAGGGCCAAGGAAAAAGAAATATATGGTGCTGGGAAGTTCTGATTTAGCTACTGTAATTTTATATAAAACTAGCAAGATACCCGTGCTTCGTTACGGTTTTATACTGAGAGTTATTATTCAAAGTTTTATGTTTTGGAGAGTCCCCTGTCAACTGAGCCTGTAAAATACGCCCTCAGTACGTACAAATGGAAATTCTAAATTCCCATGGAGGGAATTAGATATTTTTCCACCAATAAAGCATATCAAAAATCAGATCAAAAATTAGATGTATGGCTTATCAGGCGTCTACTCTATTAACCAGCACTTCGTCTTAGGTCTGACACTAGACTCGTCAGAGTGGGATGTGTCAGACCCTACCCACTGATGCTGGGGTGTATGCAGGTGAACTTATCAGAAGCCTATTTATGAGGCACAGTCTGATAACTGCATACGGGAGATAAAACTCCACAATGGAATTAATGCCCGCCTAGCAATTCCAAATGGAAATTCTAAATTCCCATGGTTTTAGGCGGATAAAAGAAAAAAGTGAACTAGTGTCCTCGTCCTTGTGATGATGCAGCTCTTTTCAGGCATACCCCCAATGGAGGTGAGCTGCATGTACCATTTGAACCACATACCAGCCCTCCTGCTATTATTAAATTTCTGGCAGTACCGGGAATCGAACCCGGGCCCCCAAGGATGGCAGCTAATAACACTAACTGTTACACTATGGAGGCGGACTTTGGGTGGATGATTATTTATTTTCTGATCTAACACTCATTTGAACCCCATACGGAAGAATTTAAATGTTTTAAACCCCATCTTATTTAACATCTAGAACGTAAAAGTGATCAACCTGTGAAATTTTTATTTTGTACGTCGAACAGTAATGGAGGAATGAATACATTTGTAAGGGGTGGATGTTTTTAAATATTTTAAATATTTATTAACATCTAGGATATAGAAGACCACCCTTAATGAAGAAATTAAGTTGGTGCCTGAAACAGTTTTGGAAGAATGGATATTGTGTTTGTGAGAGTCAATCACCATCTAAACCCCTTCGGGAGAAATATTTTGAAGTATATGATATTTTACACCTAGGACATAAAAGAAGACCCTGCTAGTAAAATTACAACTTTGTACATCAAACGGTTTTGGAGGGAAGAATCATTTCGTTTATGGAGGTAACCTCATTTAATACTTTAGGGGCTGAATGTTTAAAAAAAAAAAAAATTCCCTATTTCACACCTAGAATCTTATAAATAAAGTTGTAGGGGGTCCGCTGTCTGTAATTTCATTTGTTTTGCCAATTTTTCAGATATTTATCCGTTTTAGGTCAACTCAAGACAGAATCGGTGGTTGTTACTTTTTGTGTCTGTTTGTCTGTTCCACCACCATGGCAAAACGGCTGGATAGATTTCAACCAAACTTCATATTTGGAGTATACTCACCCCGAGGAAGGTTTCTATATGCATTTTATTTTAAAATCTTTGATTAGACGGGGGGTTTATAGGGAAAAAAATGGTTTTCCTCCATTTTGTCTTATACTATTGATTTCCTGTAAACTCCGTGGACTGTATGTGAAACGTCTCTTCATTATAAACAACTTTTGTTATGTTCATAATTTACTTTACTATTCAAATGACGGAGAAATTTACTATTTTCTGCAGGTATCATGGTCTGCGTGTGTGACCGACAGACCGACAACGAACCTACAGGTTACCATGGCAACGTCTCTGACTGCTTGCCAGCAGGGAAGTAACGTATTGCCATTTTCCTCATCATACCTTTAAATTCATGGTTGTTCCTTGGGTAGAAGGCAATTCTGCAGGATATTGGGGGAATATCATTGGAGTTTATAACCGTCCTCGAATAGCTTAAGTAATAACACCATTAGTCATATTATCTGTTGACCTAAGAATACGTGCGCCTAAATTTCTCCTGTTACCTCTTTCTTATATCCATAACTCGCACCAGCATAATTTATTGAGGGGGCATTTGATTTTCCAATACATTCACTTGGTATTTACATATTTGTCATCATCCGGCTGTCCTCAGTTTTAATCCATTTTCTATTAATTTCAACTTTCTTTACTGAATTATTTTCTTCCTTAATTACACCGTATGTATGCGAGTGCTAATCCTGAAAGCTTAGCAATCTTTCCTTTGAGGAAATATTCAAAGCTATGCAAATGTATAAATGTTGGCCCCTGAAAATATCAAAATATAGATGCAATTTTAACGACGGTGCATACCTTCGTTTCAGGATAATTGGTGGCTAATCTGCAAGTCTTATCACAAATCAGAAAGCACAATCGCCTTTCATTTTGGAGAGATCTACAACTTTGGTCCTATGACTTTTTATCGTATTTCTATTCCTTATACGTTAAATATAGCTGTATTTCTCTATTTCAAGTTAATTTTGTACTTTCACACGTATATGTTAACATTAATTTAGCACACTTATAGGAAAAATAGAATCATGACATTCGGCACGCACATTGGCATGACCGGTGGCAATGTGATAGCCAAATTTTATGATTCTATCTGTCACATGAGCATAACAAATATAAAGTAGTATACGAAAACTGTACAAAATTTCACATCCAATGATTCTAACTCAATCTAACCCATAAATATAGGAAATACGAGATGATGTCATGGGACCAGCCATGTAGAACACTGAAAGAGGCGTCTGATGGTGAGGTCCGTTTGCAGATATGTCGCAGAGTTTCAAAGCACTAACTCTCAAAATAAAGGTCTGCACTTCTAGAGTGTGTCTGTACATTGACTATTTTGGTGACATTTCTGTACAGTTATCCGTTTTAGGTGTAATAATGACCATCTGCATATTTTTAGCTTTGGTGTCTGTTTTTCTGTTTGTCTGTTTGTCTATAACTTGGAAACTACTGGATTTATTTCCACCAAAATTCATATTTAGAATCCACCTGTCCTTGGGTAGTTTTCAGGGCAAATATTGTTTCTAAATCCATGAAATGACGGGGGGTTTATACAAAACCGAAACCGTGATTTTGCACTCCCACAAAATATACAGAATAGAAATCTACGTGCCTTAATGGAAATTAATTTTTAAATCTTTCTGCTCATGTGCATCATTTCGGTAAGAGGATTTATAAGGGAGATATCGTTAACCGGACTTAACTTAAGAACGGGCGCGTGTTGAGCGTATTTCTTACAACTTGAAAACTATTGAAGATATTTGAACCAAACTTTATATTTAGCATCCACCTTTCCACAGGTAGATTTCAAAGGTCAATAACATTTCCTGTTCCTGGAATGGACTGGCGGTTTTTAGGGAACCGAAATGGTGAATTTACTCTTCCACAATATATACAATACATGACCAACCTGACTGGAAATCGACCAAATTTGTTGGAAATCCGTTTCTAAAACTTTTTTCATGTGTATTTTTTCGACAGAAAGATTAATAAGGGAGATATCATGAATGGTCGGTTTTGCAGGGTAAGTCCAGCAGACATAGACCAAAAGGTGTTGAACGTCGAGCAGATTCCTTATTTATCTATATAAGTAAAATCCTAACAACTGTGTGCCTGTATATTGACTATTTTGGCAAAATGTTCGCACAGCTACGCGTTTAAGGGGTAATAATAACAACCATCTGCATAATTTTTTGGTTTAGTTTCCTGAAAGTCCTAATTTTATCCTTCTTGCCCAAAATCCACATTGCGGCATAATCTGCCAGACAAATAAGAAAACAAAAATTTGGCAAAATTATATGTTTTAGCCTGTAACGGACAGAACATTTCCAAGAGCTTTAAATTTTACACTTTTTTCCCCGAAGAATATTGAAATATGAAGGCAATTTTAATGATGGTGCAGATCTTCGCCAAGTCCTATCACATAAGGGAAGGCACAATCTCCGTTCAATTTGGAGTGATCTACAACCTTGGTCTTGTGACTTTTTGTTGTATCTGTATCCCTTTTACGTTTGATTTTTGTCTATTTCTCAATGTTGAGTAAATTTGGACTTTTCACATGCATAATTCATACTTTCAATCACTTATAAGAAAGATAGAATCATCAAACCCTACACGAAAATTGGTCCACCCAGTAGCCACATGTGAGCCAAATGCTATGTATGTAGCTGTCACATAATTATCTGAAAAGTAATGCGAAGTGAGATAATCTTACAAAAATTTTACCCTATTCAACGTTTCTAACTCAGTCTGACCCATGAATAGATCAGATATCATACGACCAGCCAATTAGGCCGCTAAATCTGACGTCTTATGGTACAATCCTTTGTCGACATGATGTACCATTTTGCAGCAGTCAATCTGTAAATGAAGGTCTGCAATATTTTAAGCATACATATACTTTCGTATGTCGATCTATATATATTCACTGATGTTGTTTTGTAGCGATCAAGAAAGGGTGTGTCTGCTATTGTAATCAGTACTCCCCACATCGACTTTGACTGGCAGTAGGAATGGGGTCCTTCTCCAACACCTGTGTAACTGGCATTAGTAAGGAAGGCCTACCATTGTAGTGAATAATTCACTTTTCGATTTGACTTGCAGAAGGCAAGGGAGTATGCATTGTAGTATAAAAGTCCCCTACCCGATTGTGTTTGGCTGTAGGCAAGGGTACCCGCCCTTATAAACAAATGTATCCATGTAAAATGTGACTGGTATTAGGCATAGTGGCCTGCTAGTTTGATGGAAACTCACCAACTTGGTGTGACTGGTAGTAAGCTGGTTGGCTGTAGGAAAAGGGGCCTGTCATTATAATTATAACTGCACAACTCAATTTTGACTGGTAGTAGGGAAGTTGCTAAACATTCTAATGAAAATTGTAATTTGCCTGGAAGTAGGAAAGGGGGCCTGCCATTGTAACGAAAACTCCCAAATCGATTGTGAATGGCAGTAATCAAGTGAGCCTGCCGTTATCATCACAAATCCGTAACAAGCACTTTACATTGGAAACACCGTATTGGGAACCTCGCTATGCTGTTTCTCGGATAACGCTAAGAGACATGCCATTTTAAAACAATCTTATTTACTGTATGTACAGTATTTACTTCGATATTCGAATACAATGTAGAAAACCGTAGCGAAGCACGGGTACATTTGCTAGTTTAAAACATATATTGCTATTTGGAATTTTGTCTTCATACATTAAACCGTTTCGGAGGAAGGAATGAATATATTTGTTTTTGGATTTTAACTCCCATTTAATTCTCTGAGGGGTTAAATTTGTTTCAAACATTCTGTTAATTAACACCTAGGATATCGTTTGAAATTTTAACTTCATTATTCAGATGGTTTCATATAAATGCATATTTATTTGCTTTATGTCACACCGACACAGACAAGTCTTATGGCGACGATGGGACAGGAAAGGGCTAGAAATGGGAAGGAAGTGGCCATGGCTTAATTAAGGTACAGCCCCAGCATTTGCCTGGTGTGAAAATGGGAAACCATGGAAAACCTACTTCAGGGTTGCCGACAGTGGGGTTCGAACCCACTATCTCCCGGATGTAAGCTCACAGCCGCGTGACCCTAACCACAAGGCCAACTCATCCGGTAAAATGCATATTTTTGTCATCATTTCACACCCTCTAGTCAAACCCCTTAGGGGTGTATTTTTTGAAGTCCACTTCTTATTTCTATCCTCATAAAAGAATTCAACTTCTTTTATAGCTGTCTTAAGTCGAACCCCCTCCCATAAAATAAGAGCTTCTTTATTTTTCAAGGAGATTCCAAATACCAATTTTCACGTCCATAATATCCTTCGTTTTTGAGATATGAGTATCCCCATATAAAGAATTCGACTCATTTTTCAATTCATTTATACACACACACACGTTCTTAATTGGATTTTCCAAAAACAAAAGAATAAATTTTTTTTTTTTAAAGGAGATTCCAAATACCACTTTTCACGACTGTAACATATTCAGTGTTTGATGTGTAAGTATCCTCATAAAAGAAATTCAACACTTTTTCACTTCTTTTCACCCACCCCATCCCCTAAAGTGGATTTTCCAAAAACAAAAAATATGTGTTTCTATATATTTAAAGATTTCAAATACAAATTTTCATATCGGTAACATCTTCAGTTTTTGGGATACAAGTATCCTCATAAAATTAATTCAACCCCTTTTTCAGTCATTTTGACAACCCTCACCCCCCCACCCCAAGTGGATTTTCCGAAAACAAAAAATATGTGTTTCTTTATTTTTAAAGGAGATATCATATACCAATTTTCAGGCCTGTAACATCTTCAGTTTTTGAGATACCAGTATCCTAATAAAAATAAGACAATCTCTTTCTCAGTCCTTTTTCCCCTTAAGTGTTTTTCGTGAAAAAAATACATGTTACTTTTTTTTTAGTTCCGTTTGGGCCTGCTATGGACCACGTGGTTCTTATCTCTAGCAGCTTTCTTCTTTGACCAGAAGTCCTTCATTCTTGCACTGTGAATGTCTTTTCGCTCCTGAGTCCATTTCACTCTATTTTTAAAGGGTTAAAATTTTATTTTCATATCTAACATGTTAACATTTTGCGATATATTGTAGATATACTCATTTTTAGAAATTCACCCCCTTTAACACTTCTCATTAAGAGGATTTTCAGAAAACAAATTTTGTATGTTCCTTTACTTTTCATGTCTGTAACATGTTACGTTTTTGTGATATACTCTGTAGAAACACTCATTTTAAAAATTCACCCCCTTTCTCAATCCTGTTCATCCTCCCTCCCCCCCCCCCCTCAAGTAGATTTTTCAAAAACAAAAATGTACATATTTCTTTATTTTTAAAGGAGATTCCAAATACCAATTTTTACATCTTTAAAATGTTAAGTTTTTGTGATATAGATACACTCATTTTAAACATTCAGCCCCCTTTTCACCCCCTTAGTGGTGGAATAACAAAAAAACCTCCATTAATGGGCACCTACATAGTAGTATAAATGTATCCCCAAAATTTTATTTCTTTATGCTCAGTAGTTTTGGCTTGGCCATGATGAATCAGTCATTCAGTCAGTCAAACACGACATGTTATTTTATAAATATAGATTAGCTTTTTCTCAAAACTTTGTTTTCCAGCATTCAAAATGTTGTATGTGCAACAGTTTTTACCTGGTTTGTCTTCAAATTTGGCATGCCTACACTACCATGTGAGCTGCATAAAAGTTGGTATCCATTTTGAAAAATAACGATATCTGACAGAGGTATGTCGAGTCAAATATGAACATTTGAGAACTTCTAAAATAAATGCAAAAGGTTGAGAGAAAAAGTAATTTAATAACATCAATAATGGGTAAATTTTCAAATAATAATACCAATATTTATTCACATACCCCTAAGAATTATCACAAAAAGTTTCAAATTAAAAACTCAAAAATTGGTATGCAAGGGAGCTTTTGAAATTATTCAAATTATCTTTATAAAATGTATTATAAATCTGAAACTATGATACCAAATTGTTTCAAATTTTAGAGTAATCTGATTTCGGCAACATAAATGAACTCGCACAATATGGTGAATTTCAGATGAAAATTCCAAAACTTACAAAACTCAGCAGCGTTCCCACTTCAAGGGGGTGTTTTCCAGTAAGATAGCACTTGTCCTCATACCACTGCTTTCACCCAACATGCTCTACAGAGAGTCGACAAGTTGCCTTGGCCTGTGAGATCACCAGACCCATCGCCCATTGAGCATGTATGGGACATTATGGGTCAACAATCCTAGCGTCACCCAATACCAGCATTTACAGTCGCTGATATGACTGACTAAGTAAAACAGGCGTGGAACTTCACTCCACAAAATGACATACGGCACCTGTATAACACAATGAATGAACGTTTGCATGCTATCATTCCAAATCGTGATGACTACAGTGGTTATTAATGTACCACCATGTCAATGTCTTCTTGCGCATACCTGAACCTGCAACCTGGAAAGTTTAATCAAATGAATATGTTACCTAGGCAATTGTTTAGCCTAAATTGCATTCCTCTAAACTATTGCGGCCTTTGTGTTGGGACTTCATTTTCTGCCAGTATACGTTTACAGTTTAAAGGATTAAAATTTTACATGCGTACTGATCAGGAATGACATAGTGATATAGCAAGTAGTATTGTGGTAATGATAATGAAAACTATGCCTCCTTGATAAACGTGCAAGCTATTACCATCTCAACAGAACTAAAGGATATGTACAACAACTATATGCAAGTACCGAGCAAGTGGCTGCGCTGTTTGGGTCACGTA